>NC_064855.1:59129431-59495681 GCF_024139225.1 Suncus etruscus
TGGCAACGCCTCAAGTATATAATCAATCTTTGGGAAAGGAGCCAATGATTTGAAATGTAACAAAATCTCTTCAACAAAAGATGTTGGACAATTGGATAACAACATGGAAGAGACTAAATATTGATCCATATTTCACACCTAACAAAAAAGGCAAATCAAAGTGGATTAAAGACCTTGATATTAGACCTAAATCCATAAAATTCATTAAGGAATACGTAAGCAGAACACTCCAAGGCTTCCTCAAGACTTCCTCAAGGAAGTCTTTGATAATAGGATGCCAATGGCAAGAGCTATAGCATCAAACCTAAATAAATTGGACTATCTCAAACTAAAATATTTTGTATGGCCAAAACAATACAGACTAAAATTAGAAGATAGCTATTTGATTGGGAGAAAATATTTCTACTCAACACATCAGATAAAGATTTGATATCTAGGATATACAAAATTCTCACAAAGTACTCCACAAAAACTAAAACACTCATTAAAAATGAGGAAAGGAAATGAAAAGACCCTTTACTGATGAAGACTAACAGATGGTCAACATATTAATGGAAAAATGTTTATCATCACTTATTCAGGAAATTCAAGTCAAGGCAACAATGAGATACTATCTTACACCATTGAGGATGGTACATACCAAAACAATGGGAACAATCTCTGTTGGAGGGGATGTGGTAAGAAAGGGACTCTCATCCACTGGTGGTGGGAATGCTTCCTGATCTAAACTCTATGGAAAACAGTATGGGTGGTTCTCCATAAACTCAAAATTGAGCTGCCATATGACCCTGAAATCTCTCTTTTGGGTATCTGTCCCAGGAATAGAAAAACATTCATCTTAAAGAATGTATGCATGCCATTATTCATTGCAGCACTCAGTACAATAAGTGAGACTTGGAATCAACCTATATGTCCAAAAACAGACATCTGGATCATGAAAATGTGGTTCATATATACAATGGAATACTACATAGCTGTAAAGAATGATACAATCAACCAATTTGTGGAAACATGAACTTAGAGAATATTATGTTAAATGAAGTAAGCCAGAAGAGGAAGGATAAATACAGAATATCACTTATATGTGGTATGTAGAATAACTGCACAAAGAAACACATTGGTTGTTTAGAATTCCAATGGCCCCAGAGTGTAGCATGGCGAAGGAACCAAACTAAGTGGATGAGGAGAAACACAAAACTTAAGTTCTATTTTTTACTTCAAAGAGACCTGCAGCAATGGATATAGCTTTTTAGATTGAGTAGGTGTTCAACCAACTGCTCTTTATAGATGTATATAATATTGTTCAAATGTTTTTATCCATAAAACAGGTACAGAATGTGTTTGGAATTCATGGATCCCCCACTACAGTGCTCACTATAAGAATGTTTTTAGTTTCTAATCTTAATATGTCTATAATAACCCTTTAAGCTTCCTGTTCACAATGGTTCTTATAGTTTTGCATTACAGTACTATATTAGACTCCAAATACAGTGTTCTATATAATTAAGTCTTGACAAATATGCCAATCTATTATTTCACATTTGATTATGTCTGCTAATATGATCTAATGTTTATATCCATAGATGCCTTTGCAATAGGGAACTAATGTTATAGATTCTTGATACAGTGCTTATTCATTGAACAATTATTTTGCAATTTTTTTCAACTCAATCTAGTATTATATCATAATTTCCATGTTTTCAGTTTACTTTCAAGTTGGAAGCTCAAGGCCCGTTAGACAATACTTCAAGGTATAGACTGGTTTTACAGTTCTCATTACCATATTACTTAGTATTTTAGACTTGAAATTTATTATTGTTTTAAGAATTCTCTATGCACAATCTAACCCAGGAAGCCTTTCTTCAGCAAAGTTTACTGTCACCAATGATTTGCCTAGAAATTGAAAAACCTCTGGGCCGGAGCAGTAGCACAGCAGTAGGGGGTTTGCCTTGCACTTGGCTGACCTAGGACAGACCATGCTTAGTTCCCCTGGTGTCTCATATGTTCCCCCAAGCCAGGAGCAATTTCTGAGTGCATAGCCAGGAGTAATCCTTGAGTGTCACTGGGTGTGCCCAAAAAGAAAAATAAAAAAAGAAATTGAAACTTTTTTGACTTGCTGGCTTTACATTTTTTAAGTGCTCTGTCCCATTCCACCCGGGACAGTTTTTCAACTGCAACCTATGGATCAATCATCATTGTCTATCTATGTGTGTGCGCTTGTGCAGTGTGTGAGTGGTGGGCACTTCTATGTCTGTCTAATGTCTGTCTGTATTGTAAATGATACTTGTGTATTATGTATATACTCCTTTCCCCTGTTACACACACACACACACACACACACACATACACACACACCTTCTTTTTCCACCTGCCCTGCTTATCACTTTACAAATCCTTTTCTATCCTTTCACTTTCTCACACCTGATCTGTTATTTCTTCCTATTTAACCCTTTTTACCCTCAGTTCTTAATTCCCCAGGAACCCGAACCTTCCCCTCACTCCAACTAGCTACCAGGCAGTTCCCAAAGCAAAAGGATAGCCTACTAGCCTGCCTTTCCCATGAGGAAATTGCTACTGCTGCTGATTTGCTCTCAGAGGCCCCTTTTCTACAACCTCCCTTTGCTATAAACTGTTGCTCGCTACCAGATTCGACTTTTGAGACTCTCAGCTTGAGGACATTTTCTGATCGTGACTGATGCGAGTGATTTTCAGACTCCATAAGAGCAGGTTTCATTCAGGCTGAAGCTATGCTCTGGATTTTACTCCTTCTAACCCCCCACCACAACTATTTCAAAAGACTTAACGGGGGCATGTATATCTTCTTTGAATATTTCTTTAGATGTATTTTCTTAATTGGTATAATTCTTATTGTGTATTTCCTTATGTAGATACTGTTTTCCCATTCCTTTTTAGAATTTGTTTAGCAGGAAATTTTAATAGATAAGTTTCTCTTGGGTTCTGAGTTCACGTTAAAGCCATGATTAGGAATTGGTTAGCTTATAATTTTTACCATCATACACACCAGTAGTATCATGTGATATTATTTGTTTTATGCATAGGCACATTAAAATGGGGAAATCTTACATATAGAAAGTTTTTATCTAATACAAATAGGAACTCATAAATTTTATATTGCATGGGGAACCTTTCACCGTAAACATTTGGCATAGTGACTTAGGCTTAAGTTTATTGAACATTGGCCATTCACCCCTGAACCTTGGATCCCATTTTTGAAATTGGTACAGTTATCTGTACCAGCTCCAGGACTCAAACTTTTACTAAGGAAGATGCTAATGCTGCCCTGGAATTGAATTGCTCCAAAGTGGGCTCATATGACACCCTGAGGACTTGTAAACAACAGCAGCTTGCTTTCAGGCCAGGTTTCTCTGCCTTGTCACCTAATGGTGAGATGAAACCAGAAGATGCTCACAACACCTGGACTTTGACATAGGATCTATACAAAAACCATGATATCTGATTATAGAAGTCTGACTGAGACAACTGTGATTGAGGAGAAGTTTTTCTGGAACTATGATGAAAAACTTGAGGCTAGACAACTTAGTTTGCCTGGAGACTGTATTTGGTCTAACGGCAGAATGCATTATGGATAGGGACACCTTGTATTTAGGCCAAAGTTTTTTCCTATATATTTCCCCAACTTTTGCTGCACTTACACAAATATAAAACAAAACAAAACAAAAAAAAAAACACACAAAACAAAACAAAAAACCTGCTAACTCTTTTTATTAACAAAAAAATCTTTTTTATTTTTTATATATGGGCTTCAGCCTTTTTCACAGAAGTTTGGGAATTGAATTACTTTGTTTTATCTCATATTTCTGCATTTTCCAATAAAATTAAGAAAGAAAAAAAAAACAGAAGAAAGGACAGGGCCCAGGGGTCAAGTGGCCTTAGTTGTATTGGTAGAGATAAAAGAAAAAGGACTGAACTAAATATCCAAACCAAAGTCAACAACAATAGAATCAAGAGACCCAAACTATAACAATATAAACTGAAATTAGCCCTGTTAGACTAGAAGTGCAGGGGGCAAAGAGCATTGATATAAGATGCACTCTCTGGAATATTGGTGGAGGGAGGTCACAATGATGGTGGGCATGGCCCTTATTCACTGTATATCTGAAATGCAACTATGAAGGACTTTGTAAATTACAATTGTTTCAAGAAAATAAAACAAAAAGAGACTGATTAAATAAAAGTGATGTAAAAATCGAAGACCTTTTAAAATCATAAATTTTAAAAGATAATAATCTAGAGAAAAAGTTATATATTGCATAAATTAAAATTATGTATTATGAGTGTACCTACATAGTTCAAATATGCAGTGTTCAGGGGCTGGAGAGATAGCATGGAGGTAAGGCATTTGCTTTTCATGCAGAAGGACAGTGGTTCAAATCCCGGCATCCCATATGGTGCCCTGTACCTGCAAGGGTGATTTCTCAGCCTAGAGCCAGGAGTAACCCCTGAGCACTGCCAGGTGTAACCCCCCAAACAAAATAAAACAAAACAAATAAACAAATATGCAGTGTTTAAATGTTAATTGTCCAAATAATATGATGTAAGCATTTCAATAAAAAGACATTTTCACACCATATAAATAAAACAATTCTGTTGTGAATAAAAAAAATCTTTAATACACATTTATTGATGTGTTAAAAATAAAACCATGTATAAATTATACTTTGAAAATAAAAATAGAAAGTTAAAGGGGTTATATTAATACACCAAAGAAGATTATAACAAATTTATTAATAACACTATTAATTAGTAATCTTAATTTATAAATATATGAAAAATTGAATGAACCTAATATTTTCAAGATTCATGACACAAAAATAAAGAAATTTTATTATCACAGTTTCAATATTTGGCATGATTTTCTCAGTAGAATTGAAATAGAATTAAATTTCAGTTCTCAATAAAATTGAAAACCAGAGTTTTAAAGTAAGATTTTTTAAAACAATGAATCATGATATTGCAATATCCCATGTAATTATAAAATGAAAACAGGGACTGAAAAATATAGCATAGCAGTTAATGCTGTACCTAGAATGTGGCTCATTTAGTTGCTTGCTTACTTTCCTGGAACTTGTCTCACTTCAGTTCACAAACTAGCACCACTACATGTGGCCAGAAGCTTGCCAGGAATTATCCCTGAACATTGCCAAATATGGTACCAAAAGAACAACAATAAAAAGAAAATTACACTTCTAAGTACCACAAGGGTTAAAGAAAAAATCACAAGGAAAATGTACAAAAATAAAATAGAAAATATTCTAAATAAAACAGAAATAGGGCAAGGAATGTATGAAATTAAAATATTCTAAATAAAACAGATAAATCTCATATTTCAGATATTTGTGACAATACTAAAGTATTATTAGTAGCACAACATGTTTATATGGAAATACAAAAAGTTTTTAAGTCAATAAGTTTATTTCCCACCTTAAGAAACTAGAAAAAATAAGAGCAAATTTAATACAATCCAAGCAGAAGTAAATATATAAGCAGAAAAAAAATCCATGAAATAACTGGAACACAGGAAAAAAAGGGAAATTAATGACACCAAACTTGGTTCTTAGAAATGATCAATAAAAATTATGAAGTTCTAGTTAGATGCATTAGGAAAATGAGAATATTAAGAATAAAAGAAAATATATCATCTTAGATTATCTAGATATTAATATATTAGATATTAATGACTAAGTATTAATATTTTATAATGCCAGCATTACCCAGGTATCAGAACCAAAGATTTTTCAAAAAGAAGATTTTATTCCTCCTGAACATAAATACAAAAACTTTGGGCAAAATATTAACAAATTAAATCTGAAAAAACATACAAGTGATACTTTATCATCATAAAACAGGATGATGTCAAGGATACAAATTAGTCCAAAATTCTAAATAAAGTATACATATTTTACATGGTAATAGTTATATTGGTAAAATAAGTATGACAATAACTCAAAATAGCATTTCATAAAATTTAATATCCATTCATGATTTTAAAAACTTCTTAGCAAAGATTAATATTTAGAAATACTAGTAAATTCCTCCAAAATGAAAAAGGACATTGCCATAAACTTAGAGAAAATAAGCTTAATTAAAATGGGTACTTTCCTAATAATATTGAAGTAGAGCATTTTTAGTTGTTGCTGGGCATTTTTTGTTTGTGTCTGGATGTTCTATGTTTTATGCACATTAAGAATAGAAAGAAACAAAAATGTTTAAAAGCATATACACTGGAAGGGTATATATATATAAATATATGTATATGCATATACATACATATACACTGGAAGCATATACACTGGAAGGGTATATATACATATATGTGTAGGTAATATATCAGGTACAAAGCCTCCAAAATCTACTTCTGGAAATAACTTTCTAAAAATGATCAGAGTCAAGGTCACTGAAAAACAAACATACAAAATAAAACAAAAACAAAACCTTCTCAAAATACACTTATAATCAAAAGTATAAAAGAGAAGACATTTTTAACTCCTAGATAGATAGTATTTCTGAGGTTTATAAATAATTGTTACACCTCTGTAAGTAAATAGTTCATTAGAAAAATAGGCAAATAAGTTGATGAGACACTTTTCAAAACAATGCCCCAAAGTCATTTCTTACCAGTATGCTTCCTTTAGCAATCCAAACTTCAAATTTAAGTAAAATTGGTTGACTATGTCATTTTATGTCCTTATTTCACTCAGCATATTTATCTCAAGTTTATACATGTAGAAGAATAAAGTTAAACACCAGAAATCCCCTAATATGGTAAACTGGTGATAATTTTGTTTTGTTTTGTTTTGTTTTGGAGTTACACCGGTGCGCACAGGGATTACTCCTGGCTCTATGCTCAGAAATCACTCCTGGCAGCCTCAGGAGACCATATGTGATGCCAAGAATTGAACCAGGTTCCGTCCAGGTCGGCTGAGTGCAAAGCAAATGCCCTAGCGCTGTGCTATTTGATAATTCGATGGATAAGAAAAATAAAAAGAAAAATCTAAGATCAAAGAGCTAGTTGAGGGGTTAAGGTGCTTGCTTTGCATGCAGCTGACCTGACTGATCCCTGGTACCACTGATGGTCCCTCCAAGGACAGAAATAGGAATAATATCTGAGCACCACTGGATGTGGCACAAAGTCCAAAGTAACATGTTTTAAAATAAATCTAAACAATTAGCTAACATTATGAAAAATGCTCAAACTTATTCATGACTATGGAAATAAAAATGATTATGGAAAGAACTTCAAACCATAATGATTTAGTAGACACCATAATGAATAAAATTAATATCAAAGAGTGTTGACACAAAATTTCACTCTCAAACAATGAGAATTCAAGTGTTTGATAGTACCCACTAAAGCTGTCTTCTTCCACTGATTCCATTCCCATATATGTAATATATGTATACATAGATATGTGCAAATATGCAGATATTTGCAAAAATGTATATATCTATGTGTTTCTTACATGTAATCAAAGTTTGTGGGAACACTATTTTATTTAAAATATAAGGAATCACAATGAATCTCAGGCACATGACTGAGCATCAATCCCTTCACTAGTATCTTCTTCCCTCCACTAGTGTCACCAGTTTCACTCCAGCCCAGCAGCCTGACTTTAGGGCAGGCACTTTTTCCTTTTTGTCCTTAAATATAATGGTTTGCAATACTGTTTCTGAAAGCTACAATACTGTTACCAAAAGCTTATCAGGCATATCACTTCACCTTCTTTCAGCACCCATTCTTTTCCAGTGTGACCACTTCACCTTGTCATTGTAGTGTTCATTTTCTGTCCTAACCTCATTCCCCCATTGAGGCAAGCTTCCTGCAAAGGACCAGTTCTTCTATTATCCTTGTGTATTATTCTCCTAAACCTGTGGGTTACATATGTAAAATCATTTTGTGTCTGTCCCTCTCCACTGACTCATTTCACTCAAATGGATGGGTATAGAGAGTACCATGCTGAGTGAAATGGAACACCATTCTTAACAATACAAAGAAAACTCAAATGTAACAGTAAATTTATTTAAAAATGATAAATAACAATTGGGATGCATTGTAGGTGGGCAATTTTATTAACATTATATTGAGCAAATGACTATACAGTAGTGACTATACCAGACAATGTCTTTACAAAAAGTGTAAAAGACAGCAATATTAATCAAACATTTTTCACCTGACAGAAGACAGGACAGTATATAATTTTGTAGGTGGAAAATCGTGACTGAAGCAAGGGCGTCCAGAGGTTGCCTAGAGTGATGCTAATTATCCTATTTCTTATGATAGTGGGTGGCAGTTACATGGGTGTATTCACCCTTTGAATATTCATCAAGCTAAGCATTTTTATGTGTGTACTTTTCCATATACAGAAAGTATCTGGAAAAAAACTGACCTATTTTTGGAGAATAGCAAGAGATGTGGAACATGCAGAACAAACCAGACTTCTTGTTCTTATTCTTGCATGGAAGACATTACAATGTGATATTGATTCAACACCCCTGATGCCTAAAAAATGTAGAATATAGTTTTAGTGTCTATTAGTCAATTTTTTCTTTAAGTAATCCACACTAAACATTTGGTTCTGGTCTGAGACCTGCTTCAACACTGGACAACAATTAGGTTTCAACCATTAGCAGAAACCAGTAGCTTTAAGTTTCAGGTTTAGTTTCTTCCTCCTTTCTCCTACCCTTCCTATAGAATTCTTTTAGGAGAAAAAAAAAAAAGCACCCTTATCTTTCCTTAATACATGCTTGCACGCTACCGTAGATTTCTTTTTCTAAACATCTCTATCAAGTATCAAATTGATCACAATTATTAAGCATTAGCAAGTAATTAAAATTTCTAAAATACTTTGCACACAATTCCTTAGGGGAATTGTTGATTGAAGTTGAATAAACTATAAAGTTCTCATTTTATTTTCAGAAAGAGTATTAAAGAAGGAGAAATTTATTTCTACATGTATTAGATTTTGATTTTGTGTCACAAAGTTTTAAGGTGTATTTCTATCTGATTTTTGTATGAAGGTTTCTTACATTTCAAAAGTGAAAAAAGTATTGTCTCCTAAGCAAAGCATATTAGTAAAACAATATTGACACATGCTACAATTTGACACAGTACTTGGGTAAGTCCAGACTATAAAAGGTGTTTTTTCCTTTCTTTTCCTTTTTCCCACCTCCAAGTTTTTCCTCTATCCCTTATGACTTTATTTTCTTTCTCTTTCCTTTCCAACTTCCTGTTATCCAAGGTTACTAATATATAATGCAGATGCACATGTATTTAATAGATCAAGCAATCTAAATGACACAAGGAGTTTGAGTAGTGGTTATGTTCACAGAAAGTTTACTATTCCAATTGAAGTCTTGAATCCTAAAATAAAAAAATTAAAAATTAAGAATTTTTTCTTTGATACTTGGATTATAGAAAGGTAAATTCAATTCAATTATCTCAAGACTCCATTAGCTAATGAATATTTTTATCAATCAGTGTTCCTAGGAAATTTTGGCTCAAAATTTTTAGTAGGCAACTGTTCAATCTAAAAGAGACCAATAATGAAGGAGGCAGGGGTCAGAGGAAATATATGACTGGTACCAATTTACATTGTAAATCAAAATATAACATTTGGTAAGAATTAAGAGATAGGTTTAAATATATCACTATAAGTATATGAGCACAAGCTTTCTAAATTTATATTGTTTATTTGAAAAGATAAATAACTATACTTATTAAAAACCTGTGCAAGTTAAATGCTTTGTGACTAAGAAATGGAATGATAAAGTAATCCATTTATTGACTCTATTGATGCCTGTTTTCATAATTTATGGCCTAGAGCTTAATAATTTACATAAAAATATCAGAACACCTTCACAAATGTTATACAATAAGGATTTTAGACAAATATCCCTTCCTTAAATATGTCTTTCTTGGCCCTTTAAAATGTATCTCTCCACTAGTTTCCACTCTACCATGTTGCCCTATTTTTTTTTTTTTGGTAATTTCTCTACTAGAATTAAAGTTCTCTTTTTTATTTTTTTGGTTTTTGGGTCACTCCTGGCAGAATTCAGGGGTTACTCCTGTCTCTGCACTCAGAAATTGCTCCTAGCAGGCCTGGGGGTGGGGTGGGGCCATATGGGATGGAGTGACTTGAATTTAGATCCTTTCTGGATCAGTAGCATGCAAGGCAAATGCCCTACCTCTGTGCTATCACTCCAGCCCAAACTGATTTTTCATTGCATTAATTGTCAAATAAACTAATAGTGCCCAAAAGGAAAAATTTTAATTTTAAAACACAAGAATAGTTATATAACAAGGTATCCATTGAGGGAAAAAACAAAAAGTATAAACAAATGGCTTAGTGAATGTATACAACCAATATGAAAATTCAGTGTGGGTTGAGAATAACATATAATGTTTGGATATTTTATGTTTCTATAGAATGATAATAATATGTTTCAGTGGCACTTTGATTTTGTGTCACATTTTGGATTCTTCGAGTTTTAAATCAATGATAAGATGATATAACCTGGGGCTGGAGCTGTGGCACAGTGGTAGGGCTTTTGCCTTGCATGCATGTTAATATTTTGCTGCCTACAAGAAACACATCTAAATAAGCAGAGAAAACACAGGTTCAAAGTTTAAGGTTGAAGGACAATCCTTCAAGCAAACCTTTAAAAGGTTGAAGTGGCAATACTGATATTAGGCAACACAGAATTCAGGGTTAAAAATGTTGAGAGGGAGAGAGAGAGAGAGAGAGAGAGAGAGAGAGAGAGAGAGAGAGAGAGAGAGAGAGAGTCATTTCTTAGTAATCAGTGGGTACATACATTAGGAAAAAATTGCACTCAATGAGAAGAAGGCAAAATATTTAATCCAATTGCTAATAGATTTGAAGAAAGGCATCAATAGCAATACAATAATAATGTGAGACTTCAACACCACCATGCCACCTGTTCATAGATCAACCAGGCTAAAACTCAACAAGAATATATTGGCTTTGAAGGAAAAAAATGAGAGTGGCTTAGGATGTATATCTTTGTGGATGACATGATGCTGTATTTAGAAAATTCTAAATTTAATACAAAAAATCTTCTAGAAATAATAGATTTTTAGAGTAAAGTGGGAGGTTTCAAAATTAAATAGCAAAAGTCCCTGGTTTCACTATAGACAAAAGATTAAAAAAAAAGAACACAGATTTTTTTTTAAATGCCATTTATATTTTGGCTTCTATATTCTACCTGTTTAAGGAAGCTAACTGCTAAGTTTCATTGCTTTGAGATGTAAAAATTAAGCCCCGTTAAATGGTAGTGGACAAAAAATCATAAGCTATCACTAAGCTAAAAGTCCACAATTGTTTACCTAAATTAAAAGCTTCGTGTCCTTGCACAAGGGAGGTTGGTTCTTCCCTGCAGCATGGACAAAGGGGATTAATACAAGAATCAAGATGTCAAGGATCACATTACAGTACAGCTTTTTGTTTTATGCCAGCAGTGTACATATGATGCTATTACTGAGGAAGATTCCTCAGTGAAAGCTTTTGAAAAGGAGGAGATGTTAGGGGAAAATTTATAAAATAGATATTATAATAACTCAGATATGTGATAGATGCCTATTAAGCCCTTCTCCACCCCCACCTTGACCAGATATAGATGCCTGTAAAGTCTTTCTCGCCCCACCTTCTTAATCCCCCTTGACCTGGTATTTCACCTTGAGGCCTGCTGCCATCAGCCAATGCCCCTCCTAAGAAGAACTTAACCTATTTGGGAAAAAGAATGGACTTCTGCCTGCTCCTCCCAAGGTTCTCACCTTTTCTTTGGAAAAAGAATAAGTTCGCCCTCTATTTGGACATTGTGTTTAGGAGGGTTCTTTAAACCTATAAAAGACACCTTCTGAGATTACCCGGAGTTTCCGGTTTCAGTCTGCATTGCTGTCCTCGGTGCCCCAAAGCTCTGGATTAAATAAGACCCATTTTGCTTTCACATTCTTTGAAAAAAAAAAAAGCCATTTATATTTGTTCTTCAGAAAATCAAGTGCCTCAGAAAATTAAGTGCCTCAGAATCAAATTAACTAAAGTGGTGAAAGATGTATGCAAAGAAAACTACAAAACAGACTTGAAGAATTAAAAGAGGATACAAAGTAATGGAAATACATCCATATTTGTGGATTGGGAGGATTGACATCGTTAAAATGACAACAAACCCCCCAAAGCATTGTAAAGATTTAATGTGATCCTTACAAGGATACCCAGGATATTTTTTAAAAGAAATATAACACTCTGAAAAATATATGGAACAATAAATTGCTTCCTCCCCAAAACATATACCAACCTTGGGAAAAAGAAGATAGAAAGCACCTCTTTGCCCATCTTTAAACTAAACTACAAATTGGTATTAATTGAAACAACATGGTATTACAATATAGAGGTAGGTCCTCAAATCAACAAAATGGCTTGACTATCCTGAGAGAAACCCTCAAGTATATAATCAACAAATCTTTAATAAAGTTGCAAAAATACAAAGAGGATCAAAGAAAGAAAGCTTCTTCATCCAGTGGTGTTATAAAAACTGGTTAGCTACATGGAAAACAAATGAACTCAGTTCTCTTTTTAACGACATGCATAGAAGTATAAAAAATGGATTAAAGACTTTAATATCAGACCTAAAGTCATAAGGTACATAGAGGAAACTGTATGCAGTGTTCACTCCATGACATGGAAGCTTCATGACATCTTCAGTCATGAAACATCATTGATCAAGCAAAAAGAAGCAAAGATAAACAAATAGACTACATTAGATTTAGATGCTTCTGCACCCCAAAGAAAGGTGACTAGAATACAAAGACTAACTACATTTTGGGAGAAATTATTTACTCAATACCTATCAGATAATGGGTTAATACCTATGATATATAAGGCACTAGTAGAGATTAACAATAACAAAAAAGCCAAAAAAATCAGGGGAGAAGAGATGAATAAACATTTCCTCAAAGAAGAAATACAGATAGCCAAAAAACACATGAAAACTCAGAATAGCCTCACTTATCTATGGGTTTTAAGAAAAAATAAAAGAAATTTTTGCAATAATCCTCAGAGACAAAGAGAGGAGGGCTAGAAGGTCCAGCTCACAACATGAATCTCACCACAAAGAGTGGTGAGTGCAGTTAGAGAAATAACTACACTGAGAATTATCATAACAATGTGAATGAATGAGGGAAGTGAAAGCCTGTCTAGAGTACAGGTGGGGATGGGGTGGGGAGGAGAGAGATTTGGGACTTGGTGGTGGGAAGGTTGCACCGGTGAAGGGGGGGGGGTTTCTTTACATGACTGAAACCCAACTATAATCATATTTGTAACCAAGGTGTTTAAATAAAGATAAAAAATGTAAAAAATGCTCCACATCATGATTCATCAAAGATATTCAAATCATAACAATGAGATATCATCTTACACCACACCACATATCACAAAGAACATGAACAACTAGTACTGGCATGGTTGCGGGTAGAAAGTGACTTTCATTTATTGCTGGTGGAAATGTATACTGGTCTATGCTTTTTGGAAAAAAACAATATGGACATTCCTCAAAAAACTAGAAATCCAACTTCCATATGATTTGCAATACTGCTCCTCAGAACATACTCTATGGTTCTAAAAACAGAATGAAGAAAGGCCCTCTGCACTCCTATGTTTATTTCAGCACCATTCACAATAAGCAGAATTTGGACACACCAGAGTGGATAAAGAAAATGTGGCACACCTATTCAATGGAATACTACTGAACTGTTAGAAAATTTCAAGTCATAAAACTTACTTATATATAAATGGATATGGAGAGTATTATTCTAAGTGAAATGAGTCAGAGAGATAGGGATAGACAATAAATGATTGTACAAAAGATAGTATGGTAGTAATCCTCAAGACAATAGATATGAGTACCAGGAGAACTATCCCATAGTAAGAACTTGATAGAAAAATGAGAGAAGTGCAAACCATAGTGCTTAAAGGGAAAGGATATATATGTATACATAAACAAATATATATACACATATATATGAAAGAGAGAGAAGAAAAATATCTGTTATATATAGATAAAGGCAGGAGGGGAAGGGGGAAAACTGGACATTGGTGTCAGGAAATATGCACTGGTGAAGGGATGCATGCTAGATCATTATACTGAAACTCAGTTATGAACAACTTTACAACTATGTATCTCACAGTGATGCAAATAAAATGATCATTTTTAAAAATTAGAAATATCAAGTAGGGGCCGGAGCGATATTGCAGTGGTAGGGCTTTTGCCTTGCACGCTGCTGACCCAGGACGGACCAAGGTTTGAATCCCTGGCAATCTGTATGGTCCCCCAAGCCAGGAGCAATTTCTAAGAGCAAAGCCAGGAGTAACTCCTGAGCATCACTGGGTGTGGCCCCAAAACAAAGCAAAACAAAACAAATAAAAGATCAAGTGGTTTCAAATGCTGCCTAACTTGACCTTTGGGGTTGCTGCAGTCTTCACCTGTCTCAACTCCTGGCAAGTCCCTGTGAGGAGAGACTAACAGGGATAGCACCCTTTCTAGTGGGCTACTATCTCCGATGTTCCTCAGTGTTTTTACCAGCAATTCCCCTAATAAGTTACACTGTTTGTGGTACAAATTCCAGTACTCTAATTTCTATATGTATTCTTAAACATTAGAAGGTTTCAAGATATTCCAAGAACTTTCTTTAGATCTCTTTTTTTGTATGTCTTAGTTTCATTGTTGTTATTGGAAGTATTAAATGTAATTATGATAAGCTCTTACCAATTTCTATTATAATTTAGAAATATTAAAATTCCCATATAACATAGGAAAGTTGACTCCAGCACACTATATTACTTTCATACAGTTAAAAAGAATAACAGCATTATTCAATTTAAGCAGTAGTTAGCACACTTAGTAATATATTTTGTGCTCCTAAAAGTACCTTAAAGATGACCACATGGCCAGAAAGGATCCAAGATGAAAGTGTGAATGTGTGTATGTATACACATGTACATATATACATTAGGTTAATTAAAAGTTAAGTTACTTGGATATTTCAAAGCTACAGACTTAATTTATTGTTTTAGGATTTCTGGAAAATCCAGTCATTAAAGAGATTTTGACAAGTTTTCAATAACTTCCCATTGCCCTCAAAATAACGTCAGAAAGTTTAAGTTGAGATATCATTGAGTTCTGCCTCAGGCATATCCATTTTTCTCTCCTCCCCACTAGCTCCTTCTCTCCAATAAATCTGCTAGTATGCTCCTTTTACCAGGATCTAAAAATTGAGGGTTGAAATGTCATTTTCTACCTAAGCATCTCCTTCCTGAACATTTTGGGTTCAAATAAACTGATATAATATGTATCTTACTGCTAAAACAATTATTAAAATGTCTTCAGATTTTAACTGACTCTCCATTAGTTGTAAGTTGTCTCAGATGTCATGAACAAATGAATCTCCCAACTAAGGATCATTAATTACTATTATTTTCCCCTTTCTCTTTTCTGTTTTTGAGATTTCCATGAAAATCACCTGAAAATTTAGCCAGAATTGAACTATACAATAGTTTCCCAATTAATTTTATAGATAGTTTGTTATGAAGAAATGAATCTATGTGGTGAAAACTTTGGGTAAGGTCAGAGATCATTGAAGTCATTTGATAATAGGTCTTTTCAGTATTTCCTGAACAACACCACAAGTTTACTCTTACATATAGTTAATTCTGTTTGAGGTTGTGTCCAATGAAGCTATATATCATGTTTTACGTTACTAGGTTGTGTGCCTGGCAGTATCGGAAATTTAGTAATAGCATGGGAAAAAAACTGTTTTTATAACCTAAAACCATTTCATAGAGAAGAAAGTTCCTTAAAAAGAAAAAAATGTATTTTTCATACATAAACTCAAGCTGCCAAATTTCAGAAAGGTTGACACTCAGTAGGATTTCATTTTATTTATTCTCCTTTTTTTACTTTAAGCATTATTTTTGCCATTTGTCTCAGCCTGGTTTCTTTCTTTGAGCATTTTAGTTGAATTTTTTGCAGACAAAATTTCATATTTCTTATTAAATAAATAGGAAATTTTAGAAAGTTAAATTAATATTTTATCATTTAGTCAGTTCCCATTCTTGGTTATTACAAAAATATCTGGTGAGTAATTTTAAGAAATTAACCTTTTCAGCATAATTAATAAAAGTTATATTTCCATTTATTTGTAGAAATTTGGCCTGAAAACCACTCATTTTTCATCAAGTTCTTTTTGCTTTGCATCACTTCCTTCTGCACGTTCTCCCTATGGTCAACCTGTCTGAGTCAACAGCTCTATTTCAATCCAGCATCATTCTCAGTAAATGTAAAACCATTTGCAAGTGTTAATAATAACCCATCATATTTCATAATTTTAGTAATGGAATCTGTCAAGATTAGCCACAGATAACTGTTAATGACCACTCTGTTGATAAATAGGCAGTAACTGAAATAGTATTCACTTTAAGCAAATAGAATATGTTCTGATTAGGAATTCATTCTGCCCACTTGGAACCCAATTATGCCTACTTGTGGAAGAAGGCTCATTCAAGATCTCTCTATTTAAGAATGAAGTCATAAAGTTAACGTGGTTTGATATTTTCCCCTAAAGCTCTTACCTTTTTAAAAAATGAATAAAACTTTGCTTTTTATCCAAAATGAAAGTGATTGTCATACTCTAACAAACATAGCCAACCTACCTTTCTTTCAGAACATCTGACACTAAGATTTACTTTATCTCTAACATTATGAATTTCTTCATAATATAATCAAGTAGGTTTCCATGTATGATAACAAAGTATATTCTAGTCTTGCATTATAAATCTATCTAAAGGTAATAATCAAAATAAAATATTTACTAAACTATAAACACAGATACCTATCAGGAACTCCATGTAATTAGAGAAAATATGTAAACAAATAGAAATTTCAAATGCTGTTTTTAAACAGAACATAGTCCATGAGATTAGTAATAGGTGCCACTCAGATAGGTGCGTAGTAATGCGCACTATATAAGAAAAAATCTTTCTGATTATTTTTAAAAGAAATGTATTTATTTTAGACACAGTGGTTTAGAGAGTTGTTCATAATACATTTATTTCTGGCATTCAATATTCCAATACCAATACCACTACCAGTCTAACATTGCTTTCATCCTTGCCACCATTTCTCCAACCACCCTGAAGCCTGCCCTTTGACAGGTATGAATAATTTACCTAATATTGGATGGTACAACTAACAGGTAATGAAATTACCAGTTAATCAAAAGAATCAAAATAAACTTCATTAAAAGAAAATTTGTGAAAAGAGCCATATCTCACAATGGGGTCATGTTGTCATCATATGAAAGTTCAGTAAGCTGTTTATTTCTAGTTGAGCATTCTGTTGTTGATTTTATTTATTGAACTTATGTAGCTTCTATGATAATTTAAGACCTACTTATAGGTTTCTTTCTGGGTGAAATATAAGGCATCCCTCTAAAAAAGGACCCCTAGGCTCTGTCTTGGAATGAAAATTAATTTACCATAAATTGGTTGCTAGGGCCGCCCTAACTGGCATCTAGCAACCAGTGAGATTACCCAGAGTCCTGATGCTGTACCTTACATAAGTAATAAATTTCTTTTATTTTCATTTAACAATAAATGTGTGCTGTATTTTTCTTCATGAAAAAATAAGACATCCCCTGAAAATAAGACCTTACTTAGCACATCTTTGGGAGCAAAAATTAATTTAAGATATTGTCTTATTTTGGGGAAACAGGATAGTTACGTATTTTTTCAGAGTGGCATTGGCCAGTAGTGTAGACAATTGGCTCTGAATTGTGGGTGTGGCTTCCTGGACTGTGGAAGTACAGAGGTATGGGAGGATGGGGGAAAGCAGTAGTCTGCCCTGGCTTTAAACCATTTCTGCCCTGGCTTTAAACCATTCCTGAAAATTCCCTGACATTTTTATTTCAACAAGAACTTAAAGACTCAGATTAAATATATAACGGCATCTTGAAAACTTTGGTAAATTATCAAATGCTTTTATTGCAGAGATTTGTGTTTGCCTAATCCATCTCCACCATTCACGATTCCTGGAGTTCCTTGTAGCATTTAGTCTCTTTCATCGACATGTCCACTCTTTCTAAATGCCATACCCTTCTTCAGTTCCTGCTAGTTAAGATACAAGTCCATGCTCTGTTACTCCCATAATGTCACTTTCTCCCAGAGTCCTCCCCGAATAGCTGAAGGGTTCATCCCTCGGGAATACTGGACACCTCTCTTCTCTGAGAATTCATCTATTTAACAAGAAGCTCTTCACGAAGAAAATCTCTACTTCCAGATCAATATCCCAAACTGACTCATTACCTTTCCTCAGAACTCTACTCTTCCTATACCCACTCACTCCTCACACCCTCTATCCCCAGTTCTTAGGTTCCATAAGCTACATCTTCTACCTGAGAAATCCTTTCTCCCTGAAACTCACCCCCAGTAAATCACTAATATCTCTTCTTGTCCTTAGAATCGTCACTGCTCTGACCACTGGCACTGCTGTCACTTCTCACCTTCTTTACTACAGCAGCCACTTCACTGCTTTCCTTCAGCTCTAATCCATTTGCCACACTGCCATGTCTTGCATCTGATAATTTCTATTCTCTGCCTAAAATCACTTAATGGCTGAATCCTTCCCTTAAGATATAGTTAAAACTTCTCCAAAAAGTTCACAGGGTCCTTCAAAATGTGGCTCTTTCATATTTCTCCAGGCTCATCTTTCAATGAGCCTTTTCTCACACTGGATTGCTTTGTTATTTTGTTCTATGCTTTCTTGCCTCCAGGATATTTATTCAATTTGTCTAAATAAGCTGTTATTATAGAGGACTAATACACTCAGCAGATAAATTTTGTAGAAGTTTTCTTTATTGTCATCCTATCTAAGCACCACTTTCGAATAGTCTTCATATCACTCTAAAGTAGATAGATCCAGAACCAGAGCAGTGGCACAGAAGTAGGGCATTTGCCTTGTATGTAACTGACATGGGATGGACCACAGTTCCATCCCCTGGCATCCCATATGGTCCCCCAAGCCAGAAGCACTTCCTGAGCTCATAGCCAGGAGTAACTCCTGAGAATCATTGGGCATAAGCCAAAATCCAAAAAAAAAAAAAAAAAAGAGAGAGAGATACATCAAAGAATTGTGAATTATGAAGGTTTGTTAAGGCTGAAATTTAAGCTTTATTTTACTAATATTTGAAGAACTGCAAACTGCTAGGGAATAACAAGTTACTCTTTAGTTTTAAATTACAAGATATACTATAGTCTAGCATCCATTTTGTAGTTATTCCTCTTCTTTTACAATATCCTGACTTTCTAACTCTTGCATTTCTTAAGTTTCTATCACAGCAAGTAAAATAATGCTTCTTCATATTTTACTGCCTGTATTTTTGATATAGAAGTAATTAGTTTTATTGCAATTACTCTGAAATTGTATATAGTTGTACTATATTTGCATTTAAGTATTTTCCAAATTGTGTTTACTTAAATTACAAAGCCAAGATATATTGTTTTTGCTTTTTTTAATGATTTTTATAAAGCATATTAAAACTAATTGGGTACTCTTATAAAAGAGGAGAGATAAAATCATATTGGCAAGGATACAAGTATTTGAATCTTATTCTTTAGCGTAGTAAAAGCCTCATACCCCAATCCTGGGGAAATTGAGGGATGTGGGTTTGGAAGCAACCCAATACAGGAAATATTCCATACATGTCTATAGAGATAATAATGGTGCCACCACAGACCGTCTGTAAGCAGGCCAAGGAACCTGCAGGTAGACAGGCTAGTTGTAGAACTGAAACTGGAAGAAGACTCTCTGATCCAAGGTCTTTATTAGAAAGAGAAGGATCACCCCCATGAGTGGAGAACAGGTAGGATAGGGGTAAAGTCTAGAGGTACTACTTGCCCAAGAGGAATAAGCACATGCAAAGAAGAATTATCCTGAATAAAGTAAGAACAAGTTACTCTAACAACTCCCTCTTATTGGTTACAGAGAAAATGCAAAAATATAAGATATAACAAAGTAAATCATATCCCAAAGTTCTCTACAGTTTGGCGGGGCCCCCTATCTGAAAGATAAAACAGGTGGCATTTTTTTTTGCATAGGATAGCAAACTTTGGGGAATTAGAAAAAACCTTTAGCCTAAGAGCAAGGTGTCCGTAAATATGAGGCATCTTGCCATATGATCAATTACAGACATCAGGCAGTCTAGTTTGTCTAACTTCAAATACTTTCTTCTCTATCCCAGGAAAAGCTCTCATTGCAGTTGTTGCAGTCAGGCTTTTGTAATTAGAGATCTTGGGTTTTGCATTGGTCCCATGTTGATGTCAGGGCATCATGAAGTGTGCCCTGGTTTCATATTAATGTTAGGTGACATGACATGGAAACACACCCTAAATTCAAGCTGTTGCTGATTCCAAGATATCTACGGGTGGCATAGGAGCTCATCTTGGTGTAAGTCAGTGTCAGGGCATCATGAAGGCCTGCCCCAGTTAAAGGTCAATTCCTCATGATGGTGCAAAAAACATGTCAGTTCCTGTCAGTTCCAATGATGAAACTCAAGGTTCAGGAGTGAACCACCAATGTCTGAGCAACTGAAGCCTAAGTCAAGTCACTATGACAAATGTTCAGGATGGAAGGCCACTCTGCAACATAAAGATTTAGGTGCTCGCTCCTATCCCAAATAGATAGGAACTTTTCTCTATTCCTAAGGTTTCTTCATTTTATTGTGCCTATGCAAAAAGGAATAATACCACAGAATACTATTGGAGCATTTGGGGGTATTATTAACAAGCTGAAAAATCTCTATTACTTGGTTCTAAGAACAACATAGTTCCCAGGAGATATATATATATTTAC
This sequence comes from Suncus etruscus, assembly GCF_024139225.1. Lineage (NCBI taxonomy): Eukaryota > Metazoa > Chordata > Mammalia > Eulipotyphla > Soricidae > Suncus > Suncus etruscus. The sequence goes on from NC_064855.1 coordinate 59,150,387, forward strand.
ATATATATATTTATATATATTTATATATATATATTTATATATATATATCCTAAATTTTCTACTGAACAAGTCCAATGAGGGTGGCTGTGAAACTATATCTCAAAAAGGAAATATACATAAATAATTTTACATATTAAAGAAATGCACCTAAAGAAATATACATATTCTCCTTAAATTTTTGAACTAGTCCAAGGGGGGTAGAATCCTTTACACAGTTTGAGTCAGCAATGTTATCTTGTAGCAGTCTGGAAAACAATGCACTGAAGTCACAGGTCAGGATATGTCCTTGAGTTAAGGCTCTCTTAAAAGCCAAATCTGGTTGTGAGCAGTAGTACATAACAATGAGAGGTGGAAGGAATGGCGGGTAAGAACATTCTCCAGATCCTAAATTGTGGTGAACTGAGGGTAAAAAGGGGTTATATAGGGAGGATAACACATCTGGGGTGAGAGAATGAAGGGAAGCAATAGAAAAGGATATGTAGAGTGGTAAGCAGGGAAAGGGAAGAAGACATAGATAGACATTATGTACAGTACAGACAGATATTCGTCTGACATAAAGGTGCCTACACGCACACAGAGACATAGATCATCAATCAATAGGTTATAGTTGTAAAACTGACCCAGATAGAATGGGTCAAAGCACTACAAAAATATATAAAGGCAGCAGGTAAAATTAAAAAGTTTTTCAATTCTTGGGGTCAGAGCGATAGCACAGAAGTAGGGCATTTGCTTTGCATATGGCCTACCCAGAATGGACCTGGGTTCGATACCTGGCATCCCATATGGTCCCCCAAGCCAGGAGCAATTTCTGAGTTCATAGCCAGGAGTAATCCCTGAGCATCACATGGTGTGGCCCAAAAGCCAAAAAAAAAATTTCCAATTCCTAGGAATCACAACTAGTGAGGGTAAACTTGGCTAAAAAAGCTTCTTAGGATAGAATGTGCATGCAACATTTTCAAAACAATCAGCTTTTCCAAGCCTATTCTGTAGCATATTATCAATGCTTTAGCTACAATAACTAAATAATGTTGTAATAAACACTGTAAAAGGAGTATATCACATGGAGTATTGTAATACTGGTCTAAAACATCTAAGGTTCCTTTCCTGTGGAAAATCTGAACAGAAAACAATAGGATAGATTGAAAACATGTTTAAATTTAAATTGGTTGCCAAAACATTCTCCTGAATGAGTACTGCAGTAAGAACATACAGATATCTACCCCAATAATATCTGTGAACAAAAACATTAGATCATATTAGAAGGTATATTAGATTGAAAAATATTAGCTTAAGACATTTAATATTTTTAAGACATTTATATCATAAGCACTGTAATAAGACTCTAATAGTATAGAGCACTATAATGCAAAATTAGGCTGTCCAATCTTTTTCTCCAAGGGCCTCTGTGAACAAAAACATTAGAAAGTTATTGTAAACATATTATGTTAAAAATCACTAAAAACATTCTTTTTTTTTTTTTTTTGGTTTTTGGGCCACACCCGGCAGTGCTCAGGGGTTACTCCTGGTTGTCTGCTCAGAAATAGCTCCTGGCAGGCACGGGGGACCATATGGGACATCGGGATTCGAACCAATCACCTTTGGTCCTGGATCAGCTGCTTGCAAGGCAAATACCGCTATGCTATCTCTCCGGGCCCAGTAAAAACATTTTATAGTGAGCACTATAGTGGGAGTCTATAGCATCCAAACCCATTCTTCAAATGCATCCAGGGATAAAAGCATTAGAAAATTATTATAGACATCTATAAAGGGCAGTTAGCTGAATACCTGCTTTGAATTAATCAGCAGTGTTCATTGTTGTAGGTCATTTTGAAGTATAAAAGAGAATATAAGTCTCTAAAGACTTCACATAGTGGGGATTTCTGAAGCTTAGTGATTATCAAATTTAAATCAGCATTGTGTTGCTGCAAATTTAGAATAGGCTGTGCATGTTCTGGAAAAGATTATCCATATCACCATAATGGTTCGTAATAGAAAATATGTTGTATTCTTCAGGGTTGTTCTTAGAATCCACAAAGTACTAAGATAATTCCAAGTTTTCTAAAGGGAAGTAACAAAGGTCTGTAATTTTTGCATCCTCTTATCATTATAGGAAATGCTTTTCAGATGTATTAGAAACACAGGTGGCAATTTCCAAATTTCTGTCTTTTTAAGAGAATTCTGTTGAATATTGCAGTGACTGCATTAAGACCTATGTTTGTCAGTTTTTCTTTGAAAAATAACTTGAGGCAATTCTGCAATGTGCATTTGCCTTTGGATGCCAATGGCAAGAATAAATGCATGAAAATCTCAAATGTCCCAGACTTTTTGTGACAAGTGAGACACTGGACTGTGGATTAGAACTGGCCTTGGCGGGTCAACTCGGGCCCTGGGGGGCGGGCAGAGGAGGGAAACTCCTCCCTTTCAATTTTCAAACTGGAGAGGGAGCTCGCAGTTGGACCCAGCATAGCCCACATGCCAGGAAAGCCGTGCCTGGTTTTCTCTGGTATGTTAGGGTCGCTGGTAGGACAGCGGGCCACAGATCTCCTGGACTGAACACTTGGTCCAGGAGACTGGGACCTCCCACGCCAGGCGGGTCTTCATGGCCGGCCCTGGCAACTTGGGCCCTGGGGGGCCGGCGGAGGAGGGAAACCCCTCCCCTATGTATATTGGACCCCCTGTTTTGTTTGCTAGTAATACTATTTATCAAAACCGCGCGGGTGCAAACAAATACACTTTTTAAGCATTATCCAAAAACGTTCCTGATCCTAGACTGTTCCTAAGAATAGAATAAGAATGCCCAAGATTCTGATAAAACACTCAAATTGCCCTTTATTGTCTAGTCTTTTATGTATTGCCTCTCCCCTCACCCATTTGTCTCTCCTACCTCCTCATACCCAAACCCTGAACCATTATCTTCCCCTTATTCAACCCTCCTTATCCTCAGTTCCTAATTGGGTAGACACCAAGACTGACCTTCTGCCCCAACACCACCATCCAGCTTCTCATTGAAAGACACCCTCTCGGTCCCCAGCTCATGCCTATACAAACAACTACAACCAACATGCCTGTTGACCCATCTTGGTGGCCCCTCATGCCCCCATCAAACTATGGACTGTTGCATGATACCGGAATCAGCTTCAGCATAACCCCTAGTTCAAGAACAATATAGGGTTCTGTAATACCGCAAAACATGTCTCAAACTCAACTATCACCTGTTGTCTTCAAATACTCTTGTTTTCTTTCTTTTTTTTCTTTTTAAAACATAAAAGGGTCACATGTATCTCTTTTGTATATCTCAGATGTATTCCCTTATCATCTATAACTCTTTTCAAATATCCTCATATAGTGACAATTTTGCCCACTAGATTAGTTATTTGATTGTTTGATTTTCCCCCTGTGATACCTGTTTTATAAGCAATACTGGTAGAAGAGTAACTCTGTATAGATTTCACGTTTATACCAAGTTATGGGAAATGTTGGACTTTATTCGTTGGCCCCGAGATGCACCAACAATATCTTGTGGCATTGCTTCTCTTTTGCATAGGCACATTAAAATGGGAAAATAATGCATATGCAAACAAGTTTTTATCTAATAGAGATGGGAACACAAATTTGGTAATGTAATTAGGCCTTTTACCCTGAACATTGGCATAATGATTTGGCTCAGGCCTCAGATGAATGGGCATCGCCCATACACACCTGAACTATGGAAACAACCACATTTGTCTTTAACATTTTCAGGATCCAAGCCTCTACCAGAGAAGACCTACCACTGCTTTGGCATTGACTTACTCCAAAGAGTATTCCCAACACCCAGGCGACTCAGCAACAGTCTGCATGCAGGGCAGATAGCTCTACATTTAATGATATGCTGAAACTAGAGGATGTTCCACATCAGCCTGACATCGACAAAAGAAATGCACAGAATTCAGAGTCTTTAAATATAAAAGTCTGATACCAACTATAGCTAAAGTGTGAAAAAGTTTGACCGGGACCTTGAGAATGACTGGAGTTGGATAGACTGGTATGCCTGGAACCCAGAGTCTGTCTTATGCCAATAAACTTCTGGGGTGAGGCCTTTTTGTAATCAGGTCAAGGATTTTTTTCCATTTTCTCCATTTTTCTGGACCTATGCAAATATTGGCGATTGCCACTATCACACCTTTACTATATTTTTTTACTCTTATCCTTTAAGGAAAAAAATACAACTTACTGAACTTAAAAACAAATTACTGTAGTAGAATGCCTGTCTCAAATACAGGTAGGGGATGGGAAGGGGGGAAGAGGTAATGTTGCACTGGTGAAGGGGGGTGTTCTGGTTATGACTGTAACCCAAATATGATCATGTTACTTAAATAAAAAATATATTTAATAAAAAAAGGAAAACAAGGGAGAGAATGAAAAGTGAAATATCTGCTCAGAGGCAGGTGGGAACAGAAGGAAATTGAGGGCATTGAAGATGGTAAATATGCACTGTTGAAGGGTGATATACACTGTCTGACTGAAATTTGATCATGAACAATCTTGTAACCATAGTGCTAAAATAAAATAGTTAATTGTATTTTTTTTAAGTCCTGGCCCTCTACGTACAAAGGGGACACATCTGAAAGATCATTTCAATCCCCAAATGTCTTGTGAGTTTAGGTGGATACTTGGGTTTAATTATTCCAACTCTAAATGTGTCTGCTCCCATCATCAAATGTGAATTCCCTCCCCCTCACCATTACTCTTATTAAAAAAAAACCCTGCTTATTAAAAAAAAAAGAATTGGCCTTGGAAAAGTATAACAATATTAAACTCATTGAACTGTTTGTCTCTCTGCCAAGCTTGTTCCTTAGCTTTTATGTCAATGAGATGACTAGTATGTTCCTCTCTATATCTTCTCAGCCTATCAGTTTATTCAGGTCTTTATGGAGACCATCAAAAATAAAAGTATTTCATGCGGATCTTGTTGACTGTGCCCTGAAAACTGGTCATTTAGTTTCCCAATGGTTATCTTAAAGTCTTTTAGTCTAATATATCTCTATTGTCCTGCCATAACACTTTTATAATTTTGACAAATTCTTCTGAGACTTTTTGCCTTTTTGTTCCAAAAATTTTGACTTGTTAATATTCTCCTTATAATGGTTCTGCTTAAAAAAGTCATTCAAGCCTAGAATATTACACAGGCATTATAATATTGAGTTCAGGTAACAAGTGTTTCCAAGATTATGAAGTCCAGTAGAATTCAGACCAGTTCCCTCATCCACAGAACTGAAGTTCTGGAATTAGTCATTTCCAATGCCTATAATCTCTACCTTACTGTAAGGTGTTGGCTTGTTTTTCCAGTTACCTATTAAGGTAGCTGTTGGTTTCCTACTCTCATCCACTCAAGTAGTCTGTGTTGGGCGTGGGGGAGGCATTTTGGAGGATTTCTTATCATGTACCAGTGTCTGGGTTTTATCCTCTGTGAGATAATCCTGCTTCTGACAAGGCTTAGTAAGACCCCAAATTTCTTGGCAGGATTTTCATCTATGGAAGCATAAGCCTATCCTTTCCCTCAAATAAGGAGATTACCAGCAATCCACTTATCAGTTTTTACCCAAATAGGTGAATTCATTGTCTTTTCAACTTGTGCATCCTCTTTAAAGTGTCTTTCTACAATTGTGTGGGTCTCTCAGTGAGGTAAATTTAAGAAGTGTAATGAAAATAGTATTAAGGATAAAAGGTCCCTTTGTGGCATGCCTCTTTTTCTATATTTTAATAATTGAGTTTTAAGGTTTTTAAGTTTTTAAGTTTAAGTTCTGTGAGCTCATTCAATTTTGTCTTGTCAGTGAGGATTGTATGGGTCATTGTCAGTTTTGATGGACAGAGAAAATTGTAGTAGAAAGGTGCAAACAGCTTTAGCTATTTCAGACACCATAGTTATGTATGACCAAAATAAAATAAAAATAAGTATCCACAGTCACATGGCACAAGTTTTTGTAGTATATTTATCTATTATATAAGTTGTAGAGATCTCTTATAAACTAATAGTACTACTTTATCATTAAATGTATAGTTCTTTTATCATAAAATTATGCCAACCCCCTTTATTCAATTTACTCATGAATTCTACTTCATTCTTCTCTGGTAACCATTAGTTTGCTTTTAAGTCTAAAAACTAACTTTAATTTTATTTACTTCATTGTTTAAGTTAGTATAGCATAAGTAAAATCAAAATTAAAGTCATGGATAGGACCAGAGGATGTTAGACAAAGACAGAAAGGTAAATTGTTTTCACGTGAATCAACCAATAAATTAGTGAATATCCTCAGGTCTGATTAATCTATTATCTCACTACTCCTCAGAGGCAAGATTAAAGGAAAGAGTGAAAAAATGGATTACCTTCCTATAGTTGCTCAAACACCAGACTGACTCATATAAACATATTGCATTCTCTAAGCTCTGTAGTTAAAACTCAAAATGTTGTCAGCAAGATTTGTTTCATTTTAGGGCTACAGAAAAATCTGTTTCACTTCTTTCCTAGTTTCTGATGGCCATTTCCTAGTTTCCAAGATCTTCTAATAATTGTTTACACCCATTCTCTTATAGTTGTATCACCTATTCTCATCCTCTTTATTATTATTATTATTATTATTATTATTATTATTATTATTATTATTATTATCCATGAGTGCTTTTCTCTTTCAAGGGAAATAGACTGCAATGGGTCTTACCCATATGAGCTTATTTTAACTTGTATCACAAAGATTATATTTCCAAAGAAGACCATATACAGTTTCTAGAGATTAAAACTTTAATTCTTTTTGGTCGAATATATTTCAATTTGTAACAGGATTGAGGATTGCTATCATCTATTTATGCCATAAGTATTACCAAATGTTAATTATGCTGTCTCTTTGTGCCTACAAGTATAAGAATTTAAATAAGAAATTCCGTCTTAGTATCTCATGATAAATTTCATCCTGAAAAGAATTGAAGTCAGATAGGGTCAGACCTAGCATACTGATATTTTATTTTAACATAAGATCAGAAGATACCATTAAAAGTTCTGACACTTAAAGTTAGTTTAGAAGCTTCAACCTCAAATTAGTTCCAGCATGAAATGAACTAATTTGCATATCTGTGTGTCCCTCTTATAGCAGAAGTCTAATAATTAAAGTCTGACAATGTCTAATAAGCAGTGTTAACAGAAGAGAGCACTCACTGTGAACACTAATGTGTGGCATTTGTAAGAAGGCCTGCTATATGGTGTGTTTTTTTTATATGGTGTTTTTATTCTCTTGAAAATGATCCTCTCACAAGGTTAATGCCTTTGTCTCTTTCACCCAAAGAGCAAATAGCTAACCTTGGGTGCTTCCAGTCTGATCTAATTTAATCACACAGCTACTAAGGGATAAGCTTGTCATGCATATATATACCAGATTTGAAAGCACATCCAAACACATAGCCTTCACCCACACCTCTATGAAATAGTGCACCCAAGTAATATATATTTGGTTCTGATGACTCAGAAGCCTGCTGGCTTTGTCATAGGAGTTTCCTCCACTCTTACAAGATTGTAAATGGAGGGTTCTTTTCTTGAGGATTTGTACTTACTACTATGGGGTTGAACAAATACACTCAAAGTCCTAAACAAAGTTTAAGAACTTCAAGTTTTATTTGCTGACTGTTATATGAAGTCTCAGACCCAAATTAAGTAGCCTTGGTCATAGTATTTCAAGTTTTTTTAAAAAGTGGAGCACAGAGAGTCTCCGCCCTGCTGCGATTCTTCTGAGGAAATTGAGGACCTGAAGGGAGCCCTGTCCTGTGCTTCTCTGTCTTTCCTGAATTCTTGAAGCTCTCCTCAGAGCCATGGGAAGCAAACCCCCAAAAAACTACATTCTGAAGCTACCCAGTGAGTGAGTGAGTGAGTAAGAAATGGCTGGCAGTGGGGGTTGCCAGGCAGAGTGCTGATTGTCTACCAGCAGAGTCTCTGCCCTGCTGTGCTTCTTCTGAGGAAACTGAGGACCTGAAGGAAGCCTTGTCCTGTGCTTCTCTGTTTTTCCTGAATTCTTGCAGCTCTCCTCAGAGTCCTGGGAAGCGAACCCCCAAAATACTGCATTCTGAAACTGCCCAGCAAGTGAGTGAAAACTACACATGCCCAGTGGGGCCTGACTGTGAAAAACTGTGAGTGCTGCCTGTGTGTGTCTGTCTACTATCCTGTTGCATGAACCTCTTGAGAGAGGGCCGAAAAAATAGGCTCCAGCAGAACACTTTGCTCCAATTTACTATGCAGCTGTGTGCTCTTTTTAAGAAAAGAACACCATCACAAAAAGAAAAGAATCACACAAAGAACTGTGCTATATCACAGAAGCAAGCATTTCTCTCTGGACTCTCTTCTCTGCTGCGTGCTCAGGCCTAAGATTTGATCCTGTGTGAGGCTTCATCCACGGAAGACTCCTCTCCCTTAAAGGCAAGTCAGCCCATCCAGAAAGGGCGGAGCCAGAGGAGTGTGCTGCCTGCAACATTTAGCCAATGAATACCACCACAACACGTAGAAAAACCCACAATACAAGTGTGACAATGGGGAAACAACGCAGACCAGTATCAGACATAGAGAATGAAGATGACTATTGTGATGACCAGATAATGACCAACCAACTAATCAACCTCTAAGATAAGGACTTTAGACTAGCAATATGGAAGATGCTCAACAAACTCAAAGAAACAATGGATCGAATTGAACAGAACACTAATAAGAACCAAGAAAATATGAAGACAGAAATCACAAAACTTCAAACTAAAATAACATGTCAACTAACAGGCCTGAAAAATTCAGTAAACAAAGTGAGTGACAAAATGGATAAGCTCTGGGACAGGGTATCAGAAGCTGAGAATAGACTTGGTGCTTTGGAAGATGAGATACATAACAATTCCATACAGCAGGAGAGATTAGAAAAAAAAATAAAGCAAATGAACAGACAATGAAAAAATTAGTCAAAGAATGGGAACAGATGAAAATAGAAGTCTATAATAAGCTCAACAGAAACAACTTAAGAATCATTGGAGTCCCAGAGACCCAGGAAGAAAATTTCTAGGTAGAATCAATGGTCAAGAACATCATTAAAGAGAAACTTCCAGAGATAAAGAATATATGTGATCAAATCCTGCATGCTCAAAGAGTACCAACCAAAAGAGACCCCAGAAAAACCACCCCAAGACACATCCAAGTCACAATGATGAATCCCACAGATAGATACAGAATACTGAAAAGAGCAAGATCAAAAGGGGAAATTACATTCAAGCGAGCATCCTTCAGATTTAGAGAAGACCTGTCACCAGAAACACTCAATGCCAGAAAGCAGTGGTGGGATATTGTGACAAGACTGAATGAAATGAATGTTTCACCTAGAATACTGTACCCAGCAAAACTCACTTTCCGGTTTGAAAGAAGAATATATAGTTTTACAGACAAAAAACAGCTCAGAAACTTACAGACACAAAACCAGTCTTAAGAGAAAAACTGAAAGACCTACCTAATTTAAGACAAGACTAATCAAAGACACACCAAATTTCGACATAAAGATGGCATTAAATCCCAGGACAATTCTTTCTCTCAACGTCAATGGAAATATGCACCAGTTAAGAGACACAGAGTGGCTAAATGGATCAAAAAACTCAATCCAACCTTCTGCTGCCTACAAGAAATGCACCTGAATAGTCAGAACAAACATAGACTCAAAATAAAAGGCTGGAGAAAAATTATCCAAGCAAACAACACCCATAAAAAAGCTGGAGTGGCCATATTAATATCAGATAATGCAAACTTTATACTCAGGAAGTTTGTAAGGGACAAATATGGATATTTTATATTAATCAAGGGGTATGTAGAGCAGGAAGAAAAAACTCTACTAAACATAGATGCACCGAATGAGGGGCCAGCAAAATATTTAATACAACTGTTGACAAATCTGAAAAATAATATCAATAACAACACAATAATTATGGTGAATTCAACACGGCATTGTCAACACTGGATAGGTCAAACAGACTGAAACCCAACAAGAATATACTAGACCTGAAAAGAGAAATGGAAGAAAGAGGCCTAGTGGATATATATAGGACACTCCATCCCCAGAAACCTGGGTACACATTCTTCTCCAATATACATGGGACATTCTCCAGTATAGACTACATGCTAGCACATAAAACATACCTCCATAATATGAAGAGGATAGAAATTTTGCAGACTATCTTCACTGACCACAAGGCTCTGAAATTATTTCTGAATTCCAAAGGGACTCAGAAGAAAAACTTTAACACCTGGAAGTTAAACAGCCTCATACTGAACAACCAGTGGGTCCGAGATGAAATCAAAAGGTTCCTGGAAAATAATGACAATAAAGACACAAACTATCAGAACTTATGTTTCACAGCAAAACCAGTACTGAGAGGAAAATTTATAGCTTTGCAAGCACACATCAGGAAGGAAGAAGAGGCCTACCTGAGTAGCTTAATGACACAGCTAATAGAACTAGAAAGTGCTCAACAAAAGGACCCAAAAATAGGGAGACAGAAGAAATAACAAGGCTGAGAGCAGAACTCAATGAAGTGGAAACTCAAAAACAATCCGAAAGATCAACGAAAGCAGAAGTTGGTTCTTTGAAAGAATATAAAAGATTTATAGACCACTGGCAAACATAACAAAGAAAGAGAGAGAAACTTGATAACTTGTATTAGGAATGAAAAAGGAGAGATCACTACTGATATGACAGAGATTCAAAGGGTAATCAGAAACTACTTTGAGAAACTCTACACCACTAAAAATGAGAAACTGGAAGAAATGGATAAATTCTTGGACTCGTATGATGTTCCACGGTTGAAGGAAAAGGATGTAGCATATCTAAACACCTCCATCACTATTGATGAAATTAAAGCGATAATCAAATGTCTGCCCAAAAACAATAGCCCAGGCCCAGATGGATTTACTAATGAATTCTTTCAAACTTTCCAAGAGGAACTACTACCAATCCTGGCAAGACTCTTTCATGAAATCGAACAAATGGAAACACTTCCAAATAGCTTTTATGAAGCCAACATCACTGTGATAATTAAACCAGACAGAGATGCTACGAAAAAAGAAAATTACAGACCAATATCAATGATGAATGCAGATGCAAAGATCCTTAACAAAATTCTGGCAAATAAGATTCAATACCTCATTAAGAAGATCATCCACTATGATCAAGTTGGTTTCATCCCAGGAATGCAAGGATGGTTTAAGATCGGAAATCTATCAACATAATACACAACATCAACAACAAGAAAAATAAAAACCACATGATCATATCAATAGATGCAGAGAAAGCATTTTATAAGGTCCAACACCCATTCTTGATCAAAACTCTCAGCAAAATGGGAATGGAAGGAACCTTTCTCAATATAGTTAAGGCCATCTACCACAAACCAGTGGCAAATATTATCCTCAATGGAGAAAAATTAAAAGCTTTCCCTCTAAATTCTGGCACAAGACAAGGCTGTCCTCTCTCACTGCTCCTATTCAACATAGCACTGGAATACTTGCTATAGCGATTAGGCAAGAAAAAGATATCAAGGGAATCCAGATAGGAAAGGAAGAAATCAAGCTCTCACTGTTTGCAGATGACATGATACTCTACTTAGAAAACCCTAAAGACTCTACCAAAAACATTCTAGAAACAATAGATTCATATATCAATGTGGCAGGCTACAAAATTAACACACAAAAATCAATGGCCTTTCTATACACCAATAGTAATAAGGAAGAAATGGACATTAAGAACACAACCCCATTAACAATTCTGTCACACAAACTCAAATATCTTGGAATCAACTTGACTAAAAATGTGAAGGACCTATACAAAGAAAACTATAAAATTCTGCTCCAAGAAATAAGAGAGAACAAGTGGAAATGGAAAACCATACCCTGTTCATGGATTGACAGGATTAACATCATCAAAATGGCAATACTCTGCCAAGGCATTATACAGATTTAATATGATCCCTCTAAAAATACCCATGACATTCTTCAAAGAAGTGGATCAAGCACTTTTGAAATTTGTTTGGAACAATAAACACCCTAGAATAGCTAAAGCAATCATTGGGAAAAAGAATATGGGAGGAATTACTTTCCACAACTTTAAACTTTACTACAAAGCAATAGTTATCAAAACAGCATGGAATTGGAATAAGGACAGGCCCTTAGATCAGTGGAATATGCTTGAATACTCAGAAAATGTTCCCCAGACATACAATCACCTAATTTTTGATAAAGGAGCAGGAGATTCTAAATGAGCAGGGAAAGCCTCTTCAACAAGTGGTGTTGGCACAAATGGCTAGCCACTTCCAAAAAATTGAACTTAGACCCCCAGCTAACATCATGTACGAAGGTAAAATCCAAATGGATTAAAACCTCGGTATCAGACCCAAAACCATAAGATATATAGAACAACCCATAGGAAAACACTCCAGGACATTGAGACTACAGGCATATTCAAGGAGGAAACTGCACTCTCCAAGCAAGTGAAAGCAGAGATTAACAGATGGGAATATATTAAGCTGAGAAGCTTCTGCACCTCAAATGAAATAGTGCCCAGGATACAAGAGCCACCCACTGAGTGGGAGAAACTATTCACCCAATACCCATCAGATAAGGGGCTAATCTCCAAAATATACAAGGCACTGACACAACTTTACAGGAAAAAAACATCTAATCCCATCAAAAATTGGGGAGAAGAAATGAACACACTTTGACAAAGAAGAAATACAAATGGTCAAAAGACATGAAAAAATGCTCCACATCACTAATCATCAGGGAGATGCAAATCAAAACAACGATGAGATACCACCTTACACCACAGAGAATGGCACACATCACAAAGAATGAGAATAAACAGTGTTGGCGGGGTTGTGGAGAGAAAGGAACTCTTATCCATTGCCGGTGGGAATGCCATCTAGTTCAACCTTTATGGAAAGCGATATGGAGATTCCTCCAAAAACTGGAAATCGAGCTCCCATATGATCCAGCTATACCACTCCTAGGAGTCTACCCTAGGAACACAAAAATACAATACAAAAACCCCTTCCTTTCACCTATATTCATTGCAGCACTATTTACCATAGCAAGACTCTGGAAACAACCAAGATGCCCTTCAACAGATGAATGGCTAAAGAAACTGTTGTACATATACACAATGGAATATTATGCAGCTGTCAGGAGAGATGAAGTCATGAAATTTTCCTATACATGGATGTACATGGAACCTATTATGCTGAGTGGAATAAGTCAGAGAGAGAGAGAAAAATGCAGAATGGTCTCACTCATCTATGGGTTTTAAGAAAAATGAAAGACATTCTTGCAATAATAAATTTCAGACACAAAAGAGAAAAGAGCTTGAAGTTCCAGCTCGCCTCAGGAAGCTCACCACAAAGAGTGATGAGTTTAGTTAGAGAAATAACTACATTTTGACCTGTCCTAATATTGAGAATGTATGAGGGAAATGGAGAGCCTGTTTAGAGTACAGGCGGGGGTCGGGTGGGGAGGAGGGGATTTAGGACATTGGTGATTGGAATTTTGCACTGGTGATGGGTGTTGTTCTTTACATGACTGAAACCCAAACACAATCATGTATGTAATCAAGGTGTTCAAATAAAAAAAAGTGGAGCACATCCTCTTAGTGCAGATGTGCATAAGCACATAAGCAATTTACACGTCACAATAGTATGGAACGTGGCTACAATTGTAGGTATTTTTTTAGAAAACCCTATCTTTAGTCTTAATTGGAATATTTTAAGCCTATAATGCCAGGAAGTCTCTAGCACTGGTCTTAGTTGATAGCTTTATCCAGTTGTTACAGTTTCAATAGAACTTCCTTGGAAAGTGCCCATCATTGGTCATAATCATGTGACATCTGTAAGAGTTATTTTTGAGATTTTGATTTAAGGAAAAAAACAAAACAAAATGCTGATATGGAGACAAGATGGTTGGCCTTGTGTCAAGCCATTACAATATGACCTTCACTAAACATCAGAAGCAAGGGAGGAATTGGTTAGAGAACTGGCAAAAGAACTAAACGTCTAGGAAACCAGGAGTCAAAAAGTTCTTTCTTAGGAAAACCATAGCCACACCACACACATAGAGGATGGCTCCCTGTTACCAGCTATTCTTCCTTGGGTAGGGGCCTGCCTGTCACTGAACAGAAAAATGCCAAACTAAGGCTTCCCTGCAGCAGGCTATGCAGTGTTGGCACTGAAATCTCAGACCCAGCAGCATATTAGAGTCATCGCACTATCAGCTGCAAACATATCACTCTGGTCTCACTCTGAATGTCAATACTTTTTTGTATTTCTTTGTTTAATTTTTTGTTTTGTGCCGTACCCCTAAGCGCTAAGGGTGTGTCTCCTGGCTCTGCACTCAGAAAGCCTAGTGTCAATACTTTGAAGGCTTCCAATGATTCCAATTTACTTGTCAGAATTGTGAGGGGAAGACAACAGCTGGTCTCCCAGCTTCCTTTTTCTTGCTCCCTAAAATCAAGAAGAGTAAGGGGCGCTGGGCTAGAGGAGAGTTCAAATTTCCTTTCTTCTGAATATGAAACATGGATAACTTTTATAATCCTAATCACCTGGTTGAAGACCCAACTAAACCCATTCATTTTCAGAGTATTTCTTTCCACCCCCAGTTTTCCTTATATGTAAAATGGGAATAAAAATTCCTACTTCAGAGGGACTTTGGAAAGTTAAATGTGTTGAGATTTGTAAAATATTCCTGAATATGATTATTTTTTCTGCTCTACACAATGTTTTTCCAACATTTTTTCTTAGCAATATAAATTGTATGATACATTTAATATTTCTTTATAGATCACCATCAATAAAAGAAGGTGCATCACAAAAAAATTACTAAGCTATATTTTAGTTTATCTAAAAATAAAAAATGATCCTCTGATATAGCTACATAAAGTTTTTAGTTAAAATTTTTTTTTTAATTTTTTTTTTATTTAAACACCTTGATTACATACATGATTGTGTTTGGGTTTCAGTCATAAAAGGAACACCACCCATCACCAGTGCAACATTCCCATCACCCAAGTCCCAAATCACCCTCCTCCCCACCCAACCCCCGCCTGTACCCTAAACAGGCTCTACATTTCCCTCATACATTCTCAATATTAGGACAGTTCAAAATGTAGTTATTTCTCTAACTAAACTCATCACTCTTTGTGGTGAGCTTCCTGAGGTGAGCTGGAACTTCCAGCTCTTTTCTCTTTTGTGTCTGAAAATTATTATTACAAGGGTGTCTTTCATTTTTCTTAAAACCCATAGATGAGTGAGACCATTCTGCGTTTTTCTCTCTCTCTCTGACTTATTTCACTCAGCATAATAGATTCCATGTACATCCATGTATAGGAAAATTTCATGACTTCATCTCTCCTGACAGCTGCATAATATTCCATTGTGTATATGTACCACAGTTTCTTTAGCCATTCATCTGTTGAAGGGCATCTTGGTTGTTTCCAGAGTCTTGCTATGGTAAATAGAGCTGCAATGAATATAGGTGTAAGGAAGGGGTTTTTGTATTGTATTTTTGTGTTCCTAGGGTATATTCCTAGGGGCTAATCTCCAAAATATACAAGGCACTGACAGAACTTTACAAGAAAAAAACATCTAACCCCATCAAAAAATGGGGAGAAGAAATGAACAGACACTTTGACAAAGAAGAAATACGCATGGCCAAAAGACACATGAAAAAATGTTCCACATCACTAATCATCAGGGAGATGCAAATCAAAACAACGATGAGATACCACCTCACACCCCAGAGAATGGCACACATCACAAAGAATGAGAATAAACAGTGTTGGCGGGGATGTGGAGAGAAAGGAACTCTTATCCACTGCTGGTGGGAATGCTGTCTAGTTCAACCTTTATGGAAAGCGATATGGAGATTCCTCCAAAAACTGGAAATAGTTAAAATGTTTAACCTGATTTTAGTAAAAGTTTACGAAAACTAAAGTTTAGTATGGGAAAGATAGGCTGATAGATGAAGACATAAAACCATAAAACTATTTAGCAAGTATCTCATAAAGTTTTCATTGCAGATCAATAAAATTCTAGTTTGAAAGTTGGAGTAAATAAAATGTCTCTAAGCACTGACTGCAAATATAGCCCAAGAAAAATAAAATCCTAGAGGTTTTTTTTCTCAGGCATCTCTAACCAAGATGGGCATTTTGGTAGTCTGGGTCAGTCAGATTGATGACTAATAAAGGGATAGAAAGTGAAACTATGAAGCAGCTTTCAGAATCCTGGACATTCAATGAGTAGCTGAAACAGGAATGAATAATGTGTGTGTTACTCAGGTTAAAAATGCAGTTTCTCTCTCTCTCTTTCTCTCTCTCTCTTTCTCTCTGTCTCTCTCTCTATCTCTCTCTCTCTCTGTCTCTCTCTCATCATACACTTTCACAGTTGTATTTCTGGGTATATACATAAAGGAAATGAGATGGTATTTCAAAGACATTTATGTATTTACATGCATTACTCACGATAATAACACATGGAACCAATAGATAAATGGATAAAAACACTGCAATATATATCCATGAATCTTCCTAAAAAAATGAGGGTATTTTTCTATTTGAGGAAACATGAGAATTTTATAAAATGTGAAAGTGGCAACATAAAGATAAGTACTATATATTATCACTGATATATGAGTATTAATGTTAAATCTGTAAAACCTAGAGTGTAAAATGGTGGATCCAGTGACAGTTCTTATCTTCATCCACTCATATAGCCTTCATATCCCGACTTCTATGTTTGCTGTATTCCTGGGCATGTAGCTCCCTCCATCACAACACTTAAAACTCTGAAATGATTTAGTACTGTTTTTTTTAAAAAAGAATATACCTTTTAGAGAATGCAGAGATGTGAAATTCAGTTCTGAATTATTCTTATAAAAGATTTTCTTTTTATTCAGATTAATTCCTCCCTCCCTTTTTTCCTAGCCTTATTCCTATGAGGATTCATCTTAAACACCATTATCCTGGCTACCCTTTGTCCCTCCACTCCAGATAATCCAAGTGTCTCCATCTCACCTTCTTTGCTGTCTGCTTTCATAGTACTTGAGCTTCCATGGCTCTTTAAGCATTATGACTCTTAAGCCACCTAGCACAGGTATGTTTTCTATGTTACCTGCTTTTTAATATTTTTAAAATTAAAATTTTTATTTTAATTAAAAATCTTGATTTATAGTTATTAATAGTTGAGTTTTAGGCAAATCATATTTTAACACCAATCCCACCACCAGTATTTCCATCTCTATTATTTTCTAGTCCCACCCTATCTATATCCTCCCTTAAACACTGTCTGCCACCTGACAGGCACAGTACAAAGTTTAATGGTAGCAGTTTAGGTCTCATATTTTCAGTGTTTTTAGATTTGTGTTTTTATAAAGACATATATATATATATATATATATATATATATATATATATATATATATATATATATGTAAACTCTACTACATCACCAGTATAACTCAAGCCCTGGCCCTTGTTTTCTCATACTTTCTCATCTTCCTTCTCACCTGTATCTTTTTGTTTTTGTTTTTGGGCACACCTGGTGACATTCAGGGGTTACTTCAGTCTCTGCACTCAGAAATAGCTCCTGACTTGGGGGACCATATGGGATGCCAGGGATAGAACCAAGGTTCACTGCGCTATTGCTTTGGCCTCTTACCTTGATTTTTTCCTTCTCTATCCTTTTATTCTAAACTCTAGAATTAAGGGTGATCTAGTAATATCCCTTTTACTATATTGCACTTTATCATCTAGCTGTTTCATAGATCAAAGATAAATAAGATAATCTTGTGTTGAGATAATTTTTAATCTTCATAAATTTAGCATACAGCACAGAACTGTGATTGCAATATAATTATAGAATTAGAATATTTTACTTTTTTCCTGTTAGATTTTATATAAGAGCCATCAGTCTCTTCAGTGAAGTATATCAATGAGAAATTTCTTTTAGTTCTGCCCATATTTGTTTAGTGATGAAAGGGATTAATGAGGAGATGATGACTGGTTGATCCTGTGATTATTGCAGACGTGTGTTATGGAATGGTGGAAAAGATGGACAAATTACTTAAATAATATGAAGTGTATTTTTTCCTGACATTCATTGGTCACTATGTGTCTTCCATAAAAAACAGAGAAAAATTATGTCCTTGAACCCATCCAACTGCCTTCTCACAAACTATTTTGGAATTTATATAGACCTCCACCCTGATCACACTCATTAGCTAGGAAAGACAACACAGCAGATTATTATCATGTAATCTATCCATCCCATTCAACACTCATTGTTTTATAATAACAATTTAAATATATATATATAAATAATTATTAGTCCCTCAAATATTATGGGAGAAAAGTGTGAGAGAGTTTGGGCAGATTAAAAGGAACATATATTCTAGTTTTCTCTAGATTATACTTTTGAGTGTAAGGGTAGTCCACTAAATTAAGATCTCTTTTAAATTTAAGATCATAATCCCTCTAAGCAAATAATTGAGATGACTCAATTCTAGTAAAAATAGCAAGTCAGAGGGCCTCAAGTTAAGAATATCAGTTTGTAAGTTATAAAGTTTACAAACTATGCATATTTTAATGAGCACATTTCTAATTTCCTACCTAGTGTCCCCATAGAGTAAGTGTGTATGTGGGATAAAGGAATAAATAGAAACTTAATGTTTTGGGAGAAAAACAATTCCAGGGGTAGACTCAATTCAATAAACATTTAGTGCAGATCAAACCCCGTGTGGGATGTCAGAACAGGCAAAGATGAGTCAGGCAAGAGTCACTGAACAATCCCTTGGAGGAAGATGTGGGAAATGAGACCAGACATACAGAACTCTGGAGGACATCCTTCCAGGGAGTTAGGAAAGAATGAGTGAGAACAAGCAAAGGCCTAAAATGGGGTTTTGGTTTTATTGCACAAGGTGACATACATCTGGACTTGAGAGTCCTCTATAATTAAATCTTAGAAATTAAGGTTAAAAGGCTATAAATACAGTCTCAATTAAATCTTGGTCCAGCTATTTCAATTGGAACTTGTTCTATGTTTTTCTATACTGCATAAGAGCTATGAAGTGGTACCTAGAGATAATATGACTGTTTGATTTTTGGTACCACAGAATCCCTGGAGCTTCATCAGTTGGCTTAAACTCACTGGTGGCCAGACCTCCTATCATTGTTTGAGAAACTCCCCTACCCCCTGACAAAATGAACTATGACATAAAGGGAAATAACTTTAACTTCTGGTGTTTTTAGACAGTATTGTATTTTGATTGGAGTGTGAGAACATGACTTCTTTAAATAAAATTTCTTGTCATAAAATTTCAAAATGACACTACAAGTACAGTCTTTAGATTTTGTGTTCTTTTGTGTAAGACCCACAGCACCAATGTTTGCTTTACAGGATCTATTTTTATAAAATTATAACTGGATAAATGTGAAGTTTCTCTCATTTTTTCTCATTTCATTGTTTGAGAAACTCCCCTACCCCCTGACAAAATGAACTATGACATAAAGGGAAATAACTTTAACTTCTGGTGTTTTTAGACAGTATTGTATTTTGATTGGAGTGTGAGAACATGACTTCTTTAAATAAAATTTCTTTGTCATAAAAATTTCAAAATGACACTACAAGTACAGTCTTTAGATTTTGTGTTCTTTTGTGTAAGACCCACAGCACCAATGTTTGCTTTACAGGATCTATTTTTATAAAATTATAACTGGATAAATGTGAAGTTTCTCTCATTTTTTCTCTCTCTGTGTTTCTCAATCTTCTCCCAACCCCTACAATCACACACATGGTTTTCTGAGCCAAAGCTCAATTCCTGAAATCACATATGGTTCCCTGAGCCTACCAGAAATGATCTCTGAGTGCAAAGCCCAGAGTAATCCCTGAGCACCACAGGCTATGGCCCCAAAATACTAAAACAAAACTTACACTATCCTGTTCTAGTTCCAAATTATTATTTCTATTTCATAGATTTTATTATTTTATGAATAAAAATTCTTATATCACTCATAATGTGCTATGGAATAAATTTTTTTTGTATGCTAATAATACCCAGAGACAATAGACATGAGGGCCAGAGGGACTAGCACATGATATAAAGCTTACCACAAAGAATGGAGGGAAAAGCACAAGATATGAAGCTTACCACAAAGAATGGTAATTATATTAGAGAAATAATTACACTAACAATAATCATAACAATGATAACAGAATGCCTGTCTTGAACATAGGCAGGGGTTTGGGGAATAGGAAATGGGGGTACACTGGGGTCAGGAAAGTTGTAATGGTGAATGTACTTTTTATGATTGAAACCCAACTATGGTCATGTTTGTAACCTTGGTGCTCAAATAAAAAATATTAAAAAAAAGTCATTTCTGGTCTTTTATGACATTTAGGCCATTCTCACAGTTTAAATTGTCCTATGAGATTTGTCCTTCTGTTTTGAATTTTTCCAATAATCAGTATTATGAGTATTTTTTCCTGTGTCTTTTGATAATATATATATTTTCTTTAAAGTGTTTCTTTATCTCTTCTCCCCAAATTTTGATGGAGTTATTTTGTTGCCATTGCTGAGTATTGTAAGATAAAATATTTATGTATCATATATTATCAAGTTGTCAGATATGTGATGTTTAAACATTTACTCTCTTTTAGTAGGACGCCTTTTTCTTTTAGTGATAGTGTCTTTAAAACTATAGAGAAATTGAGTGGGCCCAGAGTGTGAAAAATTGTGAGTGCTGCCTGTATGTGTCTGTCTACTATCCTGTTTCATGAAACTCTTGGGAGTGGGCCAAAAAGAGGCTCCAGAAAACTCGCTCTCCCAGAGGCCCATTCTAGAGAGGGAATGCCAAGGACCTGCTCCATAAATGCTCCATACTATTTTGTTACGTGAACCTCTTGGGAGTGGGACAAAAAGAGGCTCCAGTAGAGCACTTTGGCTCTGATTCACTACGCGGCCATGGACTCTTTCTAAGAAAAGAACACCATCGCAACAAGAAGAAAAATTCACACTAAGAACTGTGCTGGATCATTGAAGCCAGCATTTCTCTCTTACTGTGCTCTCTGCTGCATGCTTGGGCCTAAGATTTGATCCTGTGAGAGGCTTCATCCACGGAGCATTCCCCTCACTTGGAGGCAAGTCGACCCATCCAGAAAGGGCAGAGCCAGAGGAGTGTTCTGCCTACATCATTTAGCCAATGAATACCACGACAACACGTAGAAAAAACCACAATACAAGTGTGACAATGGGGAAACAACGCAGGCCAGCATCAGACATAGAGAATGAAGATGACAATTCTGATGATCAGATAATGACCAACCAACTAATCAACCTCTCAGATAAAGACTTTAGACTAGCAATATGGAAGATGCTCAAAAAACTCAAAGAAACCTTGGATCGAGTTGAACAGAACACTAATAAAAACCAAGAAAATTTGAAGACAGAAATAACAAAACATCAAACTGAAATAACATGTCAATTAACAGGGCTGAAAAATTCAGTAAACGAAGTGAATGACAAAATGGATAAGCTCTGGGACAGGGTATCAGAAGCTAAGAATAGACTTGGTTCTGTGGAAGATGAGATAAATAACAATTCCATACAGCAGGAGAGATTGGAAAAAAACTTAAAGCAAATAAACAGACAATGGAAAAATTAGTCAAAAAATGGGAACAGAAGAAAATAGAAGTCTATATATAATAAGCTCAACAGAAACAACTTAAGAATCATTGGAGTCCAGAGGACCCAGGAAGAAAATTTCTAGGAAGAATCAATGGTCAAGAACATCATTAAAGAGAAACTTCCAGAGATAAAGAATATATGTGACCAAATCCTGCATGCTTGAAGAGTACCAAACAAAAGAAACCCCAGAAAAACCATTCCAAGACACATCCTAGTCACAATGACAAATCCCACAGATAGATACAGAATTCTGAAAACAGCAAGATAAAAGGAGAAATTACATTCAAGCGAGCATCCTTGAGATTTACAGCAGACCTGTCACCAGAAACACTCAATGCCAGAAAGCAGTGGTGGGATATTGTGACAAGACTGAATGAAATGAATGCTTCACCTAGAATACTGCACCCAGCAAAACTCACTTTCTGGTTTGATGGAAGATTAAATGGTTTCACAGACAAAAAGCAGCTCAGAAACTTTACAGACATAAAACCAGTCTTAAGAGAAAAACTGAAAGACTTAATTTAAGACGACTAACCAAAAGACACACCAAATTTCGATATAAAGATGGCATTAAATCCGAGGACAATTCTTTCTCTCAACGTCAATGAACTAAATGCACCAGTTAAGAGACACAGAGTGGCTAAATGGATCAAAAAACTCAATCCAACCTTCTGCTGCCTACAAGAAACGCACCTGAATAGTCAGAACAAACATAGACTCAAAATAAAAGGCTGGAGAAAAATTATCCAAGCAGACAACACCCATAAAAAAGCTGGAGTGGCCATACTAATATCAGATAATGCCAACTTTATACTCAGAAAGTTTGTAAGGGACAAAGATGGACATTTTATATTGATAAATGAGCATGTTGAGCAGAAAAAAATAACTCTCCTAAACATATATGCACCAAATGAGGGGCCAGCGAAATATTTAATACAACTGTTGACAAATCTGAAAAATAATATCAATAACAACACAATAATTTTGGGGGACCACAACATGGCTTTGTCAACACTGGATAGGTCAACCAGATTGAAACCCAACAAGAATATAGTAGACCTGAGGAGAGAAATGGAAGAAAGAGGCCTAGTGGATATATATAGGACACTCCATCCCCAGAAACCTGGGTACACATTCTTCTCCAATGTACATGGGATATTCCCCAGGATAGACTACATGCTGGCACACAAAACATACCTCCATAATATCAAGAGGATAGAAATTTTGCAGACTACCTTCGCTGATCACAAGGCTCTGAAATTATTTGTGAATTCCAAAGGGACTCAGAAGAAAAACTTTAACACCTGGAAGTTAAACAGCCTCATACTGAACAACCAGTGGGTCCGAGATGAAATCAAGGAGGAAATCAAAAGGTTCCTGGAAAATAATGACAATAAAGCACAAAATATCAGAAATTATGGGACACAGCAAAAGCAGTAATGAGAGGATAATTTATAGCTTTGCAAGCACACATCAGGAAGGAAGAAGGAGCTTACTGAGTAGCTTAATGGCACAGCTAATAGAACTAGAAAGTGCTCAACAAAAGGACCCAAAAATAGGGAGACAGAAGTAAATAACAAAGCTGAGAGCAGAAATCAATGAAGTGGAAACCCAAAAAACAATATGAAAGATCAATTAAAGCAGAAGTTGGTTCTTTGAAAGAATAATAAAGATTGATAGACCACTGGCAAACTTAACAAAGAAAGAGAGAGAGAAACTTGATAACTCATATTCGGAATGAAAAAGGAGAGATCACTACTGATATGACAGAGATTCAAGAAGTAATCAGAAACTACTTTGAGAAACTCTACGCCACTAAAAATGAGAACCTGGAAGAAATGGATAAATTCTTGGACTCATAATCTTTCATGGTTGAAGGAAGAGGATATAGCCTTTCTAACACCCCCATCACTAATGATGAAATTAAAATGGTAATCAAATATCTGTCCAAAAACAAAAGCCCAGGCCCAGATGGATTCACTAATGAATTCTTTCAAACTTTCCAAGAGGAACTACTACCAATCCTGGCAAGACTCTTTCATGAAATTGAACAAACAGAAACACTTCCAAATAGCTTTTATGAAGCCAACATCACCTTGATACCTAAACCAGACAGAGATGCTATGAAAGAAGAAAATTACAGACTAATATCGCTGATGAATGCAGATGCAAATATCCTCAACAAAATCTTGGCAAATAGGATTCAATGGCTCATTAAGAAGATCATCCACTTTGATCAAGTAGATTTCATCCCAGGAATGCAAGGATGGTTTAAGATCGGAAATCTATCAACATAATACACAACATCAACAACTAGAAAAATAAAAACCACATGATCATATCAGTAGATGCAGAGAAAGCATTTGATAAGGTCCAACACCCATTCTTGATCAAAACTCTTAGAAAGATGGGAATGGAAGGAACCTTTCTCAATATAGTTAAGGCCATCTACCACAAACCAGTGGCAAATATTATCCTCAATGTAGAAAAACTAAAAGCCTTCTCTGTAAATTCTGGCACAAGACAAGGTTGTCCCCTCTCACCACTCTTATTCAACATAGCAGTGGAAGTACTCACTATAGCGATTAGACAAGAAAAAGATATAAAGGGAACCCAGATAGGAAAGGAAGAAATCAAGCTCTCACTGTTTGCAGATGACATGTTACTCTATGTAGAATACCCTAAAGACTCTACCAAATAGCTTCTAGAAACAATAGACTCATATAGCAAGGTGGGCAGGGCTACAAAATTAACACACAAAAATCAATGGCCTTTCTGTACACCAATAATAATAAGGAAGAAATGGATATTAAGAAAGCAACCCCATTCACAATAGTGCCACACAAACTTAAATATCTTGGAATCAACTTGACTAAAAATGTGAAGGACCTATACAAAAAAAAAGTATAAAACTCTGCTCCAAGAAAAAAGAGAGGACACTTGGAAATGGAAGCACATACCCTGCTCCTTTATTGGAAGGATTAACATAATCAAAATGGCAATACTCCCCAAGGCATTATACAGATTTAATGCTATTCCTCTAAAGATACCCATGACATTCTTCAAAGAAGTGGATCAGGCACTTTTGAAGTTCGTTAGGAACAATAAACACCCTAGAATACCTAAAGCAATCATTGGGAAAAAGAATATGGGAGGAATTACTTTCCACAACTTTAAACTTTACTACAAAGCAATAGTTATCAAAACAGCATGATATTGGAATAAGGAAAGGCCCTCAGATCACTGGAATATGCTTGAATACTCAGAAAATGTTCCCCAGATTTACAATCATCTAATTTTTGATAAAGGAGCAGGAAATCCTTAGTGGAGCAGGGAAAGCCTCTTCAACAAGTGGTGTTGGCACAAATGGCTAGCCACTTCCAAAACATTGAACTTAGACCCCCAGCTAACATCATGTACGAAGGTAAAATCCAAATGGATTAAAGACCTCGATATCAGCCCCCAAAACCTTAAGATATATAGAACAACACATGGGCAAAACACTCCAGGACATTGAGACTACAGGCATATTCAAGGAGGAAACTGCACTCTCCAAGCAAGTGAAAGCAAAGATTTACAGATGGGAATATATTAAACTGAGAAGCTTCTGCACCTCAAAGGAAATAGTGCCCAGGATACAAGAGCCACCCACTGAGTGGGAGAAACTATTCACCCAATACCCATCAGATAAGGGGCTAATCTCCAAAATATACAAGGCACTGACAAAACTTTACAAGAAAAAAAATATCTAATCCCATCAAAGAATGGGGAGAGGAAAATGAACAGGACACTTTGACAAAGAAAAATACAAATGGCCAAAAAGACACATGAAAAAATGCTCCCACATCACTAATCATCAGGGAAGATGCAAATCAAAACAACGATGAGATATCACCTCACACCACAGAGAATGGCACACATCACAAAGAATGAGAATAAGCAGTGTTGGTGGGAATGTGGAGAGAAAGGAACTCATATCCACTGCTGGTGGGAATGCTGTCTAGTTCAACCTTTATGGAAAGCGATATGGAGATTCCTCCAAAAACTGGAAATCGAGCTCCCATATGATCCAGCTATACACTCCTAGGAGTCTACCCTAGGAACACAAAAAATACAATACAAAAACCCCTTCCCTTTCACCTATATTCATTGCAGCACTATTTACCATAGCAAGACTCTGGAAACAACCAAGATGCCCTTCAACAGATGAATGGCTAAAGAAACTGTTGTACATATACACAATGGAATATTATGCAGCTGTCAGGAGAGATGAAGTCATGAAATTTTCCTATACATGGATGTACACGGAATCTATTATGCTGAGTGAAATAAGTCAGAGTGAGAGAGAAAAACGCAGAATGGTCTCATTCATCTCTGGGTTTTAAGAAAAATGAAAGGCATTCTTGCAATAATAATTTTCAGACACAAAAGAAAAAAGAGCTGGAAGTTCCAGCTCACCTCAGGAAGCTCACCACCAAGAGTGATGAGTTTAGTTAGATAAATAACTACATTTTGAACTGTCCTAATAATGAGAATGTATGAGGGAAATGAAAGCCTGTTTAGAATACAGGTGGGGGTTGCTGTGTGGAGGAGGGAGATTTGGGACATTGGTGATGGGAATGTTGCACTGGTGATGGGTGGTGTTCTTTACATGACTGAAACCCAAACACAATCATGTATGTAATCAAGGTGTTTAAATAAAATATAAAAAATATAGAGATTTTTAGTTTGAAGTAACACAATTTGTTTACATTTGCTTACTTTTTCTTCTTGTGTCGTTTAAAACCCAATATAAAACACCAAAAATAGTATGGAAGGGTGCTTTCCTATTGTTTTAAATATACTTTATAGTTTTGGACTTAATATCTAAGTATTCATCAATGTTGACCTAAGTTTTGTGCAGTTTGAAAACAATGATTCCGTTTCATTTTATTGCATTATGGCTAACCAGTTTCCTAGCACATTTATTTGAAGAGATTTTGCTTAAATTAATTGTATGCTCTTGGTTCATTTAAAAAATTACTTAACTGTTATTATGTGAGAGAATTTAATTCTGTACTCTCATTTTATTTCAATTAGTAATGTGATAACAAATAGAAGGTCTGGACTCAGAGAGCAGATGAAAATATCTTAATATTATATTTATATTTATATGAAGATAATTTTATATTAATATTAAGTAAAAAATATGAAACTGGGTTAAGTATCAGAGTGATCAGATCTGAAGTGATTAAAAACTCATACAAGGATAGGTGAATAGATAAAGAACAAATATTTCAACTTATGAGGGTCATGTCAATTAAATAAGAATTTATGTAATGTGGGATTAATGGGATTGATCCATTTCTGTCTGAGTATATTCCTTGTTACTCATTGGTTGGAATGAGCATTGACTATAGCACCTTGGATTGTGTTGGAAGGTGCCACCTTCCAGGTATGATGATTTCCCTCAGATTTAATACTTGGATGGAGAGGAAGTCTATCCTTAAGTTTTCCAGATCTCCTGGGAGCTGGAGGCTTTCTAGGAGCTAAAGGTAAATGTGGTGGAACTGCTAAAAATTCTTTTCTCTCTTTATGTGCATGCTTGTGTGTGTGTGTGAATTATTTTCTAGACCACCATCCTATTCCAGACCCTCATCTCTTCAGTGTCTTCGTGTTTGAACCTGAGGGTTTAATTCAACAATGTAATAGAACATATAGTTTTTGGAACCATGTAGAACTAATCTAAAATCTCACCCTGTCATTTACTAGGTATGTGATACCAAAGAAACATTTTTATTTTTCTCAATTCTCATATTTGTGTTTCTCCTCCTCCACTCACTTGCTATCCTTCTCCTTATAATGTGGGGGCAAGTGAGTTAGAGACAACTCTGATTTGGTCCATTCCATTTCTTCATGCAGTTATTCTAAATATCACATATCATTTTGAATTTATCCTTCTGACTTACTTCATTTAATGTACTATCTTCCAGTTTTACCCATGATGCTTGCAAATTGCATCATTCCTTATAGATATGTAGTATTCCATTGTATATATGGACTATATCTTTATGATACACTTGTCTATTGTTGAACATCTAGGTCAATTCCAAGTCTCAGCTATTGTACTGAGTGCTGTAATGAATAGCAATATGCATTTTTTTAATGAATGTTCTTCTGTCCTGGGATAGAAACCCAAAAGGAGAATTGCTTGGTCATATTGCAGCTCAATTTTTAGTTTACTAAAAACTTCATAATTTTTTTATAGTGGTTAGACTAGGAAACATTCCTACAAGCAGTGGATGAGAGTTCCTTTCTTACTACATCCCTGCCAACAGCGACTGTTTCTATAATTTTTTATTTATTTCATCCTCACTGGTGTATAATGATTTGTCATTGTTTTGGTTTGGATGTCCCTAAAAATAAGTAAATTTGATCCATCTGATGGTCTTTTTCAGAGAATTATCTGTTTATTTCCTCTCTCCATTTTTGATTTGGTTTTTAGGTTTTGCAGAGTTAACCTTTGTTAGTACTTTGTATATCCTAGATAACAAACTTTTATCTGATGTGTTGAGTGTAAT
This sequence comes from Suncus etruscus, assembly GCF_024139225.1. Classification (NCBI taxonomy): domain Eukaryota; kingdom Metazoa; phylum Chordata; class Mammalia; order Eulipotyphla; family Soricidae; genus Suncus; species Suncus etruscus. The sequence continues at coordinate 59,178,707 of NC_064855.1, forward strand.
TTTCCTCCATTTAGTTAGCTGTCTTCTAATTTAGTCTGTGTTTCATTTTTCATACAAAAACTCTTTAGTTTGAAGTAGTCCATTTATTCAGATTTGATGTTATAGTTCTTGACAATGGGTATTCTATCATCAAAGTCTTTCTTATGGTCTTAGTATTGGATTATTCTGCCTATATTTTCCTCAATAAATTTTATAAATTATGGTTTAATCTGAAAATCTTTAATCCACTTTGAATTGACGTTTGTGTCTTACATGCAGTATACAATTATTCATTTACATTTGTTTAAGTGAGTGTCTTCATTCCATTTCAAGTTGTTGGCTCCTCTGTCAAAAATTAATTGCTCATATACTTGGGAGTTTATCACTGGATATTCTATTCTGGTCCATAGGTCTATCTTTGTTTTAATGCATGCAGTTTTGATCACTATGGATTTGTAGTAGAGATTCAAGTTAGGTAATGAGATGTCTCCCAGTTTTTTGTTTCTTTTCAATATGGATTTGGCTTTCCTAGGTCTTTTATGATTCCACAGAAACTTTAAAATTGATTCTTCTACTTTCTTGAAGAATGTAGTCTGATTGTGAATATGGATTGCATCGAATGTTTATTGTAGTTTAGTAAGATGGTTATTTTGATAATATTAATTCTTCCAATCTATGAGCATAGAATGTTTTTCCATTTCCTTCTTCCATTTTTTCTAAAGTGTTTTTAATTTTTCATAATATAGGTTTCTCATATCTCTTGTTAGATTGATTCCTAGGTACTTGATAGTTTTGGACACTGTTTTAAATGTCAGTGTCTACAGCCATACATGCTAATCCTGATCTTGTGCTTGGTTAGTACTTGGAGGAGAATCCAGAAAAAATGAACAGATTTCTGGAATTATATAGTATCTATTATATACTATATATAATATATATCCATTATATAATATATATAGTATATAGTATCCTTATCCAAACTGGATGAGGAGGAAGTAGAAAGACTAAACAGGCCAATCACAAATAAGGAAATTAAAACAATAATTAAGAAACTCCTCAAAAAAGAGAAGAAAGAAAGAAAGAAAGAAAGAAAGAAGAAAGAAAGAAAGAAAGAAGAAAGAAAGAAAGAAGAAGAAGAAAGAAAGAAGAAAGAAAAGAAAAGAAAGAAAGAAAGAAGAAAGAAAGGAAAAGAAAGAAAGAAAGAAAGAAAGAAAGTGAGTTTTATCAAACAAGAGTTATTATCATTTATCCTTAGATTCTTCCAGAATATCAAAGAGATGGGAATTCTCCCTAAAATCATTTATGAAGCTAACATCTCATTCATTCTCAAAGCTGACAGAGATAATACTAAGAAAGAAAACTTCAGACCACTCTCACAGATGAACATTGATGCAAAAATTCTTAAAAATCTTAGAAACACTATCCAACAACACATCAAAAAGATTATCCATCACTACCAAGTGGCTTTTATCCGAGGGATGCAGGAATGGTTCAATATAATCAAATCAATCAATATCATACACCACATCAGTAAAAGAAAAGATAAAAATCAAATGATCATATCAATTGATGCAGAGAGCATATCACAAAATCCTACACCTATTCATGATTAAAAACCCTCAGCAAAAATAGGCCATGAAAGAAACCTTCCTCAAGATATTAACAGCTATAGGGGCTGGAGTGATAGTACAGTGATAGGGCATTTGCCTTGCATGCAGCATCCAGGACAGACCTCTGTTCTATCCCTGGTGTCCCCAAGCCAGGAGCAATTTCTGAGTGCAGTCAGGAGTAGCACCTGAGCGTCACTGGTATGACATAATACCCCTCCAAAAAAAAAGATTAACAGCTATCTATAAAAAGCCCACAGCCAACATTATCTCATTGACAAAAAAAAAAAAAAAACCTGAAAATATTTCTATTAAAGTTAGGCACTAGGCAAGGATGTCCTCTGTCTCCACTCTATTCATAGTATTAGAAGTCCTAGCAATAGCAATCAAACAAGTGTAAAAAAAAATCAAATAATCCAAATGATAAAAGAATTCAAATTATCTTTTTTTGTAGATGACATGATAATTACATAAAATATCCTAAAGATTCCACAAAAAATGCTGCTAGAAACAATATAGAAAAGTGGCCAGCTACAAAATCAATACACAATAAAATAGTTGCAGTCCTTTATGCAAATAATGATTCATAGGAGAAAGAGATCAAAGAGTCTATTTTATTTAAAATGGTGTCTCATATTATCAAGTACCTAGCAATACTTTGTTTATTTTAAAGGCAGCACAATGAAGTTACATAATAAACTTGTTTAAGATTATTTAGCTAATAAGTACTCAATATAGAATTTAAACTCTGATAATACCCCAAACCCATGATTTTTCACAGTACCTTAAAACTTACACATATGGAATTCCCTAACTATGAAATAGGGTCATCCTCCCTGCACATGGATGGACTGGTACCTGAATGGGGTCATCTTCACTCACCCTAAGCAAAAACTCCATTGATGCTAAAATTTACCTAACTGAACACAAACCAGATCTCAGAAACAGTAGACAGAGCAGGCCTACCATACTAGGTCCCAGGCAAATATCCAACAGAGCACTCCAGTATATTAACTGGTGTTGGCACACTGACTACACATCAGTGTCTGAGATTGTTTGTTACATACTCAAGTCCAAATGGTGACTTAAAGAATCTTGAAAGCTTTTTTCCTTCCGGTTTCAAGGAGAAACTTTAAGTGCGATGGAGATATTTAGAGATATTTCTACCAAATTAAATTACTCCAGACATATATTTGTCATTACTTTTTTCTGCAGTCCTTTTGGAGCAGAAAATATATATAAAAGTGAATAGATGAATATGTTTTTCCTTGGAGAATAATAACTTTGAATTATAGAGTAGAATGACAAGATACAGATGTTAAAATATAAAACTAAGTCAACATAACATGTTGCTTAACATATTACTTACTCTCTGGTAGGTCTTGTACCATTCAATAAAATATTGTGAAATTATTAACATGAGGGAAATAAAATAATAATACCTTATGATGATGCTATTTTACAGAACCAGAAAATTTAATCTTAAGATTTATTTGTTTACCTTATTAATATCACTATTATATGATGATGATGATGATGATGATGATGATGATGATGTGTGTAAGTGTAGTACCAAGAATAGAATACAGGGCCTCACATATACAAGAAATGTACCCTCTTACAAAACCACATCCCCAGCCCACTAGCACAAGTATTTAAAATAATCTCAAAATTTAGCTGAGATTGACTATAAACTATGAAATTATAACAGAAATAATCATCTAGAGTTCTGAAAAGAGAATTAAAATTCTCTAATAAACAAATATACTAAAGAAACCAGATGTTTAAAATAACTAAACATAAATAAATAAATAAATAAATAAATAAATAAATAAATAAATAAATAAATAAATAAATAAATAACACTATTCTAAGTATTCTACCATTTACCAGCTGGTGTCCTACAATTACCCTAAAGAATGTTCTTTTCTCAAAACATCAAGAACTGGGAATGTGATGGTCTGTTCACACCATGATCTCTTTATCTCTAATTTGCATTTGGTGGTATTTTTAGACTCTCAGTATTTAGTATCAAAGTAAAAGTGCAGAATCAGCTTTCACATTTCACATTTCCCTAGTCTCAATCTCTGTCATTTCTCTCTCTCATATACACATATACACACACACATATACACGTTTTCCAAAATGGAAATTTTTTATTAAAATTAAATTGTAAATTAAAATAGTATAAGAATTATACAGGGAATATTTTCAGAATTAACAGTTTTGATAAGCTGTCTATTTATATAGTAGGTTAAATAATAATACTCTGAAAATTATTTAGTCCATTCCTAACTCGAACTTGTGATTATCTTCAATTACTCCGTAGAACATAATCACAAGGATCTTATTAGAGGGAGGTAGGAAAATTGAGAGAGAGCAATGACTATAATGATGGGAGCAGATGTCAGATAGAGAATGAAGATGCAGCTGAATTTGGAGATGGAAGAAAGAACTATGATTCAAGGAATTCCTGTGGTCCATATAAGCTAGAAAAGTAAGGAGTGCTGAGAAGAGAGATGTACTATATTTTTGAGTCTCTAGAGGAACAGCCTTCCTAACATTTTGAGAATAGCTCAGTGAAAGTGATTTTGGATTTTATTTATAGAACTAAAAAACAATACAGTTGTGTTTTTAAAATAACTAAAAGAATGTCTATAAAGGAATGTCTTCTGTCAACATTTGGCAGACTATATAGAGATTAACCCAGGCATACTGCCTGCAAATCATTTGTACTATCTTCTTAGCCCCTGAAGCCACAATTTTTGATAAGCTATTATAGCTTTAGGAGACTACAGTGATTACTTTACTGCTTATTAGTCTAGAGCCAGCAAATTACAAACACAAACTAATTTCAGTTTGTTTGATGATAATACACCAGGATTCTTGTAGTTTACTGAATTGCTCAAATGAGATTCAAAGTATAATCTAGAATCCAACTTATTATTTTATTTAGAGGTTTATATTCTTCATGTTGTTACCCAAGTCCATAAATTTTTCTTTTCTTCTAAACATTTTGAGATTTATCTCCAATATTGAAGTCCATGAAAAAAAAAATAAAGGTAAGATTTGTGTATGGTATACACTAGGGGTCTTTTGTATATAAATTTATTCAATTGCTTCATCACCATTTGTTGAAGAAATCAGTCTTTCCACTATTGTATTGCTTTGACACTTTTGCTTATTCTTACTTGGCAAATAATATAATGGCTTATTTCTCAAATATGTTCATCAGTCTGTTTATATCTGTGTATATCTTTTTCTCTGTGTTAATACCATATTATTTTGATTACAATACCTTTAAGTCAATTTTAAAATTGGAAAGTGAAAGTTTTCCAACTTTATTTTTTAACCTTCAAAATTGTATCTTTACTCTGTGTCTTTTTGCACTTCTGTATAATTTTAGATCTGTCTTTTCGATTTATGCAGGTAATTTGAAAGGTCTTATGTATAACAGCATTAGAAAAATTCTCCCATTTCTTAAACCTGATTTTTCTCAGGAGCTAAAAAGATCTACATGTACTCAATAATCTAAATAATAATTGACCTCTCTCAATATTATTGGTAGGATAGTGATGTGAAACCTTTTCCTGGAAGAAAATTTCATTTTTCAATTACTGACTCACCATGTTTCAATCATTTACCAATTTGGCTAGAATAGCTATCCATTTTACCTTTTCATCCAGCTGGTATCATTCCCAAGTCCACTCAGCATTGTTCACTGTTGTAATGGCTTCATTCCTACTCTACCATCTCCATTTTTGGCCTTATGCCCCATTCATTTAGACTCTCCACTCTGTGTTTTCTTCTATAAAGAAAGTGATGTGGTTCAAGTTCTGTGACCCCGATCCTTTTATGATAATATGAACATGTGACTCTTACAGAGGATTTTCGAGGCAATTTTGATACAGTGGATCAGTTTTCAGATGTGGTTACATCTCTCTCTCTCTCTCTTTTTTTTTTTTTTTTTTGGTTTTTGGGCCACACCCGGCGTTGCTCAGGGGTTACTCCTGGCTGTCTGCTCAGAAATAGCTCCTGGCAGGCACGAGGGACCATATGGGACACCCGGATTCGAACCAACCACCTTTGGTCCTGGATCGGCTGCTTGCAAGGCAAACACCGCTGTGCTATCTCTCCGGGCCCATGGTTACATTTCTTTCTGATCATTACTGATTGCAACTCTCTACATCAGCTTCTTAATTGTTAAAATAGAGGATATTGATAGCTTTCCTATAAATTTCATATAGTTGCTGTAAGTTCATATAAGTTGCTGGTAAGAGTAAGATTATATAATATAATATAAATTTTTATTTAAAAGAGCATATTCATTAAACATTTGAAATTTTACATATATTTTTCGTAAGGTCTGATATTTGTATATTTGATGGTACATTATAAAGAACTGTATTTGATTCATTTTATTAATCTGAAATTTTTCATTTTTACTTGTTATTTTTAGTATTTTTTGAGTACTATGATTACAAACATATTTGTAGTTGGGTTTCAATCACAAGATATATAACCTTATTCACCAGTGCAACTTATCCACCACCAATGTCCCACATTTCCCACCTTGCACCCACTTCTTGTTTTCAAGACAGGCATTCTATTTCTATATCTTACTATTATTGTCATGATAGTTGCTACTGTAGTTATTTCTCTAACTGCTTTACCATTCTATGTGGTAAGCTTCAAATCAACTTCTGGTCCCTCTGGCCTTCATCTTTATTGTTTCTGGGTATTATTAGCATACTGACTTATTTTTCTTAAATCCCACAGATAAATGAGATTATTCTATGTCTATTTCTCTCCCTCTGACATATTTCATTCAGCATACTAGCATCCATGTCTATCCATGTATAGGCAAAGTTGATTACTTCATATTTCATAACAGCTGAAGAGGATTTAATTGCATACATGTACCAGTTTCTTTAGCCTTCCAACTGTTGTCAGGCACCTGAGTTGTTTCTAGATTGTATATGGAGCTCCAATGAATATAGGCATTCAGAGGGCATTTTTATAATGTGTTTTGTATATCTCTAAAAGTGGTATAGCTGCATCATATATGAGCTCAATTTTCAGGTTTTTTATTTTGGTTTTTGGGTCACACATGGTGGTGCTCAGGAGTTACTCCTGGATCTGTGCTCAGAAATCACTCCTGGCAGGCTTGGGGACCATATGGGATGCCGAGATTCGAACCACCATTCATCCTGTGTTGGCCACGTGAAAGGCAAATGCCATACCACTGTGCTAACATTCCAGACCCTCGATTTCCAGTTTTTATTTTAATAATTTTTATTGTATCCAAAGTGAATTATGAATATTTCACAGCAATATATACATATATACATACACATATATGTATATATTATATAGGGTTTTTTTTGGGGGGGCCACTGTTGCAAGTCAGCCCCTGAAGAGGTTGACTAATGGAGGGATGGAGGATGAGGACTTTCCCCTCCAGCTCGGAGCACGCATATGCCACCCTGTTCAGCCAGCAGTTCTGAGGTGAAGCGGTGGGTAAACAGCTCGCAGACAGTCAGACTTGTGGAAATATTAGCTTTATTTGGTGGACAAGACTGAAGTCCAAAGCCTCAGCATCCGTTCCAGCCAAAAGCCCCTACCTTCCACAGACACTTGCTTTTATCTCCCAGAATCAGGTACCACCCAAGGTGGGATCAGGTACCATCCAATGGTGGGAGCAAAATCAGGTGCCACCTTAGGGTGGGAGCAGAATGCCAGGTCATACCCTAGGGTAGGGCACAATCACAGATCAGGGTAGGGTCAGTAACATAATAATCCCATTGAAATGTTTACATACACAACAATTCCCCTGTTTGTTTTTAGTAAACAAACAATATTGTCTACAATTATTAAAAGAAAAACTAAGCAATAAAAAAGCGGCTGTTTGCATAAGCGCATCACAGAAAATGTAAAGAAAAACTTTTAACCTAAACACAGGGTGTCTAAAACCAGAAACACGTAGCAAGGAATCAACTACAAACTCCTGAGAAGATAAATCTAAGACGTACATAGATCCTTCAAAGAGATGCCAGAAAGGTTGTGTAGCAGGCGAGAAGAAGCACTTTTTCTTTATTTGTTGTTGTTGTTGTTGGTTTTTGGTTTTAGGTTTTTGGGTCACACCTGGCAGCGCTCAGGAGTTACTCCTGGCTCCACACTCAGAAATCGCTTCTGGCAGATACCAGGATTAGAACCAATGACCTTCTGCATGTAAGGCAAATGCCTTATCTTCATGCTATCTCTGCGAACCCATTTTCATTCAAGTCCAGGTAGACCAGAAAGCCCATCTTTGAGGTCATTGAATTGGGCCCTTATTTTGAAGGAAGAAGCATATACCCCCTGCACAGTGGGGGGCCACTGTGATGATGATCAATAGGCCCCTGAACTTAATCCAAATTCTTAATCCAGGCTGAAGTCCATATGATGTCCGAAATTGTTGTACCAATAAGGTCAATTATTTATAGATGGAAGCTTAAGTCACAAACCAAAACAAAATGTTTAAGTCAGAGACACTCCCTGTGTAAATAAACAACTTGAGGATCCATCCAAAATGAGTGGAACCTCCTATAAACCTAGTATTTTGCCTATGATGCGCCCACACAAAAAACCCTGAGAACAGACAAAAATATCATTTAGGAAATTATAGACAACAATATCAATTCCTAAGATTAAAAACTAAAATAGAAAGACATTAAATACAATAGTCAAAAGAAGTATAGTACCAAATATAAATTCAAAGGATTACAATTATAAGAAAAATACAAAAGGTGAAATTTCTACAGAATCCAATATCAATCTGTAAATATGAGGGGTCTGGAACTCCGAAAAGACTGGCAAAAAACACTTGATGGGTCTGGAAAAGTGGGTTGAAGCCTGGTACAGAAGATAACATCAAACTGAATGAAGAAGGAAGGCCAGTACAGTCATCCATGTGTTGGGGCATCCCCAAGCGTTACATCATTACCATCATGAGTTGGTTGGGCTTCTACATTTCCTTTGGGATCGGTGCAATCTTGGGGTAGCCATTGTAGAAATGGTCAACAATAGCAATGTGTATGTGAATGGAAAACCAGAAATTTAGATAGACAGTTTAACTGGGATCCAGAGACTGTGGGTCTTATACATGGATCTTTATTTATTTATGGCATTATATTGTGACACAAATTCCAGGTGGCTTCATTTCCAGCAAGTTTGCAGCAAACATGGTACAAAACTACAATAGTCATGGATTTCTTCCTCAGGCCAAGATCAGGAGGTTTGTAGTTGTGGGTGAAGGAGATGAGTTGTACATGTAAAGGGAATCCTAAAATTAAAGTTTAAGGACTAGGAAGAGAGAAGGACAGATAGGAAGACTAAATTGAGGCAAATAAACTTAGGAAAAAGGGAACTATTTACAAAATATGCAAAACAGGCAGACACTGAACAAGACATACACATACAGAATTCACAAAAAATATGGCCATAACACTCACTCATACCAAAAAATATTTGTTGGAAAGGATCCAAAATAGAGCTAGAAAAAAAATTTCAGCTGAATCAACTAAAAGTGCTTTAAAATGTAATAGCTGGCAACTGTTAAGATGAATCATTTCAAATTCAAAAAAAAAATTTTAATGGCAGAGCAGAGCAGATCTGAAAGAGAATTTTATGCATAATACAAACGTGGAAAACTCTACTATAAGGGTATAACAGTATATATACAAAGTAATTGTATAACAGTAACTCTACGATAGTCAATCATAGGCGTCAAGCACTGTAAAGAAAGTCCACCTAAAAATTATCATTATGTCAGCATCTTAATACCTAAATTGAGGGAAATAAAGCAATGTTAAAATAAAAAGAGTGAAAGTCGTTAAGTGAGTATACCTAGAAAGAAAAACAACATTAATATGATGAGAAATTTTTCTTTCTTGTGAACCTTGACTAAATTAAATTGTAAAATTTCATGATTAACTGAGACCTAGAGCAATAATGAAATTAAGACATAAATCCACCATACAAGAAAACACATTGGGGGGGTCTATGACTTTTAATCCTATTCATTGATCATGCTTGTGGAAAGAATCATAGAGCATTAATAACAACCGATAAGGAAGTGAAATGATTATCTGGTGTTCATTTTAGATCTTTAAGAAGTATAAAACAGGATGTATGCTGCTGTAGATTTCACCAATGTATTGGGGACATTTTTGATCTTCTTGTCATCAAAATTGATCCAGTGTTGTTTTGCAGCAATTTTACAGTATGAAGTACAGTGTCCATAGTGAACTTTACCATGATGGTTTGACACTGATGATAAGTTGTATTTCTTAATCTTGCTTTTATTCTCTGAAGTGAATTCTACTAAATTGAGGTCTTCTAAAGGAAAATCCACATAAGTGTGCAATTTTTTATTTGTTTGCCATCAAAAGCAAAACGTTTCAAGTGTAGTATAAGTACTGGTGGCAGTTTCCATAAATACGTTTTCTTTGAAAAATCTCTTCTAGTTTTACAGCTGTTGCATTAAACTTTGTTGTCATCCCTTAACTCTTCTTCTTTAAAAAATTCAGAGAGGCATTTCTGTAATGTACAATTATCTGTAGATGTAACATCCAGAGACAAATGAACAAATGTCTCATAAACCTCAGACATTTAGTGGCATCTGAGACACTGTAGTATAGATTTAAATTGTCCTTGAAAGAGATCATAAATAATAGATTTGTGAGCCTTTTGGTGTTCTGGACTAAATTGTTCATAATTTTCATCTTCCATAAGATGTGTAGTATTGTCTGTCATTAAATTTACAGTAAGCAAGTCCTGATGTAGTCCCTCTATTAGAAACATCAATAATTCGTGTAGATCCTGCTGATTGTGTCCAGCAAACTGGTCATTAAGTAAACCAATTGTTACTTTGAAACTTTCAGGGTTAATATATATATATGAAATTCATTTCCCATGGTTTTGATGAGCCAACCAAATTCTTTGGCTAATTTATCTTCCTACCCCATTGGATTTTTCTTGTTAATATCCTTTTTATAATGATCTTGATGAAAATATTGAGTCAAATCTGAAATATTATACAAGCATTGCATTATTGAGTTCATGTAGCAAGAGTTTCCTATATTTTGTAGCCCAGTTAAGACAGGTTCCTGTCTTTTCTTTTGCATCTCGGAGTGTAAGGGTTTATCACTACCGTCAGTTTCACTCAATGTATGGTGTGTGACAGCTAAATCCTTGTTCCCCGCCCCAGAGACCTCAGCAATATTACTGTTGTTAATGTCTTGAGTATTCTGTTTGTGCCCTGAAGGGGAGTTTATAGTCTGAAACTGATCATTTGTGCTAGCCCGATTTCTAACAAGGCATAATGGAACCCAAAATATCTTGGGAGAGTTGTCATTTGTATAAACATAGGCATAACCCCTTCCTCTCAGGAGAAGATATCCAGCTATTCATTTTTCATCCTCCTTGATCCAAATAGGTTTATGGGTTGTTTCCTTCTCTGAATATCTTCTTTAAAATGTCTTTCCGCTGCTGTGTAACTTTTTCCTTGGGGTAAGTTTAAGTAATTTAGTGTGATAAGAGTCAAAGATAGCAAATCTGTTGGAGGTAAACCTCTTTTTCTATTTTTTTGTAATTGAGTTTTTAAGATTCTGTGAGTCCTTTCTACAATGGCCTGTCCCCTACAATTGTGAGGAATTTCTTTCAAATGTCTTATCTGCCATTCTTTACAAAAATATTCAAAAGTTTTGCTAACATAGGCTGGCCCATTATCAGTTTTTATAGAATATGGAATACCCATCACAGAAAGACATTGTAAAATAAAACTACAAACAGCCTTAGATTTTTGAGAAGACATAGGAATTGCCCACATAAACCAAGAATAAGTGTCCACCACAACATGAAGATAAGGTTTTCTTGGAAATAAATCTGTTTGAGTTATATCCATTTGCCAAAGTTCGTTAGACTGTAAGCCTCTTGGGTTTGCTCCTGCTATGTGATTTTTTTTTGTTAACGGTGCACATATGTTGCAGTTTTCTACGATTTCTAGCTTGCCTCCATGGAATTTGGTAATTCACATGTAAACAGCGAGAATTTGTGTGTAGGGCTAAATGTTTCTCTACAGATGATTTAAATATAGGCATTGCTAGCAAGTCAGCAGTTTTATTTCCTTGAGCCATCGGTCCTGGAAGACCTGAGTGGGCTCTAATATGCGTGATGAAGATGGGCTCAGTTCATTTTTGAAGAAGCTTCTGTAATTGTTTAAGTAAGTTCTGTATGATCAGGTTATTAGCATTAAGGGAAGCAGTGGCTATCACATGACATAAATTTACCACATACTAAGAATCAGAAACTATATTCATGGCTTCAGATACATTTTCTAATAGGTAAATTAACGTTGCTAATTCAACTTTCTGTTCAGATTTATATTCGGTACCTATGGTCATATAAAAAACCTTGGCATTGGGAATAGGAGAATCCCGAACAATTGAAGAAATAAACTGAGTTTTCTTTAAAAAGTCCCAAGTTTTTCCTGCTGGATAATGGGAGGATATTTCTCCTGTGAAATCTGAGAGGGCCCTTGGTAGAGATTCATTAAGAAGCAATATTGACTCAATTTCCTTTCTTGGTATTGGCAAAATTATTATATCTGGATCAAAACCTATTAAAGATATAAATCTGAGTCTTCCCTTGATAATAATCTCTAAAATCAGTTGCAAATAGGGGACAACTGAGTGAGGCTGTTTGTTATGTAAATAAACCCATTCCAAAGGTCCTGACTATTGCATCAAGGCCCCTGTGGGGGTTTCTATAGTAGGGAAGATTAACAGAAATACCATTTCTCCTGGGTTGAATCTTAAGAGAAACGATTTTTGTAATCTGCTCAAGAAGATGTCCAATTGATTTTTGGCAGCTGTTGTTAAGTTTCTTGGGCTATCTAAAGCAGGGTCACCCTCCAAAGTTTTAAACAGATTAGACAACTCTGCATTTGGGATTCCTAGTGCAGGGCAGAGGCATCATCACCTAAAAGTCTCTGAAAATTATTAAGCATTCTGAGGTTTTCTTTTTTGATAGAAATTTTTTGTGGATTTATTGACGTCCGGTCCAAATTAAAACCGAAATATTGATATGGTGGCATTGTCTGTATTTTTTCTAAAGCTATTTTCAGTCCTAATGTTTGTAAACAGTCAATAACATAAGAGTATAAGTCCTGTAAATCTGTTTCATTGTTCATTGTGAGCAAGATATCATCTGTATAATTAAATATCATGGCTTGAGGAAATTTTTCACGAGCAGGGCTCAAAACCTTATCTACAAAAAATTGGCACATTGTTGGGGAACTCAGCATGCCTTGGGGGAGAACAGTCCATTGGAAATTTCTGCAGGGATGGGTGTTATTGAGAGAAGAAACTGAACATGCAAAACATTTTTTATCATCTGGGTGGATAGGAATATAGTAGAAGCAGTCTTTCAGAACAATTGTAATTAGCGGCCATTCCTTTGGAATAAATACAGGTGATGGTAAATCAATATGCAATTTGCCCATAGGTATCATGGATAAATTTACAGCTCTAAGATCCATCAAAAGTCTCCATTTACTGGATTTATTTTTTATAGTGAATATAGGTGAATTCCATTGAAAAAAAGATGGTTCAATATGTCCTAAACTTAGCTGTTCCTCCACTAATTTTGTCAGCACCTTTAATTTATCAGTTTTAAGGGGCCACTGACCTATTCAAATTGTTTTGTCAGATTTCCATTTTATTTTTATTGGTGCTGGTGTTTTTATGGTAGTGGCCTCTACTAAAATTTTTGGGTTTTTAAATCTAATGAAAGTTCAGGCTTTTCTGGACCTAATGGGATGTGGAATTCTGCTTTCCATTGTTTGTGTAGGCCATGGCCCCACAGGGATGGTAAAAATGGGCCCACGTGAGGTCTTATTGCTTTTTGATTTTCTGGGCCATAAAATATCCTAGTCCTCGTACTCAACAGACAGGAGCTCAGGCCTCCTACTCCTTCTAGCGAATACGAGATTTCCTGAAGAGGCCAATTTTCTGGCCATTCTTTATCAGAAATTACGGTAACCTGAGCACCCATATCTATCATGCCATCAAAGGGTTGCCCTTCCAAGTGAAGTTTGATCATTGGGTGTTCATCTTTAAATTTAGTAACCAGAGCCACGATTGGGTCTTGAGCAGAACCCGGACCTGTGCTTCCAAAACCTCCAATTCTAGTCTTATCTAAAGTCCCAAATTTGACATAAGGCACTATTACTATCTGGGCAATCGCTTCTCCTTTTTTTAAAGGTCCATGTAACTGGTATGGTAATAATTACAATGATTTCTCCCATAGAATCTTAGTCAATGACACCAGTGGTTACTGATGTACCCTTTATGTTGAGGGAACTTCTGCCAATAATTAAACCCATAGTATTTGAGTGTGGCGGGCTGACAATGCCAGTTTGTAACATGTAAGGGCATGCTCCTGGGTAAATTGTAATGTCTTCTGGGCATAATATGTCTAATCCGGCACTCTCTGATGTGGAGTGAATTAATTCCCTTATCATGGTGAATTTTCTTGGGCTGGGCTTGGAAGGATTATTGTCTGTGAATTTTGCCCCTCATTTGGAAGGACCTGGGGGGACGCCCTGTGGGCATTTCCCTGCATCTTGTATGTGTGCCCTTGAGGAGCTAAATTTATAAGGAAATGGCAATTTCTTTTGATATGCCCCTGTTTTCCACAATGGTAGCAGGCGATTTGCCTCCTGGCAATTGTGTTGAAACCTCTACTTAGGTTATTATCAATGAGGTTTCCGGATCTGTAATCTTTCACCCAGTGGCAACCCTTTTTGCATTTTGGGCAAAGACTTGGTTTACGGAAAGTGCCCTGTCCCTGAGGGGAGTAAGGTATCATTCCCTTGGTAACTGGGAAGGTTTGTACCGAGTCTAAGTGGGGTGGGGTTGGGGTTCCCCATAGACATTCTGACAGGCATAAAGAAAATCATTCATATCTGCCTTTTCATTTAATGTATTCAATACTAATCTACAGGCCGAATTTACATTATAATAAGCCAAAGATTTTACTCATCTCCTCATCTTCGACTTGTAACTTTAGAGCATCTATAATCTTATCTACAAATTCCGCATATGATTCATAAGGGCCTTGGGTAATTTTTAAAATGTTTCCTCTACCAATGCTGTTAGAATCAATTTTTCCCATGATGACAATGCAATATCCCTAATTAAATTTAAGATTTATTTAGGTAAAGCTGCTTTTGTCTGAATATTTGCAAATTGATTTTCTGCCATCAATAATTTATATGATAGAGTAACACCTGCCACTTGTTTTTTTGTACCATCAAGCTATATAGTTTGGCTTTTATGCCTTCTGAATATTTCATTAACCATTCAGCTCGCTGTTTAGATGACAGGCATATTTCAGTGATTCTTTTAAAATCATACAATGTCCAAGATGAATTATGACTCCAAAGTCTTAGTAACTCCACACTGTATGGTAATTTTGGACCATACTCTTTACATGCTTTTTTAAACCGAACTAATTCTTCCATCTGATAGGGTATATTGTTAGAAACATTTACTCTGTGTAAAGGGGATGAGGCCGGATTAGCAAAATTACTCTGAATAGAGCTCTGAGGCTGTGTGTATGGTTCATTGCACTGTTGTGCAATTCAATTTTGTGAATAGAATCAGGCCTCACTTGTGGAGTTAGTACTGGAGATTGATCAATGTCTAAGTCACTAGTGTCATGCGATTCACTAGAATCAGGCTTAACTTTCTGAGTTGTTTTTCTTCCAGCAAAAATTCCTATATTGTTGATGGTGGGGCTGGATTCATCAGCCTGCACCTTGGTCTGAATTTTTGTCAGTAAGATTTTCTTATCATCCATACTGGTTTTAGCCTCACCGTTTCTACACTTTCTATTTCCTAAATACCCGCCAATAACTATGCTCACAGTAACAACGTGAGCCAACACAGATATTTCACAAACTATGACGGCTGGAGATAATGCAATTTTCATTTGAAATATAGACCACAACCATCCAACTGAAGTGATTGTCCTTAGATCAAAACCAATTAGTTTTAAACAAAATGGAATAATCCACTTGTATAATAGAGAACCAATGGGTAAGCAAAAAGGTGGCAGAATCCACATGACTAACCACAGAAACCATTTAATGCTCAGCAGAGGACATTTCCAATGAAGTATTTTACTTACAGTTATTGAGGGTCCAGGTTCAGCTTGTCCAGGCACCATTATGTTGCAAGTCAGCCTCTGAAGAGGTTGACTGATGGATGGAAAATGAGGTCTTTCCCCTCGGAGCACACATCTGCCATCCTGTTCAGCAGGGTAGGGTCAGTAACATAATAATCCCATTGAAATGTTTACATACACAACAGTCCACATCTCAGAGGTATGACCCTCAGGGGTTAGTCCTGGCTCTGCAATATGAAATATCTTCTGAATTGGGGGACCATATAGGACACCAAGGGATTGAAGTACAGTTCATCCTAGGTTAGCACATGCAAGGCAAATGCCCTACTGCTTGTGCCACTGATCTGGCCCCTCACAGTAATATTTAAGGTACATAGTGACAATGAATCAGGGTATTCCCACCACCAGTGTTGTCATCTCTCCACCCATGTTCCCAGCATTCATCCCATATCTCCTTCCTTTGCCCCCCGAACTACTAGTGTAACTGCACCTCTCTCTGTATAGCCTGTTGTAGATTGGGTATAAATTTTGTTGTTGTTGACTTTGGATTTGGTGTTTAAGTCTGATTATTTTTATTTCCATTCAATGTTCATATGACTCTTTGGTTCTGGTACCATCCATCCCCCACCCCCTCAATTTATGAGACAGAACAAGATGATCCAAGTTATGTGGTTCTGTTGGGAAAAAAAACTTGGGAGTCCATCTTGAGGTTATAAATACCAAATTAAAAGAAGAAAGGAAAAAAAGAAAAACATAACAAAAAAAAAACAAAAAAAAAACAGCAACTACAGAAAAGCCCAATAGCAACAACAACAAAAAAAAACAACCAAATAATAAACATGAAAATAAAAAGAAAAATAAAATGAAAGAGAGCTGATGTGGAAGGTTTTGTTTTGTGCTTCTTCTTTTTTTTTTTTTTTTTTTTGCATAGACACAGTAAGTATTGGGGAAATTAGAATGGGAATACCTTTCGGCCTAAGAGATACAGGGTTTCTTCACCCTTGAAGCATACTGTCATGGGAACAACTACAGGCTCCATACACAGTCAATTTCACATCCCAAGGTCTTTTTTATATGGTGCCAGAAAACTTTTGCTCAGTTGTGGATGATAAAATTGGCCTCTGTAACTAGAGATCTTGGTATCTGCACAGTCATTGGACAAAGCCTTGGATAGAGTCTTTCTTTATTGTTTTAGAAGTTCTGTTCCATCACCATTCTTGTAATTAGTATTCTGTAACTAGTTGTCTTGGTTTTTGCACAGATCCTAAGACAAAGCCTAAGAGATAGTCTTTTATTATGGTTCTAGAAGTTCTCCTCATTCACAGTTGTTAAAGTCAGACCTCTGGATTTAGAGAACTTGGTTATTGTACAAATTTTAGGTCAAAGCCTAGGCTAGGGTCTTTCTTATTGGTCCTTGGATAAGTTCTGTCCAGTCATGGTTGTCAAAGTCAGTCTTCTGTAGTTAGCAGTAAGGCATCTATCTGCCTTGCCTGCGCTAGCCTTGAACAGACTGCGATTTGATCCCCCAGTGTCCCATGTAGTTCCCCCAAGCCAGGAGTAATTTCTGAGCACATAGCCAGAAATAACCCCAGAGCATCATCGTGTGTGGCCTAAAAACAAAACAAAGAAACAAAACAAAACAACCCCCCCCAAAAAACTCATTCATGGAAAGAGAGGTATAATTGTAGTTTCCAAGGGCAGCTGTGTCAAAAAATGAGAAGATATTGATCAAGAGCTACAAATTTCCAATTATAAAATCAGTAAGTCAAGAGGATATAATGTGTATATGGAGGATAGTTATTAATTCCACATTATATGACTAAAAGTTGCTATGTATTTATTTTAAATTATTTCTCAATACACACATAATTTTAATTATGTGAGGTGATGAATTAATTTCATCGTAGTAATTATTTTTGAATATATGCATGTGTGAAATCATCATATTCTACAAAGTTTTCACTGTCAATTACAGCTTTGTAAAACTGGGAGTTGAAAGATATTTAAAAATAGAGTAATTATAGACCAGAAAGATAATAGTAGCAGGTTAGATACTTGCTTTGCATGCCTCAAATACTATGTGAGAACATAGAATTTAAGGTAAGTTCATCTTTATATAGACACTGAATCAAGGTTGGTGAACTGTCTCAAGTAACCAATAGTCTGTTGGAGTGTTTATTCAGCCTGTTCATCAGAATGTTGCTGTGCTTTATTTGCTGTGAATAATACATCTAGAACATTTTTTAAAAATGTACCTGAAATCTACCGTTTAGTCAGCAAATGGTAAAAATTACATTTCTTTTTCAAAGTTTTCAGTGCTCTATATCTTAAATTTAGAAAATGTTCCTGAAGCATTTTAAATACATCTAGACTATTTGAAACAGCAGGAATCCCACAATACAATGCTCATTCTGAAAATGCATACTGGAATGAAGTGGCTGTTTACCCTATTTAGAAACCAAACTATTAGCACAGAATTATGAAATGCTCTGGGGATGCTGTTAATATATGCAGTTAAAATATATGAAGCCACACTTTGTTTTAACCTTATGCCTATGGGTAAAATTTACTTTCAGAAAATGAAATGATTGTTCTCCAAGCAGGCAAGTGGAAATTATGTCCTATTCATCATAAAGCTGACAAGAGGAAAATGCTTCTCAGAGCCATAGAATATGAACTAAAGCAGGATTAGCTGTGATTCTGACATTCTTATCCTTTGAAATACTGACAGTACTGGCACTCAAGTTTGAAAATCAGATCTGAAAGATGGTAGACATTTGATAAACATAATATCTTACTATTTCTGAAATTTCTGTCCTGTATACCATTTTTTCTTAAAAAAAATTACCATTTCCTGAGTGTTACCTCAGCAGTAGGGTGTTTGCCTTGCAAGTGGCCTCCTCATGACACATCCAGATTTAATCCCTGGCATCCCCTATCATCCCTCGAGCCAAGAGAAATTTCTGAATACAGAGCCAGGAGTAACCCCTAAGTGCCACTGGGTGTACTCCCCCCTCAAAAAAGATAATTTCTATATGTTAGTATTATATTCTATGATTTTAAATCTAAAAGTTTTAATTAAATATTAATGTTTAGCAATAATAGAAGATTATGATCACATTTAATAAGACACAAGCTGTTCTTCAAATAGGAATGTATTTAACACCCTTGATTATGGTAAAATAATTAACTTCATACTTTAATGATGAAAACTTTAATGCTATTATTAACAACTAACATATCTTGGAGGAAGTAAAAAATAACATTTTTAAGTGTTGTGAGCTGTTCAGAAGGAAGACTTGCTTAGTGTAAGTAAATGCTCTATGTTTATAAAAGAATTTAAAAATGGAAATATAAACAAATAAGTAGGGCTCACTTTGCATTGACCAGCTTATAATTCTTAAAGTCAGATTTCATTAAATCACATTTTAAGCCCTTGGAGTTACTCATTAGATTGTTGTTAATAGAAGCAAGAAAATTCATTCATGTGTAAAAGTTGCTGATGGTTTATAATGGACTAAGGTACTGGAGTAAACGGTTCATTAACTTTTAAAATTATATCACCACAGATAACTCAAGACATTTAACTAATGCATTTTTACTTGGACTCATACTCCAGACAGAGTATTAATGCTAATAACATGTGCTAGGAAATTATTTTTATATCATCATTAGTCTGATTGCTTCCATTGAGTAGAAAGGGAATAATTCTGACTCATGTAACAAATTAAAAAAAACAAACTTTTCAAATCATGACATTATCACACAGATTTTTGTTTTATTTTCTCTGCCTACCTCTGGGTAGCTGTTCTCTTATTCCCATTTAGAAAATACTCTACTTTCCCACTGCATTCTGTCTCAAAGTATATTTTATCTAAATTTAATTAATCAAATTATATTTCCTTGAAATAAAATACTTAATAAAATTATTCTATTAAAATCTGGCTATCTATCCATCCATGGTTGCTGCTTTGGGCCACAATGCTGATGATCAAAAGTTTTTCCTGACTGTACTCAATAATTATTCTTGGTGGTGCTTGGGGAAGCATATTGGATAGGAGGTTAAATCCAGGTTGACGGCATGCAAGGCAAGCACCCAATCCACTCTACCATCTCTTTGGCTTTTATATAACCTTTTTTAAGTCTCTCAGCCATTATTTTTCTACCCTAAGAAGTTGTGCTGGTTAAAGATTAACTGGAACTGTTTCTGATGCTATGACCAATGACACATAAAACCATAGATCTCTATGTAAGCAGGAACCTAACCTAGAAAGAAAATGATGGAAACAGATGCTATGTGATGTAAATAAATAATAAACAGTATTTGATTAGTGTATAATCTTTAGAAATAGTGAAGGAAAAAGGCTGAGAGGGATGGTTTAGTGGTGTGCATATTGCAGTAGGAATAAGGAACCTTATTTCACAAATAAGGATAACAAAGCCCAGAAGTTGTTTACCAAGATTATTAGAAACTGGCATCAAAATCAGGATGCCTTAATTCAAATTCCAATTCTTCTGCTTGTGTCATACTTCATCTTCCTATAAATTTTGCACTTATTCAATTTAGGCTTTGGGCATAAACTAAATTTATGACTACTTCCAGATCTAGACCAAATGTACTTAAAGTGATTAAGTATATTTTTGAAAAGTTGAGCACTGGACTGAAAATTAAACTTGTAATACTGACCATCTCTCATTTGAAACTATGAGCTGCATCACATCATTGCATCTCTTTAATCTCACACTTCCATTTTTTCCTTAGTTTTTCAGATTTTAAATACTTTATCTCTGGCCACAAGGAAATTATTAATTTTAACAAAAGTAGCCTGGCCTCCAGACTGATAAAGTTAGGCCTAAAATTCATGAAATCAGACTTACTGGCAAAAGAGATAGAAACAAAACAGACTACACAGATGTTTTGCCTTTACTCTAGTTTGGTAACAGAATGGAAGATGAAATCTATGAGAGTAAATAAGATCTTACAGAATACATATGAAGCTAGAACAGCTGCACTGTTCTGGATAAGAACCAGATCAACAAAACATTATTCTTTCTAAGAATCACAACATATATGTATTCATATATTGATATATGTATATGTATGCAAATATATATATACTCAATAAATTTTAATACAGAATAAAACACATAATCAAGAACTAAGTTGCATGTAACACAACACAATGCTATACTATACACACATCAAGTTCTATTGTCATAAAATGCAGTTACAAAAAAGAAATCTAATAATTTAAAATTAAAGTGTCCAGGCAAGTGTCTATAAATTCTCGCTATGGAATGATAAAATTCAAAACAGAGGGACCATTGTAATAGTTCAGCAGGTAGAGCATTTTTGTTGCATGTGGACATCCAAAGTTTGATCCAGAATGTCCCAAAAGGAGCCTGCCAAGAGTAATTCCTGACAACAGAGCCAGTTGTAACCCTTAAGTTTTGGCCACACTTAGGCCACACACCCTAAGTGTGCCCAAAATGCATAACAAGGGGCTGGAGCAATGGCGCAGTGGTAGGGCATTTGCCTTGCACACAGTTCACCCAGGAGAGACAACAATTTTATCCCCTGGCGTCCCATATGGTTCCTGAAGCCAGGAGTAATTTCTAAGTGCACAGCTAGGAGTAACCCCCAAGCATCACTGGGTGTGGCCCAAAATAAAAATAAAGGCAAAAAAATCAAAATATAGATGAATTAATGAATATAAACACATGCTTTGCTTAATAGGAACACTATTGGTATCTAGGTATACTACTATAGAATATAGATTTAGGGGCCGGGAAGGTGGCGCTAGAGGTAAGGTGTCTGCCTTGCAAGCGCTAGCCAAGGAAGGACCACGGTTCGATCCCCCAGTGTCCCATATGGTCCCCCCAAGCCAGGGGCGATTTCTGAGCACATAGCCAGGAGTAACCCCTGAGCATCAAACGAGTGTGGCCCAAAAACCAAAAAAAAAAAAAAGAATATAGATTTAATATCCAGCATGTAGTATAAATTCATACTATCTGTAGGACCATCCATTTACATAATGATTTTTCTATTTCATCCCCTACTTATGTTTAATATTCCACTTTAATTTTGATAAATATAGATCATACTATAAATATTTATTTGTTTAACCAGTCAATTCAAGTATATGTATGTACAAATATATAACAGTTTCAGTATTGATATCCTTTAGCACCATGAAAAGTAATTGTAACAGGACAATGTTCTTGCAGGCTTCCTTTTTACCTCATTTATGCATAATATATTCCTCATCATATATAATTAGTTCAGTGTATTTTTAAGCTTATTCCTTTCAATAAATTGTTTTATATGTCTATTAAATGGATTATTTATTCCTATTCTATATTTATTTTGAGATCCCTGAACCCTTAAATGAGGTTGTTAATTTATATATGTTATGTTGGGTTTTAACAAATATATAATGTTCTATGTCTACTATTACAGACAAGCTTTACTGCCTAAGAAAATACTGAGTTTCACCGCTGCAGTCTTCCCTCTGGCAACCATTATTCTGCTTACTGTTTATTAACTTTTATTTCTTTTCACACACACATACACACACAAACACACACACCACATACCTGAAATCATTTAGAATGTAGCCTAGATAGAGTGGTTAGATTGACTTACTTTTTATAATAATATACATTTGTGTGCCTTTGTGTGGTGTAATATGTCTATTAAAAAATAGGACACTTGCCTTGCACAGCTGACCCAGATTCAATCCCTGGTATACCATATATTCACCCAAGCACTACTAGGAATAATTCCTGGGTGCAGAGCCAGAAGAATCCCCTGAACTTTTCAGGTGTATCTCCAAATCAAATAATAATAATAATACATATATTAAAATAGTGAATAGTATTCCTCTTTTGTTACCCATACATCTAATAAAAAGCTATTTTTGTAAATACCAGTTTTAAATGGTTCGAATAAATTACTGTAGACATTCATATAGAACTTCTATGGCAAACAAAATTTTAAACTATTTGACTACTAGGCACTCAATTGTCAGATATTTGTGGTAATATATTAAAGATGTGCAAATAAGCCCCAGCCACTAATGAACATATTGTCTGGTAATAGAGAAACATATGTAAGCATCAGTGAGAAAACACTGCAGTGAGAACATAAGCATACTGATAAGCCATAGAAAAAGGTTTGAGGTATTTACATTCTAATAATAATCCATGTGTAATTTTAGTGTCAGAAGAAGGAAAAGAGGGCCTAAGATTTCCAAAATCATTGTTAAATTTTACATAGTCCTGGATTTTATTGAAGGCTAAAATATGGGTTAACAAGAATCAGTAAGGGAAAGAAAGCTAGCAAATTTAATGTAAGCAAATGAGTGTAACATTATTTCTAAAATACTAATTAAAGCCAAATCTACTTGTAATAATGAAATATTTTATGCTGTGTTTTAAAAATAGCTTTTTACTTCATATATTATTTTGCTTTTTATTTCTATATTTTGAAAAATCAAAAATGCCCTGGAAATAAAGATTTATTACAGGAGATAAGACCCTTGCTTTGCACACAGCTGATCACATCTATTTGGTTCCTGGCACCGTATGTAGTTCCTCAAGCATCACATCAAGAGTAACCACTGGGGGCCTGGAGAGATAGCACAGCAGCGTTTGCCTTGCAAGCAGCCGATCCAGGACCAAAGGTGGTTGGTTTGAATCCCGGTGTCCCATATGGTCCCCTGTGCCTGACAGGAGCTATTTCTGAGCAGACAGCCAGGAGTAACCCCTGAGCAACACCGGGTGTGGCCCAAAAACAAACAAAAAAAAGAGTAACCACTGAAAAATAAACGATAGGTTCAGTAAAATTTAGATGCTTTGATGTTAGCTAACTTATGCTAATTTATATCACCTACCACATTTATCTGTGTATGAAATGATTCAATTTAAATGATGTACTGCTTTTTGTACATAAAGATTAAAGAAAGACCATTATATGCCCAAAAAATCCTATTTTAATCTCTAAAAAAAAAGAGTAACCACTGGGAACAGAGCCAAAAGTACTGAGCACTGTCAAATGTTGATCAAAATGTAGGGATGGAAGTATGTAGTTCCTGATTGTTCAAATAGCAATTTTATATTAAAGATTTCTAAATGGGTCTGTTTATTTAAAGATCAAAATATGATTAAGAAGTATTAAAGGCTAATTATTGGTGCACCTGCCTATATAACATGCAGACAGAAGAAAATGTACTATAAGTTGGCAATTCTCTGAATAAAGGAATCTTAATATCAACCCTATAATATGATGATTTTACATTTTCTTAATATGTAGATTCATGATCTATATAAAAAGTTCAAGAAAGTTGTCTAATAACACAAAACTGATATGTGCTTGAGTAGGCAGCTGGACACTGGTTACTTGATTTCACTTCTAACTTTTCCAAAATAGTTTGTTTTCTGAATAATATGAATTCTCCTTATGACATAAAAAATTCTAGAGTTGGAGTCAAACTTGTTTTAGTCTTCAGTATGTTTTATATGTATTACTGTAATTCCAGACTGATGAAAGGAGTTAGTTATATTTCAATAGGATTCACGCAAATTAAATGACAGATAAGTGTTGCTCTGTTTGTCTTCTCAAGCCCCATTCTTTCCATGAAACTACATATATGGCAACACCTTTTCATACAAAGAGTAAATGTATCTAATTTTCTTCCTTTAACTGCCTTTTTTCTGAAAAAATTAATCAAAATAATAAATAAAATAAATAAATAGTATTAAAATAAATCAAAATAATAAAGAACAGGTAAAGAGACTTAGTGTAACATCTAAATCCAGAATAGCATTGAAACTCTAATATAGGAAGGAACAATACAAGTTTAGAAGAAGGAATTTTATAAGACATATTGAAGAGACACAAATTTTCTTTAATAACATAAATGTAGTAACCAAAGGCATTCTTCAAGAAGTGATAAGTCAATATCTAAAGAAGCTATTGCACCACAATTGGTTATTCAAAGAAACAGCGTGTAACATGAAAGGAATACAGAATGTAGTGATCAAGATGACAACTACAGGGGGCTAGAGAGATAGCATGGAGGTAAGTCAATTTGCCTTGCATGCAGAGGACGGTGGTTCAAATATTGGCATCCCATATGGTCCCCTGAGCCTGCCAGGAGTGATTTTCTGAGCGTAGAGCCAGGAGAAATCCCTGAGCACTGCTGGGTGTGACCCAAAACCCCCCCAAAAATATGATAACTACAGTTCCACTATGAAACCATTATTGAAATAAATACTTAGCTAAATATTTTCATGCATATACAGAAAAAAGAAACTATAAATTTATAGTAGACCATACTTGGTTGTATATAAACATATAATTGTTATTTTTCTCATTTATTACTTTTTCTTAGGCTAAATCTAATAAAAACTGACATTTATTGAGCATATACTTTATTTCAGAGAGTAACATTCATTTTCTTATTTTTTTAAGATTTCCCCCATTTTGGCCCCCACTGTGTGAAAAATCTCTGTTGCCTTAGCCTATTTCTCTTCTGTCTCATGAAATTCTCTTGAGTGGCCAAGAAAGAAATGGCAAAGAAGATCCACAAAGACAGGTATCCTCTCTCTTTTTCTGTGAATTGGGGGGGTGTCTATGGCACCTGCTGTGTGCTTAGCAACAAGGAGAGTGAGAAAAAAATCTCTGCTGAAATTCTCCTGAGAAGGCCAAGAAAAACCTGAGAAAACTGTCTCATAGAAGTTCCACAGCAGACAAGGGCTCCAGAAGAGCGCAGTGGCTCTGCTTCAGAAACTTTACAGATGTAAAACCAGCCTTAAAGGAAAAACTAAAAAGTCTACTTTAAGACAAAACATTCCAACAGACACACCAAATTTATACACATAGATGACATAAAATCCCATGACAATCATCTCCCTCAATGTCAATGGACTAAATGCACCAGTTAAGAGACACAAAGTGGAAAATAGATCAAAAAGATGAATCCAACCTTCTGCTACCTACAAGAAACACACCTAAATAGTCAGAATAAACATAGACTCAAAATCAAAGGCTAGAGGAAAATTATCCAAGCAAACAATACACTTAAAAAGCGGTAGTGGCCATGTTAATATCAGATGATACAAACTTCAGAAAAGTTGTAAGGGACAAAGATGGACATTTTGTACTAATCAAGGAATATGTGCAACAGGAAGTAATCACATTACTAAAAAGAAACCCACCCAACGAGAGACCAGCAAAACATCTAATACAATTATTGATAAATATGAAAGAAGATATCAATAGTAACACAATAAGTGTGGGAGACCTCAACACTGCCCTATCACTAATTGATAGGTCAATCAGACTGAAACCCAACAAAAATATACTAGCCTCAAAAAGAGAAATGGAAGAAAAAAGCCTAGAAGATATATAGGACACTACATCCTCAGAAATCTGGATATACATTCCTCTAAAATGTTCATGGGTTATTCTCCAGGATAGACCACATGATGGCACATAAAACATACCTCCATAAAATCAAGAGGATAGAAATTTTGCAGTCTACTTCACTGACCACAAAGCTCTGAAATTAGATGTGAACTACAAAGGCACACAGAAGAAAAACTTTAACACCTGGAAATTAAACAGCCTACTGAAAAACCAATGGGTTTTTTCCTGGAAAAAATAACAATGAAGACACAAACTATCAGAATCTCTGGGACACAGCAAAAGCGGTATTGAGACAAAAATTTATAGCTTTGCAAGAACACATGATGAAGGAAGAAGGGACCTGCCAGAATATTTTAATAACTCAGCTTATAAAATTAGAAAATATTCAACAAAAGGAACCAAAAATAGGTAGACAGAGCTTAGAGCATAAATAAAGTGGAAACCCAAAAAACAATCCGAAAACTCAGTGAAAGCAGTTGTTTCTTTGAAAAAAATAAACAAGATTGATAGACCATGAGCAAACCTCACAAAGATATAGAAACTTGATAAACTGTATTAGAAATGAAAAGGGGGAGATCACTATAGATATTACAAAGATACAAAGGGTAATCAGAGACTACTTTGAGAAACTCTATGCCACAAAACATGAGAACCTGACAGAAATGAAAATATTCTTGGACTCTTTTAACCATTAATAAGTATTCAAATGTCTGCCCAAAAACAAAAGCACAGGCCCAGATGGATTCACTAGTGAATTCTTTCAAGCCTTTCAAGAAAAACTACTACCAAATCCTTGCCAGGGTCTTTCATGAAATTGAAAAAACAGGAACACTATCAAGTAGTTTTTCTGAAGCCAACACCACCTTGACACAAAAACCAGACATAAATGCTGCCAAAAAAGAAAATTATAGACCAATATCCTTTATGAATGCAGATGCAAAGATCCTCAACAAAATTCTGACAAATAGGATCCAATGCCTCATCAAGAAGGTCATTCACCATGATCAAGTAGGTTTCATCTCAGAAATTCAAGGATGGTTTAACATCTGTAAATTAATCAGTATAATACACAATATCAACAACAAGAAAAATAGAAATAAAAAACAATGATCATATCAATAGATGCAGAGAAAGCATTTGATAAGTTGCAACACCCATTCTTGATAAAAATCTCTCATCAGATGGGAATAAAAGGAACTTTTCTCAATATAGTTAAGGCCAACTACCACAAACCAATGGCAAATATTATCCTCAATGGAAAAAAACTAAAATATTTTTTTTTATAAAATCTGGTACAAGCCAAGGCTGTCCTCTCTCACCACTCCTATTCAACATAGTACTGGAAGTACTTGCTATAGTGATTAGGCAAGAAAAAGATATCAAGGGAATCCAGATAGGAAAGGAGGATTTCAAGCTCTCACTATTTGCAGATAACATGATACTATATTTAGAAAACCTTTCAAAACTTTCAAGAAAAACTACTACCAATCCTTGCTAGGCTCTTTCATGAAATTGAAAAAACAGGAACACTATTAAATAGTTTTTCTGAAGCCAACCATTGTTACAATAGAGGATTTGGTTTGTGTAATTGCTCTTTGAGTAGTTCATTTAGTGTCAGTTTTGTTATTGCTAACGTGAATTCTTTTTTGTCTGAGAATGTTTTTAATCTTCCTTCCCACATAAATGAGAGTTTTGCTGGGTAGTCGACTCTAGGATGAAAGTTTCTTTCATTCAGTAGTTTGAATATGTCACTCCACTTTTTTTTGCCTGGATGGTTTCAAATGAAAGATCTGGTTTGATTCTTATTTTTTTCCCTTTATACATGAGTTTTTCTGTTTGTTTTTGCCATTTGGATTACTAAAAGTCTTGGTGTTGTTCTGTTAAGATCTATTATTTTTTGGTATTCTTTTTGTCTCTTAAATTTGTAGAGAAACCTCTTTACCAAGAGTGGGAAATTATTCTGCTATTATCTCCCTCACTACTTATTCTCCTTTTTCATTTTATTCTCCTTTGGGTATTCCTATAATTCAGAGATTATTTCTTTTGTTTTTATTTATTAAGTACCTTACATTTTCTTCCAGTGCTTTCTCTCTCTCTCTCTCTCCTTTAAATTCTTTATTACTTCTGCCTTGTAATTTGTCTTCATGTTCATCAATGCAATTCTCCACCTGTGTAATTCTACTATTCTGGTTTGTTAACATGTTTTCTAGTTCCTTCAGTGACATTTGTATGAAATTTCTCATCTTCTGAAAGAGTTCTTTGAGTTGGTTTGTTTATATATTACTTGATTTCACAAGCTAGTGACTCCTTGATTTCCATTGCTAAAACATTAAGTATTTATCTTAGGTCCTCACCTAGAAGGCTCAGGCATTTGGGTGGACTTGAAAATTTGCCAGGATTTCTCTCCATATTCCCAACTGTTAATGTCTTCCTTAGTTTTCCATTGTTCTTTACATTTAGTGGTTTAGAATGCTGGCTAACAGGGTGTTTAAAAAAAAAGTGATCTATTGAACTGTTTTTATGGATGGTGGCTTGAGGTACAACTTCTTTAGAGATTATTTTTCAGTCTTGTTTTTTTTTTTTTTTGTTTCTTTTGTTTTGTTTTTACCCAGTGACACTCAGGGGATACTCCTGGTTATGTGCTCAGAAATCGCTCCTGGCTTGGGGAAACCATATGGGACAGTTCTGTTCTCATTTGGTGGTGGTGGTGGGGTTAGGACAGAAGGAGTGTCTTTTAATTTCTTTCACACTTCTTAAAGTAAACCTTATTTTATATGTGTGCCTAGAGGAGAAAAAAAGGTAGAAAGGGAGAGAGAGGGAGAAAAAAGATAAATAGAAGTATCTGCCATAGAGGTAGGTTGTGGGAGGGTGGTGCTGGAGGGAAACTGAGATCACCAATGATGTGAAGTGTATCCTGGTGAGGAATGGGTCAATACCCATTGACTGAAACTTAAACGAAAACTTTGTAACTGCATATCCCACAGTGATTCACTTGAAAATAAACTTTTTTTAAATGATGTTATGAACTCACGTATGCTCTATGTCAAACACCTGGTTCTTTCTCCCAGCCCTTGTTGCTTTTCTAATGATTATTTTTAAAGTCTTATAAAAATTATATTAAATAATTTTCCTAATATTTCTATAAATATCTCATATATTCTGCATCAATAAGACTGTATATAATATTCCCTAAATATTTATTTCATCCATAATTTTCTCATGCTTCACTCTTTTGTGCATTGTTCCTTCTAATTTCTGTTCACCTCTTTCATAAACTACTTTGCTACTTTTATGGTGATCATATACTAGTAGCACTGTATGCATTGCTCATATTAATAAAATATAAATACCCTTTTGTTATTTGTCCTTTTTAAATATTCATGCCCTTAGCTCTCAATTAGATTGTCTAGCCTTAAATGGTAGTCTTATTTTGTATTTCTAATGTGTTCTTGTTTCTAAGTCTTAATAAGGCTTCAACTAATATAAAAGGTTGATGAAAGATTTTTATAATAGTAAGTTTTAATATAAAAGTTTGGTGACATTTTTTTGAAATGTTGATAATAATTATTGTGACCATATTTAATACCTTAAAAACTTATCTGTGCACATAATCAAATAATTTAAATAACAAAAGTAAGACTAATCAATTATTTTTTAGATACGAAGCACTGTTTTTAGTTCATCTTTTTTAAAACCTTTGAATGCTATAATTATTCATATCTCATCGGAAACAAAGAGGTTTAGAAACTTATTGAAGGTCATACACAGTAAGTAGCTGAGCTAGAAAGTGGGTAGAAAGAATATTACACTCTTAAGTATCAAACAAAAGTCTAATTATCAAATTTAAAGCATTTTTCATATATTTTTATTCTAGATAATGAAAGTATTCTCTTTTTACCTTTTTAAACCTCTTCTTTTCTTCTCTCCTTCTTTCCTTTCTTCCTTTCATCTTTCTCTCTTATAAATGTTTTTGTTTGTTTGTTTTGTTTTTTAAATAAAGTCACAGTAAATATTGCAGAGATTATAAAGGGATGTTTTGCTTTTTATTTGTCTGAGGACCATGGTAGTTAGGGCTAACTCCTAACTCTAATTAAACCTGGATCAGTTTCATGAAAGACAAATGCCTTACCCTATAAATAATCTATTTGGCCACTACTCTTTTTCTTGTAATTTCTGATGAAAAAAAATTAAGCATATTTCTATAGAAATAAAGTGTTAAACCTAAAATATTTGAAAAAAATGCATTTTATATTTCACAGCCTGACTAAAAGTTCAGTAGATAGGTACTTTCCCTGCATGTAGTAGACCTAGGCTCTACAGCCAGCACCTCATTTGGTCTTCTAATCCTGGAGCCCAGAGCCATAACTAAGATCTGAGTACTCCTGGGTGTGATCCCAAAACCAAAATTTTGTATCACAGAAAGATCTCAATTCAGTACTTTACTTAAGTTGATTCTTATTACTATTCCATAACTCATCCTCCCTCATCTCTTACTTATTCAGTAAAAATCTCCCAATTTAGGCCCTAAGGTCAGTTTTTATATTTCTCTCAAGCTTCCAGAGTGATATAGCTTTTCTATCAACTTATCTCATAGATAATTTGTTTTTTTTTACTTCAAACGATAAGGCATTCCATGTCCTGATCTCTCCATACTTCCTCAATGTTGTCTTTGAATCTTTTTCATCCTTCCTTTTAAAGCAAACTGCCTATTTAACCAATATCCTTTACTAGAAGGCATAGACTTTACTATTGTTGATCTCTCTGCAGAAGGAAAAGTGATAGAGAGAAACAGACAGAAACTGAGACAGAAGAGAAGAAACTATTTTTATGGGGCTAGTGAAATAGCAAAGTGGGTATGGTGCTTGCCTTACATATATTCAACCAACTTTCTGTCCCTGGAATCTCATGTGGTCCTCTGAGTCTGGCCACTTGTAATCCCTGAGTGCAGAGCCAAGAGTAAGCACTGAAGACTGTTTGGTGTGGCCCAAACACCCCTTACATTCTCCCAAAAATATTTTTTGTTAAACAAAAACATTTAATTTTAGGGTGATCAGAAAAACAGCGTCTTTATAAATATTTTTATTTTTATTTTTATTTTTTAATTTTTTTGGCTTTTGTGATGCACCCAGTGATGCCCAGGGATTACTCCTGGCTATGCACTCATAAATTGTTCCTGGCTTGGGGGACCATATGGAACACCTGGGGATCCATCCATGGTCTGGGTCTGTCCTAGACTAGTGTGGGCAAGGCAGAGATGCCTTACTGCTTGTGCCACTGCTCTGGCCCCAATGATTTTTTAATTAAATTTATTTAAAGAAAATGCGTCACATAGTTGACATAACTGTTTCTTTAAAGATGACCAAAAGCAAAGTTATTTAAAAATATAAACAAAAACTAAAGAAATCGAAGAGAAAGGAAAGAAGAAAAAGTTCAGTAGCAAGTATATTTGTGAAAATTATGTTATCACCAATGAACTCATTAAAGCAGGGGTCTTCAAACTATGGCCCGCGGGCCACATGCAGCCTGCAGAGGAGTCTGATCTGGCTCACCAGCAGTGAGCACTGTTTGGTTACCAAGATACCTGCCAGCATATACACTCAGTGTCATGGTTTCTCAGGGATGACGTCAACAGCCTCCACCCACGGCATGTTGTTGAGGGCGGTGTTGAGAGGGAAACTGATGTGCCCTTGTACCTGGTGCTTGGCGCGTGCATTGCTGATAACATCACTGGAGGGTGCCAGATGCCGTGTGGCAAGGAGTACCACATGTGGGTGACAATATGATGTAAAAAGGCGCCTTCTCCAACCCCAGGCAACGTGGTGTCTGTGTGCTGTGCCTGCCTGTCAGTGAGGTTTTCCTCCACTCCCTCCACTGCCAAAGGTCAGTCAAAAGTGCCATAGAAATAAATTTTTGCCAGATGGGGGGTTCTGCCCAATTGGGCTGTGGGTGACTCATATGAAAATTCCCCTTTGGGGGTGGTGAGGCATTCAGTGCTGAAATCAAAGTTAGGGGTGGGCGGTGGTTGGGAGGTTAGGGGTTCGGTGCTGAATTGCCCATGTGGAAAATTAGGGGTTCAATGCTGAAGCATTTTAAAGGGGTTACTTTGAAAATTTTATATGCATTTTGCAATTCCTTTTCAGTGTTCACATGCTGATTCCGAACATATCAATTTGGGCATTATAGAGGGAGATATAACTGAACTATCAGGGACTGAGCTGGTCTGCTTAGAAAAGCCTGCAAGGACTAATGGGGGTTAATACACTGTGTATATATATACACACATATTTGTATTTCACTCATATCAGTTTGGAATCCCTAGGGAACAGAAAAATTGACTGTGAGTGTAGGACATTCAAAGAACAGTGGACTTACGATTATTTTTTTATGCAGTACAAAGAAAAAGCTGTGTGTCTGATATGCCAGAATATAGTTGCTTTGTTCAAAGAATACAATTTGCGATGCCACTATCAAACTCAACATAAAGATAAATATGACTGTTTGGTTGGAGAAGTGAGAAAAGATAAAATATTACAACTGAAACATACACTGACGACTCAGCAAAATACTTTTGTGAAGCAGAAGCAGTTAAATACTTCGTCACTGCGGGCAAGTTTTCAGGTTGCCATGCTAATAGCGTGCAATGGCAAACCATTTGTGGAGGGAGAATTTGTTAAAGAATGCCTTATTTCTGTTGCCAAAGAGATGTGTCCAGAGAAGGCTGATTTATTTAGTACAGTGAGCCTTTCAGGAGTTACAATGACATGAAGGATTGAAGAAATGGGAGAAAATTTGCTGCATCATTTGCAAAATTCTGCGAAGAAACTTTGCTATTTTTCCTTGGCACTCAATGAAAGCAATGATGTTCATGATTCTGCCCAACTTCTCATTTATATGCGTGGGACAAATGAGTATTTTGAAGTCACAGAAGAGCTTGCTGCACTGCAAAGTATCATAGGTACAACCACAGGAGTGGATATATTTGAAAAGGTTTGCCAAACTGTGAATGGTTTGGAGCTGGACAGGGTTAAACTAGTCAGTGTAACAACTGATGGTGCTCCTAGCATGGTGGGGTCTAAGAGAGGAGTAATTGCTCACATTACACAAGAGATGGACAAACATGACCATCCTCATCCAATTGCCATACACTGCCTCATCCACCAACAAAAGCTGTGTTGTAAATCACTGAAGTGGAACTCGTTATGAAAATTGGGGTATCTTGTGTCAATTACATTAGAACTCATGCACTGAACCACAGACAATTTCAGGAATTTCTATCTGAGGTAAATGTTGCCCATGAAGATGTTCTGTACCACACAGAAGTCTGTTGGCTGAGTAGAGGGAGAGTTTTGAAATGTTTCTATGACTTACTTTTGCAGATTACAGCTTTTCTACTTTCAAAAAACCAAGAAGTACCAAAGCTCAATAATGCAGAATGGAAATGGCACCTTGCCTTTCTCACAGATATAACAGAGCTACTCAACAGTTTCAATCTGCAACTTCAAGGCAAGGGGAAGCTCATCTGTGATATGGCATTGCATGTAAAAGCATTTGAAGTAAAATTAGGCCTTCTCATCAAACAAGTACAAGAGGAAAACTCCCAACAACTCAAAACCTGTCAGCGGAAAAACCATTGGTTGCATTTCCAAAGGAAACATCTGGTTTCACTAGAATTGTTACAAAAGGAGTTTCAATTTAGATTCAAAGAGCTACATCTCCATGAACAGGACATACAGCTTTTTTGTAACCCATTTTCTGTTGAGATTGAAAATTTCCTTACAATTTACCAAATGGAACTGGCTGAACTGCAGAATTGTGACTCTCTAAAAGACGCATTTAAGTCAAGTAACCTTTTGAATTTCTATGCATCTCTCCCCCTCTAAGACATATCCAAATATCAGGAACCATGCATTCAAAATGGTAACCATCTTTGGTAGCACTTATGCCTGTGAACAGACTTTTTCAAGAATGAAACATCTAAAATCTCCAACCAGATCAAGATTAACTGATGCCCACTTGCATCACTTGTTACGGCTGGCAGTGACAAATATGGAACCGGACATTGACCATTTCATTAGCCAAAAGCAGGCCCACAGTTCCCATTGAAATACTGTTGCGTGATCTGTTTATTTATAAATGGTTTTTATTTTATTTATATAAGATGTGCAGTGTGAGTAGGAATTAGTAGCTCATATAGTCCAGCCCTCCAGCTCTCTAAGGGACCGTAATCTGGCCCCTATTTTAAAAAATTTGAAGACCCCTGCATTAAAGCAATAGCTGAAGGTTTAAAAATATCTTTTTTTAAAGGATAAGAGTTAAAGAAATACATTTAAAAACAGTGTGAGAGTGGCAATTGTCGTTTGCATAGGCCCAGCAAAATATGGGAAAATAGAAAGGAAATGCCCCATTTTGAGAATGGAGACTGATGGGAAGGAAAGTTGCCAGTGACTTTCCTAAGCCTGTCCTTCTTGTGCTGGGTGAGGGGTGGGGAAGGCCTGGGATCCCCTTTAAAGTCCCCCCTAGTACCCACCTCGTTGGCCTCCATGGGTGGGGGCCCAGGGATGGTCCTAGAGTCTGGGAGGAAAAAGAGGGGAGGCTGATGGGGGGGGGGGGTGGTATCATAAGCTTGGTAGGAGGCATTCAGCTTTAAGCCTCTCAGTTCTTCATGCTGGCAAAAGCCTCTTGGTTCCCAGAATAACAACAGCAACAAGAACAAATATTTGTGAGCTGGGAGCCTGAAGTTTGCCCGCCTCTTCCCCAAGCCTGCTCCTCTTGTGTTCTCTTTATAGACTTTGAAAAGAAAACTTCCCTCCTTAATATAGTGGATACCTTTTAAAGGTATACACTTTGCTCATACTGCTATTTAAAAATTAAGTAGTGTGCATGTGATTATGGGCACCCAACTGTACATATATGATGTGATGATGGACTTAAAAACATTTTATACAGAACTATGATGAATACTGACCAAATTCTGTGGGCTATAATCTCTGTTATTACTTCTTTATTCTTTTTTTTTTTTTTTTTTTTGTTGTTGTTTTAGGTTTTTGGGCCACACCCGTTTGACGCTCAGGGGTTACTCCTGGCTATGTGCTCAGAAATTGCCCCTGGCTTGGGGGGACCATATGGGACGCCGGGGGATCGAACCGCGGTCCTTCCTTGGCTAGCGCTTGCAACGCAGATACCTTACCTCCAGCGCCACCTACCCGGCCCCACTTCTTTATTCTTAAAAAAATTTAGATATAAAAGCACTGGGAAATTTGAGGCTGAGTCCTATGATTCTGATGTTTTTTATAAGCTGTGTTTTCTGTGCATTTGTAGTAGGAGGATAGTAAAATAAACTGCATCTATTTCTATTGAAAACCCTCTTTGTCTTCTTCATTATATAATCATCTTACTCTGTGTTAAAATGTTGGTTTTGAGAGAATTTATTTTATTTTTTGTTTTTCTGTTTTTTTTTGGGGGGGGGTGGCATGTCGTTTGATGCTCAGGGGTTACTTCTGGCTAAGTGCTCAGAAATTGCCCCTGGCTTGGGGGGACCATATGGGACACCAGGGGATTGAACCATGGTCCTTCCTTGGCTAGCGTTTGCAAGGCTTACCTTACCTCTAGTGTCACCTCACCAGCAATGAGGGAATTTATTTTAAATGATTCTGCATATTCACCCCCTTTTCTTAGAATGAAGCCTCCATGGATATTTAAATTAAGATGGAATCAATGTTTGTGTATCTTGTTATTTATTTAGGATTGCCGTGCCAGGAGATTTCAAGATATCTTTAAATTCTCCTAAGTAATTTCACCTAATCTCTGCCAAGATAACCCCATTTACCTTTATACTACCATTTATCATACCTATTACATTTAAGAAAAAGACCAAATTCATGCTATTTCCTCTCAGTTTACTGTATAGAGGCAGACGTAGTAAGTGATTAAAATTAAAGATAAAATTGTTAAATACCAGTACTTGATTATATAAGTATATATTGGGAAATATAAAAGGAGGATATTTAATACCTATGGAAAAGTCAGAAAAGTTATCTAGGAACCTGATGGACAAAGGACTTAAAATGTCCCTGATCTTATCACCTGAGTTCTTTGGACAAATTAGTCTTTTCTAAAGCTACTTCTAGATATTTCTATAATATAATAAATGCTTAATTTTAATGTCAGGATTTACTGTTTTATAAATTCAGTTTGTCACATATTATAAATTAAAAGTTAAAAAATATCCAACAAGCATTTACTGACCAACAATTGCATATCAGAATTGTGCTAATTGGAATAAAAAAAGAACTGAAATGTTTCTGCATTGAAAGAATTAAAAAAAAAGAATTAAGAATTTCATATAATTAGCAATAAATATTTTGGGTCAGGAATTACAATACAATATATACCTATATATATAATACAATACAATACAATACAATATATACCTGTATATATGCATATACAGGTTTTTTAAGAATCACAGAAAAAGTGCTTATGACCCAGCAGTTACTGGATGTGTGGGAAATCCCATACTTTAATTGTAGTTCTTAGCTTCTGGACTCTATTTGAAAAACAACAACAGGGGTCGGAGAGATAGCACAGTAATAGGGTATTTGCTTTGCAAGCAGCCAATACATGACTGATGGTGGTTCAAATCCCAGCATTTTATATGATCCTGCATGCCTGCCAGGAGTGATTTCTGAATGCAGAGCTAGGAGTAACCCCTCTGCACCACCAGGTGTGACCCCCAAACAAACAAAAAACCCTACAGCAACAACATTAAAGTATACTATTATTCACACTGTGTTTTTAAATTCTACAATTAAACTTAGATTTCTTTCCAAGGGATTATTAATAAACTTTTTTACATTTCC
The DNA here is from genome assembly GCF_024139225.1 of Suncus etruscus. NCBI lineage: Eukaryota > Metazoa > Chordata > Mammalia > Eulipotyphla > Soricidae > Suncus > Suncus etruscus. The sequence continues at coordinate 59,215,816 of NC_064855.1, forward strand.
AGATAGAATATTATTATGTATTTATTTTATATTATATAGAAATCTTTTTTTCTGATTATTTTAATGTACTGAGATTACTTAAATTTAGTATTTATCTACATACATATACTCAAAAACATGATGCATTTTATATTTTTAACAAAAGTGTATAAAATTCTCTTATGTCACTTAGGTTTCTATTCATATGCTTCACATAAATTTAGAGTAATTAATTTATTATTTTTCTTAATTTTAAAATTTATTTTATATTTTAAGGAGGTGTTCTGGGCCACATCTAAGTCTTCTCCAAGATCATTCCTGGTGGTGGTCAGACTTTATGTGGTGCCAGGGATCAAACTAAGTTTGGCTGTCTACAAGGCAAGCCCATTAATCCTGTACTATTTCAATCCCTGAGAAATTATATTATTTCTAGTCTAGGATAGAACATCTCCAAAAGTTCTGCAGTAGAAATAGTGCTCTCTTTAGATTGCTTTCTCATCTATTGCAAAGTATTTATATAAAAATTATCTTTGGTTAAGTTTTAATTTTGCTATATTTGCCTAGTTTTAAAATTTTTTCAATGTACAACAATTAAGTTTTAATTAAATATACTAGAGATGACACAAGGCAAAAGAACATTATTTTCCTAGGAAGGGTGGTCAGAAATAATTCATTCTTAAAATTTTTTTTTTGTTTTACACTCTTCATCTGATCTATCTTGTCCTCCACAACCAATTCAGAATAGAATTAGCTTATGCCTGGAGATTATAGTAGGTCTTATGACAGTGTGCTTTATGGGTAGAAACACCTTGATATTTTAGGCCAAGGGTATTTCCTTTCTAATTTCTTCAACTGTTACTATACCTATGCAAAAAAAAAAAACAAAAACAAACAAACAATCAAAAACCCACAAAACATACAATCACCCCCCCTTTTTTAAATTTTATTTATATCTTCTAGATAGGGCTTCCATCTTTTTCACAGAACTTTAGGACATGACTCACTTTGCTTTACCTCATATTTCTACATCTTTTTACAAATTGAGAAAATAAAAACAAAAAGTAGATGGGCCCTGAGGCAGTGGTTCAGGTGCATTGGATGGGGTAAATAAGGTCAGAACTTAAATACCCAAGCCAGTCAATGAAATAGAATCAAGAGACCCTAACTATCACAATCTAAACACAAATAGAACCTGTTACACTGGTAGGATAGGGTGTTAAGTCTGGAGATATGGAATGCATGCTGGGAACTCTGGTCGAGGGAGATAAACACTGGTGGTGAAAATGTTCCTAATTCAATGTTACTATATGCCTGAAATACAACTATAAAGGACTTGTAAATTCACATTGGCCTCAATAAAAATAAACACACACACACACACAACCTGAAATTCCATTACTCCAAAACCTCATATGCAAAGAAAAATGGGGAAACTAAGATTAGATTTCCAAGTACTCCAAAACACACAAATTCATAGATGAGGACATAAAATCAATATTTAATGTCATAACAATGGAATTCAAACAATCACTAACCAAAGAAAATAAGAAATCCATAGACAAACAATTCATCCAAATCAAAGAAGAACTCTATCAGAAGATGAGAGAGTACATAAAAATGGAACTAAGGGAATTAAAAATATGCAAGCAAGCCACAGTAGCATAATTACACACATAGAGAATCACATGGATAAACTTGAAGACAATATGCAAGCCAGTAACAACAAAAAAGTCAATTAAGAAATGAGAGACAAAACATTGGAAGAAAATGTAATGTACTTAATAAACAAAGACAAAAATAAAATAATCTTTGACTTATAGGAATACCAGAAGGGGAGAAATAAAGGGAAAAGGGAAGAACAATTAGTGAGGAAAATAATAGCAGAGAATTTTTCCACTCTCTGAGAAAAGTCACCTGTTACAAATCTAAGAGGCAAAGAGAGCTCCAAACAAAATGGACCCTAATAGATCAAAATATATAGAAATCCAATGGCAAAATAAACTAAATAAAATGAAAAAAAGAGATGAATTATTTAAAGCAATAAATGAGAAAAAACATCAAGTTCAAAGGAAGGAACATAAGAATCAAACCAGATCTCCCAGTTAAAATAATTCAGGCAAAAAGAAGACAGTGGAATGACATATTTAAACTACTGAATGAAAGAAATTTCTAACCTAGAGTCCATTATGCAGCAAAATTCTCATGGGAAGGAAAACTAAATAAATTCTCAGACAAAAAATAACTCAGAATATTTGCACTGACAAAACTGACTCTAAATGAACTACTCAGATCAATTATACAACCCAAACACCCCATTGTAACAACAACAACAACAACAACAACCCTACACAATATAACAACACAACAACACTCGCTGTGAATAATCTATTTAAATGTCAATAGACTAAACATCTCATTAAAAGACACAGAATAGAGGGTTGGATCAGAAAACAAAAGCTGGATATCTCCTGCCTACAGGAAACACACTTAAAATATCAGGATGGTCATAAGCTTAGAATAAAAGGATGCAACTAAATTTTTCAAGCCACTGGAAAACAAAACAAAAGCTGGGAAAGCCATACTTATATCAGACCAAATTGCATTTAAACTCAAGAAAGTACTCAGAGACAGAGATTGACACCATTTATTGATCAGGAGAACATTAGACCAAGAAGTACATTTATGCACCAAAATAAAGCCAGCAAAATATGTAAGGTGTTTGCTCAAAAGCCTAAAGAAACATAAGGATAAAAATGTGATAGTAGGAGACTTAAATACACTACTATCACCACTAGACAGATCTACTATGCAGAAAACTAGGTAATACATAGAACCCTAAATGAGAAACCAGAAGATCTAAAACTAATGTGTTTATATAGGGCACTCTTTCCTCAGAAAGTGGAATGCACATTCTTCTCAAGTGTACATGGAACCTTCTCTGGAATAGACCACACCTTATGATATAAATCTAACTTGTAAAAGGTCTCAAATATAAGAAGCACCCTATTGTACCACAACACAACAGAGATCAAGATTGACTGTAAAAAGAGAAAACATAACACCTGCAGATTAAACAACATGATGTTCAACAGTTGAATCAAAGAGAAAATAAAGGAAGAAATAAAAAATTACTTGAGACAAATGACAATAAAGAAACAAACTGCCAAAATCTTGGGACACATCAAAAGCAGTAATTAGGGGAAACCTTGTAGCAATACAGGTCTACATTAGAAAAGAGGAAAATAACAAAATCAACAGCTTAAAGAGACACCTTAACAATCTGGGAAAAAAATAGAAGCAAAGAAATACAAACACAGGTAGAAGACAGAAATGATAAAAACTAGAGCAGAAATAAGCAACATAGAAGTGAAGAAAACATATGAAAAAATTAATGAGACCAGGAACTTGTTTTTCAAAAGAATAAACAAGATAAAAAAAACTGCTGGCAAGACTCACAAAGACTAAAAGGGAAAGCACCCAAATTAATTGGATTATAAATTAAAGGGGAGAAATAACAATAGAAGCTCCAGAAATCCAAAATATCGAGCGACCCAGCCAGCGGGTAAAGAGTAAGAAATGGCTGACCATGGGGACTGCCAGGTGAAGTGCTGATTGACGCACTTGTGGAGTCCCTGCCTGGCTGTGCTTCTTCTGAGGAAACTGAGGACTTGAAGGGAGCCCTGTCCTGTGCTTCTCTGTCTTTTCTGAATCCTGAAACTCTCCTCAGAGGCCTGGGAAGCGAACCCCCAAAAACTGCATTCTGAAGCTATCCAGCGAGGGGGTGAGTGAGTAAGAAATGGCTGACCGTGGGGACTGCCAGGTGAAGTGCTGATTGCTCCAATTGCAGAGTCTCCGCCCTGCTGTGCTTCTTCTGAGAAACCTGAGGAAAGTTAGGACCTGAAAGGAGCCCTGTCCTGTGCTTCTCTGTCTTTTATGAATCTTTGAAGCTCTCCTCAGAGCCCTGAGAAGTGAACCCCAAAAAAACTGCATTCTGAAGCTAACCAGCGAGCAAGCGAGTGAGTAAAAAATTGCTGACTGAGTGGGGACCGATTGTGAAAAACTGTGAGTTCTGCCTGAGTGTGTCTGTCTACTGTCCTCTTTCATGAACCTCTTGGGAGTGGGCAGAAAAGAGGCTCCAGCAGAGCACTTACCTTTGCTTCGCTACGCAGCCTTGCACTCTTTGTAAGAAAAGAACACCATCAATAAAAGAAGAAAAAAATCACACTAAGAACCTTGCTGGATCACAGAAGCAAGCATTTCACTCCAGAATGTCTTCTCTGATGCGTGCTCGGGCCTAAGATTTGATCCTGTGTGAGGCTTCATCCACGGAGGACTACCCTCCCTTAGAAGCAAGTCAGCCCATCCAGAAAGAGTAGAGCCAGAGGAGTGTGGTGCCTGCATCATATAGCCAATGAATTCCACCACAACACGTAGAAAAACCCACAATACAAGTGTGACAATGGGGAAACAACACAGGCTAGCATCAGACATAGAGAATGAAGATGAAAATTCTGAGGACCAGATAATGACCAACCAACTAATCAACCTCTCAGATAAGGACTTTAAACTAGCAATATGGAAGATGCTCAAAGAACTCAAAGAAACTATGGATCGAGTTGAACAAAACACTAATAAGAACCAAGAAAATATGAAGACAGAAATCACAAAACTCCAAACTGAAATAGCATGTCAAATAACAGGCCTGAAAAAGTCAGTAAACAAAGTGAATGACAAAATGGATAAGCTCTGGGACAGGGTATCAGAAGCTGAGAATAGACTTGGTTCTGTGGAAGATGAGATACATAAGAATTCCATACAGCAGGAGAGATTGGAAAAAAAACTTAAAGCAGATAAACAGACAATGGAAAAATTAGTCAAAGAATGGGAACAGACGAAAATAGAAGTCTATGATAAGATCAACAGAAACAACTTAAGAATCATTGGAGTCCCAGAGACCCAGTAAGAAAATTTCCAGGAAGAAACAATGGTCAAAAACATCATTAAAGAGAAACTTCCAGAGCTAAAGAATATATATGATCAAATCCTGCATGCTCGAAGAGTACCAACCAAAAGAGACCCCAGAAAAACCACCCCAAGACACATCCTAGTCAAAATGACAAATCCCACATATAGAGACAGAATTCTGAAAACAGCAAGATCAAAAGGGGAAATTACATTCAAGCAAGCATCCTTGAGATTTATAGCAGACCAGTCACCAGAAACACTCAATGCCAGAAAGCAGTGGTGGGACATTGTGACAAGACTGAATGAAATGAATGCTTCACCTAGAATACTGTACCCAGCAAAACTCACATTCTGGTTTGACAGAAGAATACATGGTTTCATAGAAAAAAACAGCTCAGAAACTTTACAGACTCAAAACCAGTCTTAAGAGAAAAACTGAAAGACCTAATTTAAGACAAGACTAACCAAAAGACACACCAAATTTCGATATAAAGATGGCATTAAATCCCAGGACAATTCTTTCTCTCAACGTCAATGGACGAAATGCACCAGTCAAGAGACACAGAGTGGCTAAATGGATCAAAAAACTCAATCTAACCTTCTGCTGCCTACAAGAAACGCACCTGAATAGCCAGAACAAACATAGACTCAAAATAAAAGGCTGGAGAAAAATTATCCAAGCAAACAACACCCATAAAAAAGCTGGAGTGGCCATACTAATATCAGATAATGCAAACTTTATACTCAGGAAGGTTGTAAGGAACAAAGATGGACATTTTATATTAATCAAGGTGTATGTAGAGCAGGAAGAAATAACTATCCTAAACATATAGGCACCGAATGAGGGGCCAGCAATATATTTAATACAACTGTTGACAAATCTGAAAAATAATATCAATAACAACACAATAATTGGGGGGGACCTCAACATGGCTTTGTCAACAGAGGATAGGTCAACCAGACTGAAACCCAACAAGAATATACTAGACCTGAGGAGAGAAATGGAAGAAAGAGTCCTAGTGGATATATATAGGACACTCCATCCCCAGAAATCTGGGTACACATTCTTCTCCAATGTACATGGGACATTCTCCAGGATAGACTACATGCTGGCACATAAAACATACCTTCATAATATCAAGAGGATAGAAATTTTTCAGACTACCTTCACTGACCACAAGGCTCTGAAATTATTTCTGAATTCCAAAGGGACTCAGAAGAAAAACTTTAACACCTGGAAGTTAAACAGCCTCATACTCAATAACCACTGGGTCCGAGATGAAATCAAGGAGGAAATCAAAAGGTTCCTGGAAACAAATGACAATAAAGACACAAACTATCAGAACTTATGGGACACAGCAAAAGCAGTACTGAGAGGAAAATTTATAGCTTTGCAAGCACACATCAGGAAGGAAGAAGGAGCTTACCTGAGTAGCTTAATGACACAGCTAACAGAACTAGAAAGTGCTCAACAAAAGGACCCAAAAATAGGAAGACAGAAGGAAATAACAAACCTGAGAGCAGAAATCAACGAAGTGGAAACCCAAAAAACAATCTGAACGATCAACAAAAGCAGAAGTTGGTTCTTTAAAAAAATAAATAATATTGATAGACCACTGGCAAACCTAACAAAGAAAGAGAGAGAGAGAAACTTGATAATTTGTATTAGGAATGAAAAAGGAGAGATCACTACTGATATGACAGAGATTCAAAGGGTAATCAGAAACTACTTTGAGAAACTCTACGCCACTAAAAATGAGAACCTGGAAGAAATGGATAAATTCTTGGTCTCTTATAATCGTCCATGGTTGAAGGAATAGGATGTAGCATATCTAAACACCCCCATCTCCATCGATAAAATTAAAACGGTAATCAAATATCTACCCAAAAACAAAAGCCCAGGCCCAGATGGATTCACTAATGAATTCTTTCAAGCTTTCCGAGAGGAACTACTACAAATACTGGCAAGAATTTCTTTCATGAAATTGAACAAACAGAAACACTTCCAAATAGCTTTTATGAAGCCAACATCACCTTGATACCTAAACCAGACAGAGATGCTACGAAAAAAGAAAATTACAGACCAATATCACTGATGAATGCAGATGCAAAGATCCTCAACAAAATCCTGGCAAAAAATATTCAATACCTCATTAAAAAGATAATCCACTATGATCAAGTTATTTTCATCCCAGGAATGCAAGGATGGTTTAACATCCGTAAATCTGTCAATGTAATACAGAACATAAACTACAAGAAAAATAAAAACCACATGATCATATGAATAGATGCAGAGAAAGCATTTGATAAGGTCCAACACCATTTCTGATCAAAACTCTCAGCAAGATGGGAATGAAAAGAACCTTTCTCAATATAGTTAAGGCCATCTATCATAAGCCAGTGGCAAACATTCTCCTCAATGGAGAAAAACTAAAAGCCTTCCCTCTAAATTCTGGCACAAGACAAGGCTGTCCTCTCTCACCACTCCTATTCAACATAGCGCTGGAAGTACTTGCTATAGCGATTAGGCAAGAAAAAGATATCAAGGGAATCCAGATAGGAAAGGAAGTATTCAAGCTCTCACTGTTTACAGATGACATAATACTCTACTTAGAAAACCCTAAAGACTCTACCAAAAAGCTTCTAGAAACAATAGACTCATATAGCAAGGTGGCAGGCTACAAAAGTAACACACAAAAATCAATGGCCTTTCTATACACCAATAGTAATAAGGAAGAAATGGACATTAAGAAAACAACCCCATTCACAATAGTGCCACACAAACTCAAATATCTTGGAATCAACTTGACTAAAAATGTAAAGGACCTATACAAAGAAAACTATAAAACTCTGCTCCAAGAAATACGAGAGGACACGCAGAAATGGAAACGCATACCCTGCTCATGGATTGGCAGGATTAACATCATCAAAATGCCAATAATCCCCAAGGCATTATACAGATTTAATGAAATCCCTCTAAAGATACCCATGACATTCTTCAAAGAAGTGGATCAGGCACTTTTGAAATTCGTTTGGAACAATAAACACCCTAGAATAGCTAAAGCAATCATTGGGAAAAAGAATATGGGAGGAATAACTTTCCCCAACTTTAAACTTTACTACAAAGCAATAGTTATCAAAACAGCATGGTATTGGTATAAGGGCAGGACCTCAGATCAGTGGAATAGGCTTGAATATTCAGAAAATGTTCCCCAGACATACAATCACCTAATTTTTGATAAAGGAGCAGGAAATCCTAAATGGAGCAGGGAAAGCCTCTTCAACAAGTGGTGTTGGCACAACTGGATAGCCACTTGCAAAAAATTGAATTTAGACCCCCAGCTAACATCATGTATGAATGTAAAATCGAAATGGATTAAACACTTCGATATTAGACCCAAAACCATAAGTTATATTGAACAACACATAGGCAAAACACTCCAGGACATTGAGACTACAGGCATCTTCAAGTAGGAAACTGCAATCTCTAAGCAAGTGAAAGCAGAGATTAACAGATGGGAATATATTAAGCTGAGAAGCTTCTGCACCTCAAAGGAAATAGTGCCCAGGATACAAGAGCCACCCACTGAGTGGGAGAAACTATTCACCCAATACCCATCAGATAAGGGGCTAATCTCCAAAATATACAAGGCACTGATGAGTTTAGTTAGATAAATAACTACATTTTGAACTGTCCTAATATTGAGAATGTATGAGAAAAATGGAGAGCCTGTTTAGAGTACAGACGGGGTTCGGGTGGGGAGGAAGGAGACTTGGGACATTGGTGATGGGAATGTTGCACTGGTGGTGGGGGGTGTTCTTTACATGACTGAAACCAAAACACAATCATGTATGTAATCAAGGTGTTTATATAAAAAAGAAAGAAATCCAAAATATCATGAGGGCTTTTCCAGAACATTGAAAAGACAGGAATCTTTCATAATTCCTTTTATGAAGCTAAAATCACATTCATTTCCAAAGCTGACAAAGGTACAACCAAGAAAGAAAACTACAGATCAATCTCACTAAGGAACATGAATGCAAAAATCATTAACAAAATCTTAGCAAACTGAATCCAATAACACATCAAAAGGATTATACACCATGATCAAGTAGGTTTCATCCCAGGGAATGCAAGGATGATTCAACATACACAAATCAATCAACATCATACACCACATCAACAAAAAGAAAGACAAAAACCTCTATATCAGATCATTTGATACAAAGAATGCATTTGACAAAATACAACACCCATTCATGATGAAAACACTAAGCAAAATAGAGCTGGATAAAACCTTTCTCAAGATAGTTACAGGTATCTATATAGAAGCCCATAGCTAACATTATCCTTGATGATAATAGTAATAAGTTCATTGAGGAAACATAGGCAGAACATTCAACAATTATACCTCAAAAGTCACTTTGATGCTAGAATGCTAACAGCATGAATTACAGCACCGAAACTAAATTAATGGGACTACTTCAAACTAAAAAGTTTCTGTATGGCAAAAGAAACACAGGCTAAAACTAGAAGACAATTAATGAAATGGGAAAAAATTTGCACTCAACAGATCAGATAAAGTTAGATATCAGGGATTTACAAAGCACTCACAAAGATTAGTTCTACAAAACCTAAAAAAATAAAAAAAATGGGGAGCAGAAATGAATAGACACAACTCTGAGCAAGATCAACTGATGGTCATTGGACACATGAAAACATATTCACCATCAGTCATTGTTAGGGAAATTCAAATCAAGACAATAATGAAATATGTGAGGATGGCACACATCAAAATTAATGGGACCAATCTCTGTTGACATGGATTCAGCAAGAAAGGAACTTTTACCTACTGCTGGTGGGAATGCTGCCAGGTCGTCCAACCCCCATGAAAACAGTATGGAGTGCTCTCACTGAACTAAAAATTGAGCTGCCATATGACCCAGGAATCTCGCACTTGTGTATCTATCTCCAGGACAGAATAACAAGAAGCTGCACCCACCACTCCTACTGAGTTATTCTCTGAGGCCCTTTTCTCAACCCCCTCAATGCAGACTGTTGCATGCTATGGGATTCAGCTCCAGAAGTACCCCCAGCTTGAGGACACTACCTGATCCTTTACTACTGCAAACCATTTCTCAGACTCAATAAAACCACAGTGTTGAACCAAAATGTGCCCTGGATCTCATCCTCCCTACCCAAGGTATCTTAAAAGACTTTATGGGGATATCTATATTTTCTTTGCGTGTTTGATTCCTTAATAGTTATACCTCTTGTTGTGTTTATTTCTAAATGTAAAGGTAATCTCCTCCATTGCTTTTTATTTATGTATTTATTTTTGGTTTTTAGGCCACACATGGCTGTGCTCAGAGGTTACTCCTGACTCTGCACTCAGATCATTCCTGGCTTGGGAGACCAGGTAGGATGCAGGGAATCAAACCCAGGTCCATCCCAGGTCAGTTACGTATAAGGAAAAAAAAGCCTTACCACTGTGCAAACTTTCTGCCCCCTTTTCTAATATTTATTTTTGCTTGTTTTGGTTCTGCTTAGTACAAAATTCTAGTAGATAAGTCTTACGTGAGATAAAAGCTCAGGTCAAAACCAGGGTATAGACATTGTAATAGCCTGTCATTTTTACTCCCAAATGCACCAATAATATAATAGTGCAGTGTTCCTTTTTGCATGGCACACAAAAATGAGGTAAATATTATGTATAGAAACAATCTCTTATCTACTAGACATCAGAACCAATCAATTTTATAATAATGTGACACTCCCACCCTTCCAAACCCAAACCCCAGATCTCAACCTTAGAACTGACACTGTTCCCTGCAATAGCACCAGGAATCAAACTCACTCAGGGATGTCTCTAATACCACTCTGGCACTAACTTGAGCCAGGGTAGGTTCATATGACATTCCAACTATGAGGAAACAGTAACAACTTGATCTAAGGGCAGGTTGTCCTACTTCATCACATCACCTAATGGGAGATAAAATCAGAAGACACTCCATCCTTTCATCTGTGCAAAAACCAAGGCCACTAAAAACCAGCATTACTAATTATAGAAGACTGACTACAACAACCATGACTGAACAGATCTTCTGGAACCATAAAGACTCTATCCTAGACTTTGTCCTAAAATCTATGCAAAAACCAAGATCTCTAATTTCGGAGAACTGACTTTGACAACCACAACTGCGCAGAACGCTACTTGGTACCATAATAACACCTGGGGGTTCGACAATGAACATGGCCAGAACCTGTAGTCAATCCCATGACAGTATATTTCAAGGATGAAAAAACCCTGTATCTCTTAGGACAAGGGAATTTCCTTTCTAATATCCCCAATACTTATTTGCTTATGCAAAAAAAACAAACAAGCAAACAAAAATCTTGCCGCATCAGCTCCTCCTTTTAGCTTCTAGAAAGGGGCTCCCTCCTGCTTTCTTCCTTTGTTTAAAATAGAACCATAGAATATGAATCACCTTGTTCTGCCTCATATTTCTATATCTTCCTACAAACTGGATAAAAGTAGATAGTACCAGAAGCAAAGCAGCCTCATGAGCATTGAGTGGAAATAAAATTTATCAGACCTAAATACCCAACCCAAAGTCAATGACAATAGGCTCAAGAGACCCAAACTACAACAAATTATACACACAAAAGAGACCTGTTAATACTAGTAGTTCATGGGGTTAAGAGTGGAGGTATGGGAGGCATGCTGGGAACAGTAGTGGTAGGAGGTTATCACTGGTGGTGGAAATTGCCCTAACTCACTGTCACTATGTAGCTAAAATATAATTGTGAAAGACTTGTAATTCACATTGGTCTCAATAAAAATTATTTAAAAAAAAAAAGTACACATCACAGAGGGAAAATACAGGTGACATGTGCTTGGGGACCAAATATCCAGGCGACTCATTATTCCCTGTTCTTTTGTTCCAACTTGACTTTTATAGATTTTATCCCAACCTACCTCTTCTGGAGTTTTCTACCCAGAAGGAGAAGGTAGTTGATAGTCTTCTTTGATATTTCTTTCCTGGGCTTTGTTCCTGCTAAAGCTTTCAGGCCTTTTTTCCTAGCAGTGCTTTCTTAGTAGGGGGTTCAGTCTTCTCTAGGCCTGTAGTGGTGCCACGTGTGACTTATGAATGATGAACTAATTCCTTCAAATCCTATCTTTTGGTTTTATTACATTTCAAAAATTCATTGCCATGAGCAGGGAATATTCCTTTCACTTCTTGTCTCTGTCTTCTTCACTAATGTACTTTGTTATATCAACTTACTACTCTAACAGCATTCTGGTTACCATCTTTCCATATATTTTTCCATACCAATTTCTTTTTCTCATAACAATCTGAAATAATCATCATAAAACTTGATTTAAATCATACCATATATTTACATATATCTACATAACCTCACTTAATTAATTAATTAATTAATTAAAGGATATATATCTTTTTCTGCTTAAATCATGACACCTTATTCTAAGTGCCAAATATTCTGTCATCTTTTAGTTCTTTCTGTACTGTATCATTTTCATTCTGGAAATTTAGCTGTTTCTTCTTTTACCTGGAAATTTCTAATCTTCCCACCTTTACCCAATTAGCTTTTATTCATTTCACAAGTCTCAGATGAAGTACTATTTTCTCAAGAGACATTACTAATCACCATTTTATAATATGTTCTTCCTATTATTTTATTAAAAAATTCTTTTCTGTTACTGCAAATACACATGTTCTGTTCAGTTATATATGTATACTTGTCTTTCCGAACTGAGTCCTATTTCATTAAAGTAAAAACTTATGTCTATTTTACTTTTCATAATATAAATGCTTCGAAACTTCTAAGTTTAGTAGACTTCTAAGTGTCTTCTCCACACATATTTGATAAATTGGAAATGTTTATGTTATCTATAAGAAAACTTATTTTCTGAGAATATATATAATTTTACTTGTGCATTAAAACTTTTAGATGCTCATAATCCATATCATTTCTTATTAAACAGTATGTGGGTTTTGAGATTTTTTTATTATGTAAGTTAATAAAGGTTAATTAAAAAAGTAAGGTTTATATTATTCTACAAGGCCCATATGCAAACTAGTTATGCAAACACTGTCCTCTTTGGCCTTTGTCCCACTATTATTCAAAATAGCATTTTATGTTCTTACTATTGCAACTAGATAATAAATAGATATTAATGGCATCCAGGTTGGAAAAGAAGTCAAACTTTCACAATTTGTTGATGACATAGTACTCTATATAGAAAATGCTAAACCCATTACCAAAAGAAAAAAAAAACTAAAAATAACCAAATCAAAGAAACTATTGTTTCTCCAAGAAACAATAGACTTAAAAAATGGCACAGTACAAAATCAATGTGTAGAAATCCAGGGATTTTCTATATTCAAATAAAGAAATAGAAGAGAGAAAACTTAAAAAAAAAAAAAACCTCTTTTTTATATCCTAACAGGAAGTAGGACAGATAGAAACTGTAAAAGAATTTAAAAGAGCAGACTTACAAATTATTTTTCATCTTGGAGGGAAAAAAAATAAATCCCTGGGAGCTTTCTCAAGATAGGAAGTGTGGATATTCTTGGCCTAGTTCCTGTCTGGCACTTCTCTGTACAGTTCCTCTCTCCACCACACCTCCCCAGGCCCTTGGTAGGAAGTGCTCATTTGCATATTGCTGCTTGACAGGAATGCTGAGAGTGGAAAAAGCTAAGCAGGGGGCCAAACCCCACCTCAAGGCTATCCTTAATCTTGCCCCTACCCCACCAACTTTAAAAGAAAATGTTAAATATTTGACTACAAAGAGAAAGCTGCATGCTGATATTCAAAAATGTCCATATTATATATCTTATTAAAAAATTTAGCTTGGGCTTACTAGACAGGGTAAAAGAAATGGTGCACTGCCTAGAGGGAGTTAGGGTTATTTGTAAAAACTGAAACAGAAAATATCAATGCACCTAGAAGCTTTTGGACTGATCATCTAATAACTCAAGACGTGTGCAGATTAACTCTCCAAATGATTGTCACAATATATCTAATATTCCATACTAGAGTCATTACTTTTGGTAAATTACTTGTAGAAAATTCTCCTAAAACATATTATCTCCTTGCTAATAATATTAACAGACATATGCATATGCACACATATATGTAATAATTTATTAACATTTATTTTTGTTCAGAACATTGAAAAATAAGACAAAGACTTAATTTTCAGTAGGGAGAAATTCTGGCAAGAAGTCTCAAGATGCCTAACTTGAAAGAACTCTGAAATGTAATGCCTCACACATGATGATTGATAAGGGAGGAAAAAAGAATTTTGCTTTTCCATCAGTTTTGCCTTAGGCTTGTTTTGCTGATGTTTCCAACCACCAGATATTAGTAATAGAAAATAAGTTAGTTACTTCTGAATAGTTACTTCTGGATTGAAATCTATGTAGAATTTTATTTGTGCTAATAACTAATGGCAAAAACACAGTACAGCAGAATCCAGATCAGTGGAAATTACTAAGCTTTCCAATCTTTTTATGGTCAGTAGACATTATGGCCATTATTACTAGAAATCATCCTTTTATGAGATCTAATATTAGTTATATTGTGTAGGATGAACCTCAGTATCTGTGGACCATTAGTCCAATCTAAATGTCTCTTTAGTTTATAAACTCTATGACATCAGATGCATTGATTTGTTTTTTGCTATATTACTGATATTAAAACAAATGTCAATTACATGGAAGATACTAAATAGACACTGCATCAATAAGTGGAAGAAGCTCTACCAAAAAAAATCCTTCAGATTTTCAAATGAAGTCCTGCATCCTAGAAGCCATACAACTAAATAAAATTGAGACATGGTAGATTATTTCAATGCCCAACTGTATGATGAGGCCCATACTGTAGTCATAAGATTTATCCTTCCAACAATAATTTTTTTGAGCACCTTGTATATACCAGAAACTAGAAATCAGAGTGAGACAGACACACCTGTGTTTATTCCAGTCAACATCTAGAAACAACTCAAGTGCCCAACAAAAGATGAGTGAATTAAAAAATAAGAAAAAATATGGGGCCGGGTGGTGGCACTAGAGGTAAGGTGCCTGCCTTGCCTGCGCTAGCTTTGGATGGACCGCGGTTCGATCCCCTGGTGTCCCATATGGTCCCCCTAGCTAGGAGAGATTTCTGAGCACATAGCCAGGAGTAACCCCTGAGAGTCACCGGGTGTGGCCCAAAAACCAAAAATAAATAAATAAATAAATAAATAATATATTTTGCAGTTGCTACAACTTGGATGAAACAGGATTTATGTTAAACAAAGTGAATTAGATAAAAGGACAAATACCAGATGATCTCACTCAGTAATAAAGAATATTAAAACATTTAGAGACTTTAGAACAACGGAAGTTTTGCTGAGTGTGAGTTTTCAAAATAAATGCAAACCAAACAAAACCATCACACCAAAAAATATACTTAGACCATATTAAATGCTATACTTAGTTAACATTATATAGGTTTCTTATAAAAGCACAATTCGTGGTCCCAAGGCTACCAGGAATGATCCCTGAGTACATGGGTAATTCCTTAGTACAACCACGTTTTTCCCCAAACCAAACCAAACCAAACCAAACCAAAACTAAACTAAAATGCACAACATGTGAAAATATTATTCAATAAATTCCAGGTGTTTATACATTAAAAATAAGACACTTCAGAACCAGACCAATTGTCTTGCATGCAGCTAACCTAGGACGAACCATGGTTCGATCCCCCAGCATCCCATATGGTTCCCCAAGCCAGGAGCAATTTCTGAGCACATAGCCAGGAGTAAACCTTAAGCATCACTGGATGTGGCCCAAAACAAACAAACAAACAAAAGACACTTTAATTTATTTTTAGGATTGCTAACTGCAGTGCCCATTGTAATGGCACCAACAAACTTGGGATATTTCCATTTTAATAAGAACAAAAAAGTTCAGAAGAAAACAAAGCGAAATAGCAGTACATTGTAACAAATTAAGGCTCACATATTGGAAGCCCTCTTCCTCAAATTTATCCCTATATTTCCATATTTGAGGTCATTCATGTGGTTCATTTTTTAAAACAAAGAATATATATATGAAAGTACTCACAGAAGAAAACTATTGTTCATATACTTCACAGAATTATAGAAAAGTGTTATTAGAAGTTTTCATTTTTATTCTACTTAATCTAACTTTTGAAGCAGAAACGAGAATATACATTATAAACTATAAGTAAATAAAAATCCTTAACATTCTTTGTTTGTTTGTTTTTTTTTTTGGTGCCATGACTCAGATAAAATCCTTAACATTCTTGAGCTTTAGAGTTAATTTTCAGTTGTGTGATTACCTAACTTCGAAACTGAATACATTTTTTTTTACTTTTAAAAGTAGACAATAGTAACAAAATATATACTTGATTTTAAAATGTTTGGAGCAGGATGAAATGTAGCCATTTAAAGATGACAGTATTATATAAATGGTAATAAATACTGAGCTATTAAAAAGCTTCTACATGTGTGGGCAGATTAGTGAGAAAATTAAAAAAAACTGCCAAATAAAAACTTACAGTTGCAATAAAAATATCTGAGTTGCTGTATACCTATATTTGTACTATAGATTCATGTGAAAATAAATATTAATTAGTAAGGCAATCCACTAAACCAACCTATTTCATACAATAAAAAATAATGGCTAAATTTTACTATTTTAAATGCAACTTTATAAGATATCCAATTTATTTTTCAGACATATTAATTAAAAATATAGTACTTTTATATATAAATGCATTCACTATATTAGATTATATTGTTGGGGAAAATGAGAGAGAGAGAAAGGTTTTTCATAGTGGCAGTCTGGGTAGAGGAGAATAGAAGAGAAATTGGGGCTATTACTGGCAGAAATAAACAATGATGAAAAGATGAATGGGTCTGAATATCGTATAACAATCAACCATCAACAGTTTCTTGATTCTGTATCTCTGTTGATTCAATAAAAAATTAAGCAATTTTAAAAAGAGTAATTGTTAAGAGAATGACTTCACAACTAAAAACAAAAGAACTGTTTTCCTGAGTCAGGAGAACATTCTGGTGCTGAATAACCTCTTTCAAATCACTTCTGCTATGTACAAGTACAAGTACATAGTACAAGTAGAATATTATGTTAGAAAAGAAAACATGCAGCATAAAGATTTCTTTCCCAGTTTAGCTTCCCTGTTCACGAAATTTTCTTCATTTAAGCATTAATTGATCCCTTTACTCTCTAGTGAAAAAATGCAAAAAATGATCTACTTAAATAAGAAAATATAGCAGTGTTTTAAATTAATAAGCAATTTTGGGTTTTACTTCTTTCAGTTTTTAATCAGTGAAAAAGATCTATAAGCTAAATTTTGAGCAATATCAAGGGAGAAATATTAGTCACTAGTTTTATTTTTTTAATTTTGCATTTTGATCTCTGAGTAGAATAGTTTTTTTGTCTTTAAAATTTTTTATTTTAAAACATATTTCTGAGAAAATAAAGTCCAAATTTTCTTATCTTAAACTGACCCTAAAATTAAGCTAATAAAGAAAATTAAAAAATCATAATATATAAACCATTTCCATAATATATAAACCAATTCCATCAATTTAGCTTGAAATATATTTCTAATTAAGCCAGATTCTAGTCAGTTGCCATTTCATCTATATGTTAAAAGAAAAACTTTTTAATTCTCCCATAAAAGAAACCCATTGCAAAATTTACTTTTTTGGGGAGGGGTCACACGCGGCAGCTCTCAGGGGTTACTCCTGGCTCTACACTCAGAAATCGCCCCTGGCAGGCACAGGGGACCATATGGGATGCCAGGATTCAAACCACTGTCCTTCTGCATGGAAGGAAAATGCCTTATCTCCATGCTATCTCGCTGGCCCCAGACTATAAGCAATAAAGCATAATTCCAGGCTCTCAAAAAGTACATCAAATTAGGTAATTTGTCTTTAAAAGTATTACTTTGAATCACTATTTTAAATAGCAAAATATTTTTATGTTGAAATATTAAGTAAAATGAAATATTGAATCATCTTATTCAAGTTAGGGTATAATTTACATTAAGGTATTTTTTGAGGTGCCAGAGTGATAGCACAGCAGTAGGGCATTTGTTGCATGCAGCTGATCCAGTATGGAAGATGGTTTGATCTCCCAAGCTAGGAGTGATTTCTGAGCACATAGCCAGGAATAACCCCTAAGCATCACTGGGTGTGGCCAAAAAAAAACCCAAAAACAATATATTATTTTTTTTAGATTGGCCATCGTACCTGTTTTTAGAAACGTTTCCAAGAAGATCCATGTTTCTACCTGGTGCCTTATTGCATTCACTTTATGGACATAATCCCATAGCTATTCTGATTTATTGATTTTTGTTTATCTGCCCATTTGTGTGTTGTTTTGGAGTTCAGGCTTTAATTTCATAAAGCCCTTGCTACAAGTGTTCAGAAAAATTTAAGAAGACAAAAATATGCCTCCAGAAAATTGAAGGGTAAACACAAATACTTCTCATCATTTATGTAACAAAAACTATACTTTTCTCTAGAATGCCTAAATAAATTAAATCTTAAGTTTGATCCTATTTTCTAAATAAAAAATCAGATTTGAATTTAAATTTAAGAAACATTGTTCATTTTATCTAGAAAACAATTTTAGTGAGTTTTATAATTAGATGGTAAAAAGATACCTAACAATATTTTGAGGAAAAATAAAAAATACTCATTAATCTAATGTTCTTATTTTAGACTGAGAATATAAGGCCTTTAATAAGTAATAATAGGTTATGAAATTGAGCCAGGGACTTTCGAAAAAGTTTGGAGAAAGTGAAGTGTGTTTTGCTTATATGAATGTAGAGCACTAAAAATTGTGAGTTGGTCTCAATGTATTGAGAGGGTTCTCCTGTATGCAAGTGATTTCAAGAGAACCAGAATGACGATGGAAAAAGACCATGCAAGATATCTATCTTATGTGATCAAACAAAAAAAAAAAACAGAAAACAGAATGTTTTAGGCTTGATCTATACTGAAAAAGCTGTTATTTTGTATTGACTATTACAGAATTCCTATCAAGTTCTCAAGACCTGACCTGTTAGAATAGTAAGAGAAAGGTATGGTACAACTGCAGGAATTTCATGGACTTAAGAATGCTTTCTTGCACAGATCTCCCAAACTGAAAGCAGGATATTATACTTCAGGGCACTGAGATAGTTTCATTCTTAAGTCTAGAACTGAACTGGTACTTCAAATAAGCAGCAAAGGGAGAAATAAGTAAAAGGGAAAAATGCTCATCTATTTCTTTTGGGCCACACCTGGTGACGCTGAGGGGTTACTCCTGGCTATACACTCAGAAATCATCCCTGGCTTGTCCCTGGCTTGGAGAAACCATATGGGACGTGGGGGGGATGGAACTGCGGTCCATCCAAGGCTAGCCCACACAAATGAGCAAGGCAGACACCTTAAGCCCTGACTCACCACTCAGGCCCCTCATCTATTTCTTTTTTTTTTTTTTTTTTTTTTTTTTTTTTTTTTTTTTTTTTTAATATGTGTCCCACCATTTTTTTTTTTTTTTTTTGGTGCCTTTACTGTACCTCCTCATTCTATACAGTCAGTGTAAAGCACACAGCCTGTGGTAAGAATTGGGAGGCCTTATCTTATCTTTTATTTATTTTATTTTTTTTTCTTTTTCTTCAGGGCAAATTAAAGTTGTTTTTTTTTTTTTGTTTGTTTGTTTGTTTTGTTTTGTTTTTGTTTTTTTTTAAAAATAAGAATTCATTTAAAGGACAAAATTAATTAACATAATGAGGCAAACCAACACAACACGATATAACAACACAACATAACATATAATATAATTACTATAATAATAATACATATAAGTCAAAAAAAGCCTCCGACCAAAAAAAAAAAAAAAAAAAAAAAAAAAAAAAAAAAAAACCACAATTTTTTTTTTTTTTTTCATAATGGCTTACATATCTTTCACTATAATATTCCGGATACCTATTCACATTGAATCAGGGGAATACCCATCACCTAATATGTCCTCTTCCCAATCAAAAATCAAATATGCTGAAAATAGGCAAAGTCCTTTCTAGAAGCTTCCAACCTCAGTTTGAGAGAGGATGTGAAAAAAGTAATTAAAATACCACAACAATACCAAAAAAAATATCAAATTAAATAACCGATAAGCACTACAGCAATAAAGGCAAACACCACACAGTAGTCTCGGTTCTGAAATCCAATCATACTCAAGTACAAAAAGAAAGAAAAAGACTAAACAAAATAAAATAAAATAATATTGGAGACATCAACCGTAATCTCCACACCAAAATAAAGATGTCAATGTTCTAGGTGTTTCAGAAAAGTGCTACCATTCTGTGTTTTTCTTTTGTCCTCTGACTTACTTCGTTTAACATAACATGATCTAGGTCCATCCACGTTGCTGCAAAGTCTGTGATTGTATCATTTCTAACTGCCATGTAATATTCCATTGTATATATGTACCACATCTTAATGATCCATTCATCTGTTGTTGGGCATCGAGGTTGTTTCCAAGATTTGGCTATTATACTGAGTGCTGCAATAAATAGTGGGGTGCATACGTATTTTGGAATGAATGTCCTTCCATCTTGGGGATATATGCCTAGAAGAGCAATTGCTGGGTCAAATGGCAGCTCAATTCTGAGTTCTTTGAGCACTCTCCAGACTTTTCTCCATAGATGTTGGACCAAGGGGCATTCCCACCAGCAATGAATGAGAGTTCCTTTCATACCACATCCTCTCCAACAAAGGTTGTTCCCAGTATTTTTGATGTGAGCCAACCTCACTGGTGTGAGGTGGTATCTCATTGTTGTCTTGATTTGGATCTCCCTGATGATGAGTGAAGGTGAGCATGTTTTCATGTATTTGTTGGCCATCCTTCTCTCTTCCTCAGAGAAATGTCTATTCATTTCGTCTCCCCATTTTTTTATGGCTTCGTTTGGTTTTGAAGGGCTCAGGTTTCTGAGCGCTTTGTATGTTCTAGATATCAGCCCTTTATCTGATATATCAGGTGAAAAAATTTTTTCCCATTCTGTTAGCTGTCTTCTTGCTTTAAGTAGGGTTTCTTTTGACATGCAGAAGCTTTTTAGTTTAATATAGTCCCATTTGTTTATAGTTGATGCTAACGTTCTTGCCATTGGTGCTCCATTCTCAAAGACCCTTTTGATATAAAAGTCTTCGAGTGTTCTGCCTATTTTATTCTCGATAAACTTTATAGATTCAGGTCTGATTTCCAGATCTTTGATCCATTTTGAGTTGACTTTTGTATAAGGAGTGAGATATGGGTCGATTTTCACTTTCGTGCATATGAGTTTCCAGTTGTACCAACACCATTTGTTGAATAGGCTTTCTTTGTTCCATTTCATATTCTTGCCTCTTTTATCAAATATTAATTGGCTATATATCTGGGGGTTTATGTCTGGGAATTCTGTTCTAATCCACTGGTCTGAGGTCCTGTCTCTGTTCCAGTACCATGCTGTTTTTAATACTATAGCTTTATAGTATAGTTTCAAGTTAGGTAAGGAGATGCCTCCCAACTTCTCATTTTTCAGAATGTGTTTAGCTATCCTGGGTCTTTTATGGTTCCAAATGAATTTTATAATTGATTGTTCTATTTCTTTAAAAAATTGTGTCTGGATTTGGATAGGAATTGCATTAAATCTATATAGCAGTTTGGGCAAAATAGTCATTTTGACTATGTTAATTCTACCTATCCATGAGGATGGGATGTTCTTCCATTTCTTTAGATCGTCTTCAATTTCTTTCTGAAGTGTTTTGAAGTTTCCCTGGTATAGATCTTTCACTTCTCTTGTAAGATTGATTCCTAGGTATTTGATATTTTTTGATACTATCTTAAATGGAATTGTATTTTTAATCTCTCTCTCCTCAACTTCATTGTTTGTATATAAAAACGCTACTGTCTTTTGTGTATTGACTTTGTATCCAGCCACTTTACTGTATTGGTTGATTGTTTCTAGGAGTTTTTCTGTGGATTCTTTAGGGTTTTTGATGTATATCATCATATCATCAGCAAATAGAGCTAGCTTGTGTTCCTCTTTCCCTACTTGAATTCCTTTGATTCCCTTCTCTTGTCGGATTGCTATTGCTAAGACTTCTAAGGTTATATTGAATAAGAGTGGAGAGAGTGGACAGCCTTGCCTAGTTCCTGACCTTAGTGGGAATGCCTCTAGTTTCTCACCATTAAGTATAATGTTGGCTGTAGGCTTTTCATAAATAGCTGTAACTATCTTAAGGAAGGTGCCTTCTAACCCTATTTTGCTAAGTGTCTTTAACATGAACGGATGCTGGATTTTGTCAAACGCCTTCTCTGCATCGATTGATATGATCATGTGGTTTTTGTCCTTCATATTGTTGATATGGTGTATAATGTTAATTGATTTGCGTATGTTGAACCAACCTTGCATTCCTGGGATGAATCCCACTTGATCGTGATGTATAATTTTTTTGATGAGGTGTTGGATTCGGTTTGCTAAGATTTTGTTAAGTATCTTTGCATCAATGTTCATTAGTGAGATTGGTCTGTAGTTTTCTTTTTTGGTGGTGTCTTTGCCTTCTTTAGGAATAAGTGTGATATTAGCCTCATAAAAGGAGTTGGGGAGGATTCCTGTTTTTTCTATGGTTTTGAAAAGTCTATGGAACAGTGGTAATAAGTCTTCTTGAAATGTTTGATAGAATTCACCTGTAAATCCATCTGGGCCTGGGCATTTATTCTTAGGGAGTCTTTTAATTACGTCTTCAATTTCCTCTGAAGTGATTGGACTGTTTAGAGTCTCTAGATCTTCCTTTTCCAGTCTTGGAAGAGGGTGTTTGTCCAAGAATCTGTCAATTTCTGGTGGGTTCTCTAGCCTAATTGAATATAGTTGTTCATAATATGATCTCATGATACGTTGTATTTCTTGGGGTTCTGTTGTAATCTCTCCCCTTTCATTCGTGATCCTAGTGATTTGGGTGTTTTCCCTCTTTTTTTTGGTAAGTTTTGCCAATGGTTTGTCTATCTTATTTATTTTTTCGAAAAACCAACTCCTGGTCTCATTGATTTTTTGTATTGTTTTCTTAGTCTCTATGTTGTTTATTTCTGCTCTGGTTTTTATGATTTCTTGCCTTCTGGTTGTGGTTGGATTTCTCTGTTGCTGTTGTTCCAATTCTTTGAGGTGATCTTTTAAACTGTTAGTTTTGTTATTTTCCTGTTTCTTAACATAGGCCTGTAATGCTATAAGTTTCCCCCTAAGTACTGCTTTTGCTGTATCCCATAAATTCTGACATGTTGTCTCTTCATTGTCATTCGTCTCAAGGAATCTTTTTATTTCCTCCTTGAGTTGTTCTTTGATCCAGCTGTTGTTAAGCAGTATGTTGTTCAATCTCCATGTATTAGTTTTCCTCCATTGCTTCTTTTTAGCATCAATTATAAGTTCTGTTGCATAGTGATCTGAAAGGGTACTTCTAATGATCCTTACCTTTGTGATCTTATATAGGTTGGCTTTGTATCCTAAGACATGATCTATTCTGGAGAAAGTTCCATGTGGGTTTGAGAAGAATGTGTATTCTACTTTCTGGGGATGGAGGGCTCTATATAAGTCTATTAGCCCTAATTCTTCTAATTTTTCATTTAGAGCTCTTATTTCTTTACTATTTTTCTGTTTGGAGGATCTGTCCAGTGGTGTTAGTGGAGTGTTGAGGTCTCCTACTATTATCACAATTCCCTTCATGTGTTTCTCTAGGTTTGTCAGTAGTTGCCTCACATATTTTGGTGAATTTACATTAGGTGCATAGATATTGACCAGGGTTAGCATTTCTTGATCTAATGTTCCCCTGATCAGTAAGTAGTGCCCCTCCTTGTCTCTGATCACTTTCTTGAGGTTGAATACAATTTGGTCCGATATAAGAATGGCTGTCCCTGCTCTTTTTTGTTTTCCATTGGCCTGAATAATTACTTTCCATCCTTTAATTCTAAGCCTGTGCTTATCCTGTAACTGTAGATGTGTTTCTTGCAGACAGCAGAAGTCCGGTTTATTTTTCCTAACCCAGTTCTCTACTATGTGTCTTTTAATTGGAGAGTTTAGTCCATTAACATTTAGGGAAATTATTGATAGAGAGGACTGTTGTGCAGTTGTATTGTGTGGAGTGGTTGTTGTTACAATCGGGGGTTTGGATCTTGTAATTCGTCTCTAAGTAAGTCGCTTAGGATCGGCTTAGTTTGCACAAATAGTTCAAGTTCGTTCATATTTGTGAATGTTTTTAGTCTACCCTCCCATATGAATGATAGTTTTGCTGGGTATTGGACCCTGGGTTGGAAATTTCTTTCACTCAGTCGTTTAAATACGTCATTCCACTGTCTTCTTGCTTGAATTATTTCAAATGGGAGATCTGGTTTGATTCTTATATCCTTTCCTTTGTACTTGAGGTTTTTTTTCTCCCTTATTGCTTTCAGGAGTTCCTCTTTCTCTTTGTTTTTCGCCATTTGGATTATTATGTGTCTTGGTGTGGGTTTATTAGGGTCTACTTTATTAGGGACTCTCTTGACTTCTTGGATTTGTCCTAAATTGTCTTTCCAGAGGGTGGGAAAGTTCTCTGTTATTATCTCCCTGACTACTTGTTCTTCCCCCTTCCCTATTTCCTCTCCTTCTGGTATACCCACAATTCTTAGATTGTTTCTTTTGTCCTTGTTCATGAGATATTGGATTTTTCCTTCCAGTGCTTTGCCTTTTATTTCTTTGTTGGTTTCTTGATCATTTTTATATTGCAGTTTTCCTTCGAGTTCATCGATGTGCTTTTCCAACTCTTTGGTTCTACTCGTAAGGCTTGTTATTTTGTCTTTTAAATCCTTCACTTCTTTTTGTATGGAATCTCTCATGTTCTTTAACATTTCTTCTTTAATTTGGTTGAGTCGTTCGTCCATGAATTTCTTATACTCGGTTGCTAGGGTTTCTTTCATTCTGTTTAGTAATTCTTGCATTTCCTTCCTCATGGCCGCTTTTAGGTCTTCTTCCCATGAATCTGTGCGTTTTGGTGGGCTTGGAAACTTGATAGGGCTTGTCATGTTGTCTTCAGTTATAAGGGATCTCCTTGATTTACGCATAATTCTTTGTATTTAATGATATGTTTTGGAGTGCTATGACTTCTAAATTCGGCCTGCTTTGGTCTCCTTCCTGAAGGTTTTTCTAGCGGGGCTCACGCCTCCCCAGCCGGCCCTCAGGCGTCTCTGGGGGGAGGGGCACGTCCAAACGCCAAGCAAAAGGAGAGAAACTCACTCAAGCCTCCCCGGCCGGCCCTCAGGCGTCTCTGGGGGGAGGGGCACGACCAAACGCCAAGCAAAAAGTCAGAAACTCACTCAGGCCTCCCCGGCCGGCACTCAGGCGTCTCTGGAGGGAGGGGCACGACCTAACGCCAAGCAAAAGGAGAGAAACTCACTCAGGCCTCCCCGGCCGGTCCTCAGGCGTCTCTGGGGGGAGGGGCACGACCAAACGCCAAGCAAAAAGTCAGAAACTCACTCAAGCCTCCCCGGCCGGCCCTCAGGCGTCTCTGGGGGGAGGGGCACGTCCAAACGCCAAGCAAAAGGAGAGAAACTCACTCAAGCCTCCCCAGCCGGCCCTCAGGCGTCTCTGGGGGGAGGGGCACGACCTAACGCCAAGCAAAAGGAGAGAAACTCACTCAGGCCTCCCCGGCCGGCCCTCAGGCGTCTCTGGAGGGAGGGGCACGTCCAAACGCCAAGCAAAAGGAGAGAAACTCACTCAAGCCTCCCCGGCCGGCCCTCAGGCGTCTCTGGGGGGAGGGGCACGACCAAATGCCAAGCAAAAGGAGAGAAACTCACTCAAGCCTCCCCGGCCGGCCCTCAGGCGTCTCTTCTCATCTATTTCTTAATCCAACATTGAATATAATGCTGTCCTGTCTTGAATTACTAGGAAGTAATTCAGAGAAGAAATTCAGAGAAATATGAATTACTAGAAATTAATTCAGAGAAATATGACTGGGCCTGTGTTTTTCAACCCTTTAATTTCATGAAGGTCAAAGATTAATCCTTCCTGGGATCAAGAGATAGTACAGCAGGTACTTATTCTGCACATGACCTACTGGAATTTGATCCCTAACACTACATATGATTCCCTCAGCACTGCCAAAAGTAAGCTTTGAGCTCATACCTTATGGATTTATGATTTGTGTACCAGTACAATATCATTTTAACAGATACTAGAACTAAAATAAATATGAACTTAACTAAAATGAATATAAAATTGATATTCTCATCTGAAGCTAGATTAAAGACATGTCATGAGGAACCTGTTTTGTGACATTTGGTTTCTTAGTCTAATTGAAAATAACTTTAAAGAAAAGCTTCACAGAGGATAGACAGGAGATTATCAAACTGAGCCAAGCTTACCTCTTAGGTAGGCTTTTGGCAGGAGATGTGTTGATGCTGAACTAGAAGCCTAGTGAAAAAAGCTTCAATGGAAATCTTTTAGGAAGCTGACATGGCTTCATCCTGGGAAATTAAAAGTTTGGAGAAGTTTTGAGAACAGAGCCATTAAGGGTTTCAGTGAGCAATGAGTCAGCTGACACTTCCACTGACCATGATATCAGTTGATAGGTGTATTTTCCTAGGCCAGAAAAATACTGGGGGGGTGGGGGAAATTTATCTTTCCTATGTACAGACTGGAAATCAAAAGGTCTAAATTGGAGAGAAGGAGATTTAACACTAAATTGAGTTTAAAGTTTCGGTTACTATGTGAGCTTGACCATTTACACAAATTATGAATTGAAGTTATGTTTGTTATTTAAAATAACCAGAGAATTAATCAAAATTTTCTCTCTGGAATAAGACATCCCAAAAGAGAAAAAAATGTTTCAAAAGATATTGTTAGATTAGAAATAAACAAAGATACTGGGTAACAGTTCATAAATTTTATTGTTGTATGATCTTGTATGTTATAAATAAATGGAAAAACTTAGGGTGAATGGGTCTTACCTTAGTCAGAATTTTGTATAAAGGTCACCTAGAGGGCCCAAAGAGATAGCACAGCGGCATTTGCCTTGCAAGCAGCCGATCCAGGACCAAAGGTGGTTGGTTCAAATACTGGTGTCCCACATGGTCCTCCGTGTCTGCCAGGAGCTATTTCTGAGCAGACAGCCAGAAATAAAGCCTGAGTATCGCCAGGTGTGGCCCAAAACAAACAAACAAACAAACAAAAGGTCACCTAGAGAGATGATATATTTTCTCAAATTAAACTTTTTCTATACTGACTTGTCAGTTTACTTGTCATTTACCCCAATAAATGCATTTTTTGAAAAATATGTTTTTCAGTTATGACATTCATCCCAATGAGGAATAATTTAATTTTAAAATTTCATGTATTGTTAGGGCTAAAGAGATAGTAGAGTGGGCAATGTGCTTTCCTTGCATGTGGCTAAACAGGATTTGACTACTATCTGCTAGGGTCCACTAAACTCTGCTAGGAGTAATTCCTGGGTCTATTACCAGGAATAAACCCTAGGCCTTACTGGATGTGGCATAAATACCCCCAAATCCATAGATTACAGTCCAATAATAACAAGTTACTAAAATAAAGTAGGTAGCATTTTGTATAAGAAATATTGTGGAATATTTTTTACAGTTGTACGAATATAGCTAACACCAAAAAAGTAATAACTCTTATCAATGTATGGACAAAGAAAGAGCAGACAACAACATGGGAAGCTCTCCTGACATGAGGAGCTCTGTACTATTAAATGCAAAAGATGTCTACCAAGGATAAAAAAAGACAAAGAAGTTTTGCTTATGCTTAAAAATTACTGCTTGGTGAGAAAGTGTGAGTGCTGCCTGTGTGTGTTTGTATCCTGTCCTGTCTCCTAAACCTCTTGTGAGTGGGCCAAAAAGGGCCCAGAAAAATCGCTCTCTCAGAGGCTCCAGAAGAGCTTCCCTACATGGACATGTGCTCTTTCTAAGGAAAGAACGCCACTGCAAAAAGAAGAAAAAAATCACACTAAGAACTGAGCTGGATCACTGAAGCCCAGCATCTCTCTCTGGACTGTCTTCACTACTGCGTGCTCGTGCCTAAAATTTGATCCTGTGTGAGGTTTCATCCATGGAGGGCACCCTTCCTTGGAAGCAAGTCAGCCCACCCAGAATGGGCAGAGCCAGAGGAGCATGGCTGCACACATTATTTAGCCAATGAATACCACCACAACAAGTAGAAAAACCCACTATACAAGTGTGACAATGGGGAAAAAATGCAGGCCAGAATCAGACATAGAGAATGAAGATGACAATTCTGATGACCAGAAAACAGCTAACCAACTAATCAATCTCTCAGATAAGGAGTTTAGAACAGAAATATGGACAATGCTCAAAGAACTCAAAGAAACCATAGATCGAGTTGGACAGAACACTAATAAGAACCAAGAAAATATGAATACAAAAATAACAAAACTCCAAACTGAAATAACAGGTCAAATAACAGGCCTGAAAAACTCAGTAAACAAATTGAAAGGCAAAATGGATATGCTTTTCAACAGGCTAACAGAAGCTGAGAATAGAATTGGTGCTGTGGAAGATGAGATAAATAACGACTCCATACAGTGGGAGAGAATGGGAAAAACTTAAAGCAAATGAACAGACAATGAAAAAATTAGTCAAAAAATGGGAACAGATGAAAATAGAAGTTATGATAAGCTCCACAGAAACAATTTAAGAATCACTTGATTCCCAGAGACCCAGGAAGAAAATTTCCAGGAAGAATCAATGGTCAAGAACATCATTAAAGAGAAACTTCCAGAGCTAAAGATATGCGATCAAATCCTGCATGCTTGAAGAGTACCAACCAAAAGAGACCCCAGAAAAAATACTCCAAGACACATCCTAGTCACAACGATGAACCCCATAGATAGAGACAGAATTCTGAAAGCATCAAGATCAAAAAGGGAAATTATATTCAAGGGAACATCCTTGAGATTTACAGCAGAGCTGTCACCAGAAACACTCAAGGCCAGAAAGCAGTGGTGGGGCATAGTGACAAAACTCAATGAAATAAATGCTTCAAGATATTTGAGTTTGTGTGGCACTAATGTGAATGGGATTGTTCTCTTAATGTCCAGAATACTGTACCCAGCAAAACTCACTTTCAGCTTTGATGGAAAAATACATGGTTTCACAGACAAACAACACTCAGAAACTTTACAGACTCAAAACAAATCTTAAGAGAAAAACTGAAAGACTTAATTTAAGACAAGACTGACCAAAAGAAACACCAAATTTTTATATAAAGATGGCATTAAATCCAAGGACAATTCTTTCTCTCAATGTCAATGGACTAAATGCACCAGTTAGAAGACACAGAGTGGCTAAATGAATCAAAGAACTCAATCCAACCTTCTGCTGTCTACAAGAAATGCACCTGAAGAGTCAGAACAAACATCTACTCAAAATAAAAGGCTGGAGGAAAATTATCCAAGCAAACAACACCTATAAAAAAGCTGGAGTGGCCATACTAATATCAGATGATGCAAACTATATACTCAGGAAAGTTGTAAAGGACAAAGATGGACATTTTGTATTCATAAAGGGATATGTAGATCAGGAAGAAATCACTCTCCTAAACATATATGCACCGACTGAGGGTCCAGCAAAATATTTGATACAATTGTTGACAAATCTGAAAAATAATATCAATAACAACACAATAATTGTGGGAGACCTCAACACGGCTTTGTCAACACTGGATAGGTCAACCACACTGAAAGCCAACAAGAATATACTAGACCTGAGAAAAGAAATGGAAAAAAGAGGCCTAGAATATATATATGGATAAACATTTCTCTCCAATGTACATGGGATATTATCCAGGATAGACTACATGCTGGCACATAAAACTTACCTCCATAATATCAAGAAGATAGAAATTTTGCAGGGTACCTTCGCTGACCACAAGGCTCTGTAATTATATGTGAATTCCAAAGGGACACAGAAGAAAAATTTTAACACCTGGAAGTTAAACAACCTCATACTGAATAAACAGTGGGTCTGAGAGGAAATCAAAACTTTCCTGGAAACAAATGATAATAAAGACACTAACTATCAGAACTTATGGGACACAGAAAAAGCAGTACTGAGAGGAAAATTTATAACTTTGCAAGCACACATCAGGAAGGAAGAAGGGGCCTACCCGAATAGCTTATTGAAGCAGCTCATAGAATTAGAAAGTGCTCAAAAAAAGAAATCAAATTAGGGAAACAGAAGAAAATAACAAAGCTGAGAGCAGAAACCAACAAAGTAGAAACCCAAAAAGCAATCCGAAAGATCAATGAAAGCAGAAGTTGGTTCTTTGGAAAAATAAACAAGATTGATAGACCAATGGCAAAACTAACAAAGAAACAAAAATAGGGAAACTTGATAACTCATATTAGGAATGAAAAAGGAGAGATCACTACTGATATGACAGAGATTTAAAGGGTAATCAAAAACTACTTTGAGAAACTCTATGCCACTAAAAATGAGAACCTGAAAGAAATGGATAAATTCTTGGATTCTTATAATCTTCCAAGGTTGAATGAACAGGATGTACCATATCTAAACACCTCCATCACTATTGATAAAATTAAAACGGTAAATAACAAAGCTGAGAGCAGAAATCAATGAAGTGGAAACCCAAAAAACAATATGAAAGATCAACTAAAGCAGAAGTTGGTTCTTTGAAAGAATAATAAAGATTGATAGACCACTGGCAAACTTAACAAAGAAAGAGAGAGAGAAACTTGATAACTCATATTAGGAATGAAAAAGGAGAGATCACTACTGATATGACAGAGATTCAAAAGGTAATCAGAAACTACTTTGAGAAACTCTACGCCACTAAAAATGAGAACCTGGAAGAAATGGATAAATTCTTGGACTCATAATCGTCCATGGTTGAAGGAAGAGGATATAGCATTTCTAACACCCCCATCACTAATGATGAAATTAAAATGGTAATCAAATATCTGCCAAACAACAAAAGCCCAGGCCCAGATGGATTCACTAATGAATTCTTTCAAACTTTCCAAGAGAAATGACCACAATCCTGGCAAGACTCTTTTATGATATTGAAAAAACGGGAACACTTCCAAATAGTTTTTATGAAGCCAAAATCACCTTAATACCTAAATATGACAGAAATGCTATGAAAAAAGAAAATTACAGACCAATATCGCTGATGACTGCAGATGAAAGATCCTCAATCAAATCCTGGCAAATAGGATTCAATGCCTCATTAAGAAGATCATCTACTACTATCAAGTAGGTTTCATCCCAGAAATGCAAGCATGGTTTAACATCCGTACATTTATCAACATAATACACAACATCAACAACAAGAAAAATAAAAATCACATGATCATATCAATAGATGCAGAGAAAGCATTTGATAAGGTCCAACACCCATTCCTGATTAAACTCTCAGCAAGATGGGAATGGAAGGAACCTTTCTCAATATACTTAAGGCCATCTATCAGAAGCCAGTGGCAAATATTATCCTCAATGGAGAAAAACAGAAAGCCTTCCCTTTATATTCTGGCACAATACAAAGCTGTCCTCTCTCACCACTCCTATTCAACATAGTATTGGAATTATTTGCTATAGCAATTTGGCAAAAAAAAAAAGATATCAAGGGAATCCAGATAGGAAAGGAAGAAGTCAAGCTCTCACTGTTTGCAGATGACATGATACTCTATTTAGAAAACCCTAAAGACTCTACCAAATAGCTTTTAGAAACAATAGACTCATATAGCAAGGTGGCAGACTACAAAATTAACACACAAAAATCAATGGCCTTTCTATACACCAATAGTAATAAGGAAGACATGGACATTACTAAAACAACTCCATTCACAATAGTGCCACACAAACTCAAATATCTTGGAATCAACTTGACTAAAAAATGAAGGACCTATACAAAGAAAACTATAAAACTCTGCTCCAAGATATAAGAAAGGACACGTGGAAATGGAAACACTGCTCATGGATTGGCAGGCTAAACATCATCAAAATGGCAATACTCCCCAAAGCATTGTACAGATTTAATGCGACCCCTTAAAGATACACGTGACATTCTTCACAGAAGTGGATCAGGCACTTCGAAATTTATTTGGAATGATAAACACCCTAGAATAGCTAAAGCAATCATTGGGAAAAAGAATATGGGAGGAATTACTTTCTCCAACTTTAAACTTTACTACAAATCAATAGTTATCAAAACAACATGGTATTGGAATAAAGACAGGCCCTCAAATCAGTGGAATAGACTTGAATACTCAGAGCATGTTCCCCAGACATACAATCACCTAATTTTTGATAAAGAAGCAAGAAATACTAAATGTAGCAAAGAAAGCCTCTTCAACAAGTGGTGTTGGCACAACTGGCTAGTCAGTTGCAAAAAATTGAACTTAGACCCCAGTTAACATCATGTATTAAGGTAAAAATCCACATTGATTAAAGACCTCTATATCAGACCAAAACCATAAGATATATAAGATATATAGAACAATCTATAGGCTAAACACTCCAAGACATTGAGACTACAGGCATATTTAAGGAGGAAACTACACTTTCTATGCAAGTGAAAGCAGGGATTAACAGATGAGAATATGTTAAGCTGAGAAGCTTCTGCACCTTAAAGAAAATAGCACCCAGGATACAAGAACCACCCACTGAGTGGGAGAAACTATTTACCCAATACCCATTAGATAAGAGGCTAATATCTAAATATACAGGCACTGACAGAAATTTACAAGAAAAAAAATCTAATCCCATCAAAAAATGGGGAGAAGAAATGGACAGACACTTTGACAAAGAAGAAATACAAATGGCCAAAAGACACATGAAAAATGCTCTACATCACTAATCATCAGGGAAATGCAAATCAGAACAACTATGAAGTACCACCTCACACCACAGAGATTGGCACACATCACAAAGAATGAGAACAAGCAGTGTTGGCAGGGATGTGGAGAGAAAGGAACTCTTATCCACTGCTGTTGGGAATGCCATCTAGCTCAACCTTCATGGAAAGCGATATGAAGATTCCTAAAAAAAAAAAAAAAAAAAAAAAACCTGCAAATCGAGCTCCCATATGGTTCAGCTATACCATTCCTATGAATATACCTTAGGAACATAAAAATACAATACAAAAACCCCTTCCATACACCTATATTCATTGCAGCACTATTTACCATAGCAAGACTCTGGAAACATCCAAGATGCCCTTCAACAGATGAATGGCTAAAGAAACTGTGGTACATATACACAATGGAATATTATGCAGCTGTCAGGAGAGATAACGTCATGACATTTTCCTATACATAAATGTACATGGAATCTATTATTCTAAGTGAAATAAGTCAGAGAGAGAGAGAGAAATGCGGAATGGTCTCACTCATCTATGGGTTTTAAGAAAAATGAAAGACATTCTTGCAATAATAACTTTCAAACACAAAAGAGAGAAGGGCTGGGAGTTACAGCTCACCTCATGAAGGTCACCACAAACAGGGATGAGTTTAGCTAGAGAAATAACTGCATTTGAACTATCCTAATAATGAGAACATATGAGGGTTATAGAAAGCCTGTCTAGAGTACAGGCGGGGGTTG
This sequence comes from Suncus etruscus, assembly GCF_024139225.1. NCBI lineage: Eukaryota > Metazoa > Chordata > Mammalia > Eulipotyphla > Soricidae > Suncus > Suncus etruscus. The sequence goes on from NC_064855.1 coordinate 59,249,476, forward strand.
GTTGGGGAGGAGGGAGATTTGGGACATTGGTGATGGGAACATTGCACTGGTGATGGGTGGTGTTCTTTACATGACTGAAACCCAAACACAATCATGTATGTAATCAAGGTGTTTAAATAAAATATATTTAAAAAATTACTGCTGTAAGAGACCTTTGAATTTGTAAAACTCTTGTCTGATTTGCAGTTCTTTTCATAGGAATGAACACCACACGATTAGAAGTATGCATACTCCAAAGTAGTTTATTTCTAATTCAACCATATAGAAAATTATAATTAAGAAAATATAGAGGAGAAAAGCTATGTTTGAAATTTATGAGGCCTATTAAAATCTCTCAAACTGTCTTTGCTGATACCATCTGTAATTTTTTCAGGTTTTTACGTGTTCTCAAATGTTTTTTTTTTATTTCTAACAGTACCAAAAAATGGTAGAAGTATGAAAATGTTACAAGTCCATGTTTTCTGCTGGACTCCAGTGTCATAGAGACAGTTACACTGAAGAGCTGCACAGGCTATATGTGCACCTAAAAAGAAAGCTTTCTTACATAGCCAAAGCATAATGGAATGACTTTCAGAGGTTTCTTTTCTTCTGTGTGTCATGGAAGAGGGTCCAGATACTGTTAGGAATACTTTCAGATCCAAGAACCAGGCATCACTTCAGTTCTCAGACATCTAAGATTCGATTTCATAAATCTGTGTGTCACTTTTAAGCAGTAAAGCAAAAGTGAAAAGTCCCTCTCTGAAAACCGTCATCATTTGTTTTCTGTTGAACAGCTGAATTACCAACGATGAAAATATTTCTGAGAATTTAAAGGTCTCTGTCATAATTAGCAAGCATCTGGTCTCAAAGTTGAAGATGGTACAGAAAGGGAAAAAACTAAACTAAGTTGGAGACAAAACATTCTAAAATTTCTTTAAACTGAAAATCATAAGTTAGGTGACTCTAATTTATGATTCTACTTTTCTATTAAAACATTATACAAATATTCACGAATAATATTTAAAACATTTTTTGATAGAAAGCCACATATGAATCCCACGTTTTTGATTAGAACATTAGAAACGATAGGAGACAGAGTGATAGTGCAGTGGTAGGGTGTTTGTCTTACATGTGCTGAGCCAGGACGACCTGAGTTCAATATCCAATATAATCCCCAGTTTAATCCCAAAGCCAGGAGATTTTTCTTAGTGAATAGTCAATAGTAACCCCTGAGAGTCACCCAAAAAAAAGTGTGGCCCAAACACCAAAATAAAACAAAAAACAAAAAAGCAAAAAACATTAGAAAATTATTCATTAAATAATACTTAAAATTTTTTCAGGTAAGACCATATAAAGTTAAATGAATAAATACCTGCAACTCATTTGGCTTTTCATATTTATGTCTACTTTATTTTATTAAAATATTTCATAGAATTTGCTAGTCACAGTTCAGGATAGCTCTAAATAAGGAAAGAACAGCTGGTTTTAACACTGATTTAACCAAACACTCAAGCATTTCGTCATAGATTACTGTTGGTTCTATAAGATTTTGACCTTCACAGCTGCTATTTGGAACATTCATTTTGAAGCAAGCAACTCCTCTCACCAATGTTCACTGTTTTTGACTTTTTTTTGTATCAGCATGTATCTAGAAAGTCACATTCTAGATGGCATTGGCTTGATGACATTGTTAATTTTTTTTTTGCGTGTGTTTTGTTTTTTGTTTATTGAAAATAGCCTTCTACCCAAGTTCTAGTACTAGGGATCTAATTTAACATGAATAGGTCTGACTAGGGCCTCTCCTAAGATCTATTTCTCCAAACAGAGAGAAACTATTTTTTCTATATTACTCTATACATTCCCTAGAGATAGTTATTTCTGCATAAATAAAATGGGTAATCTTTGGATAATCCTAGTTTATTTGATCTCACTTTAACACAAAGATACATAAACACAATATAGCATAACACAGAAAGGGTGAAAAACGCCTTGTTAGAATTTTTTTTAAACACCTTGATTACATACATGATTGTGTTTGGGTTTCAGTCATGTAAAGAACACCACCCATCACCAGTGCAACATTCCCATCACCAATGTCCCAAATCTCCCTCCTCCCCACCCAACCCACCCTGTACTCTAGACAGGCTTTCTATTTCCCTCGTACATTCTCATTATTAGGATAGTTCAAAATGTAGTTATTTCTCTAACTAAACTCATCCCTGTTTGTGGTGAGCTTCATGAGGTTGATAGAATTTTTGAACTTCTACATGGATGGGATTTTTTAATAAGTCACTTTATTTTAAAACCCATGTATCACATAGTTATTTATAACACATTTCTCCCAAGATCTATCCTCCTACCACCAGTGTAAAATTTCCTCTACCATTGCCTTCACCCATTCCCAAGCCTACTCATATGACATGAATAAAATATATATTTTATACTGATTGCTTACAGGTAAGTGGTAAATATTATATTCATAAAAGTAACAAATAAAAAATTGTGAAAATTAATATATCTCACAATGAGGCTTTTCAGTCATTGTTACATTGATTTTCTGTTATTTGTTTTGTTTCTGAGCATTAGGTGGCTTTGAATTCCTGTTGATGTCTAAAGGAGTGTGTTCCTACTGAGATGACAGTATTAAAATTTTTTGTTGTCAGGTTCGTGTTACATGAATTCCAATTTCTGGGACTGATATATGGCTTTTGTGGAGGTGTAGTTTTGACTTCCAGGGTTTCTGGAAATGTGAGAAGGTGGAGGAAATGTGAGTACACTCATTCCAAAACCATACTGGAGATGTCAGCCCAAATACTAGCATATCTGAAGTTCAGATATTAATTGTTAAGTGGTGAAGTTGGGGCATTGATGAAGTGGCTATTGTGGGTAGTGGGTGCAGCTGATGTGGCTTGTTTAGGGAATGGACTTTCCTGGCCCTTTCCAAGAAAATCAAAAAAATCTCACAAAAAAGGAAATGAAAGAAAAAGATGGAATAAGTTATTAGTTACATGGAATGTGTCTACCAATATGACACTATGTAATATTCACATCAGTTATTAGTTACATGGAATGTGTCTACCAATATGACACTATGTAATATTCACATCAGTTTTTAAAAATTATAGTCTCCTATGTAATTAATTCTACTTTACAATGGCATAAGAAATTGATGAAAATTGAGCTCTGCACTTCACTTCACTTCTAATTACAAGGCCAGCAGGTGACCTGACAGGCCCACCAGTTGCACTTGCACACAACTTCTATTTGAAATAGTAGGAATATGAAGGCTCATGAGAACACTGATATGCTGGGATGAGTTACTGTCTATGATACAGTTCAGATTCAGAATACAGTAATAATAGTTGTAGGAAGTATAGACTCCTCAAATGTGCAGCAAGTACAATGTACTCATGTAGGCTGTGTGGAGGTGGCAACAAATCTTGAGGAGGCCATTTCCACAACATGGTTTTCATGATTTGTAAAAGCTTAACCTGAAGACTATTTCTCTGACCCTCCAAAATTTTTGAGCTTCCTGTACACTTTAAAAAATTTTTCATTTAGGGCCCGGAGAGATAGCACAGTGTGTTTGCCTTGCAAGCAGCCGATCCAGGACCAAAGGTGGTTGGTTCGAATTCCGGTGTCCCATATGGTCCCTCGTGCCTGCCAGGAGCTATTTCTGAGCAGACAGCCAGGAGTAACCCTTGAGCACCGCCGGGTGTGGCCCAAAAACCAAAAAAAAAAAACTTTTTTTCATTTGCCTATAAAAAAACTGACTCATAGAGGTTTCCAAAGGTCACAAAGTTACTGAGGATAAGATAAAAATGTAAGGGCTGTGTTGCCTTCACTAGATGCTGGACTAATTACTGAAATGTGCTGATCTCGTTTCACCCATCTTTTCTTGTGTGTAGCAATCTATGTTATTGATTTGGCCTCCTTTATTTCATATTAAAATCTATAAACTGCGAATGTGACCATCACAACATTGTTCTCTTTAGTTAAAGAGGACAGTTTTGCAGATAATGACTACATGAACCATTTCAGTGCTACAAGATCCGCTCAACTAAAATAACTCTGAGTGACTCAGACATGTTTCTCCAGCAGTTGTTTATATACTCAATGACTCTCTGTGAGTCACTGCAAGGCAGGTGTATATCAGAACAGAAGCTGTAGCTCTGTATCACTCAGAGTCACAATGCTGAGCATTATCAGTGGTTTTAAGGGCCAGTGAGTTTGCAAGTGATTCAGAAGAGATCCAGGAAGGTGAGACTTCACAATAAAAACACACCATGTCTTCACTTTTCTTTCTTTTTACCTAGAGTTCAGTGATTATGACACAAGTGCCCTTTGGGAAATATCACTGAGAAATAAAAAGGGTAATACATGCACAAGATTGTTTGGCAGAAATCAACACTTCTCAAATAAAAATGTATTCCTTCTGTCTAGATTCTTGTGAACTATATAGAATAAATGTTTAATATTAACCTGATATTTTCTACCCATCTGTTAATATAATCATAAAATAAAATTGGTTTTGATGTTCCCAGTAAGGAACAACACTTGAAAGCAAATCTGCTGGGGGAAAGGTTCTCATAAATCACAGAGTGAACATTATCAAATTATTGATTGTTTCCCATCATGCTTGTCTTTTATTATACACTTATCCATGTTGCCAAAAATCCCAACACATTGTGAATTCAGAATTAGTTTAGAAATATAGTTATCTACTACTTTTTTCTTATTTGCCTTACTAAAAATCCTAAATAATTCCATTTACATTTAAATATAATTCTAGGCTACTAAAATTGAAGATAAATTTAACCTCACCTTAAGTTTTTACTATAGAAAATAATTTTTACTAGATAAAGATGTGCAAACCTTGGGGGTTGAAGATAGTACAGTTGGTAGGGACTCGCCTTGCACATAGCCATCCATATTTGACCCCTGCATTCCATATGATCCCCAAGTAATATTAGGAGTAATCTCTGAGCAGGTACAAGAATAATCCCTGGACATTGCAAGGTATGGCCCCAAAAGACAAAAATAAAATGTGAAAAATTGGGCCATGGAACTAGCTCAGAGAGCTGGAACACATATTTTGCATGCAAAAGGACTGGGTTCAATCCTTGACAGTTCATTTACCCTTTAGTATTTCCAGGAACAACCCTCAAGAACCAAACTAAGAACAGACCTAAGCATCATTAAGAATGGTTCCAAAAAGTAACCTAAATAAATAAGTAAATGAAAACAACTCACAATAACCTTGAAAATTTTACTTGTTTAAATATCAATCAGTGGAAATAGTAAAGTTGTCTTACAAACATAAAAATTTGAGTTTTAGAGTATTATTAGCAGTTACTGCTTAGGCCACACAGTTAGATAGTTAGATAATTCTTCAGCATCCACATCTGACCATCACCATTTCAATGGTCTCACATTCACAGATCCCGAGGATGATGCCATATCCCACCAAATAATATTAATCCCCAGTATCCATACATGACCTCTGCCATTTCAATAGTCCTATATCCTTGTCAAGTTTCACACTACTATTGAAAGTTATACTTTCAATCACTGAGTGAAGATGGGCAGGCAATGTAAAGAGAAATTCCAGTCTTATTCCTCAGTGTCCCAGTAGGGGACAACAACAAAGCTTAACCATTAGCACAGAAGATTTTTTTATACCCATAGTATATACTCATTACAGTCCTCTACTTATTAATGCAGATATTACATTGTTGGTGCATTTGGGGGTAAGAATAACAAGATAGTTATTAACAGGCTAGAATAACAGGCATAGTCTCTGTGTCCTGTTTTTGACTTGAGCTTTTATCCCAAGCAGGACTTTTTTTATTCTAGAATTTTATACCAAGAAGAACCAAAACAAGTGAAATTAGCAAATATATAATAATTAATACTTAAAAATGATGAGGAGGCTTATTCTTTTAAAAGAAAACACACTAAGAGTTATAACAATTAAGGTATTAAGCATACAAGGAAAATATAGATATACCCATTAAGTATTTTGAGATATTTTTGTCACAGGGAGGTCCAGAGCACATTTTCATCCCACAACATAGTCTTGTTGAGTTTGAGAAGTGGTTTGCAGCAGTAAGGGATTAGATAGTGCCTGTGGACTGGGGGTTCCTTCTGGGGCTGAATCAGCTAGCATACATCAATCCACATTTGGGTGAATGAGAAGGTCACATAAAATGAGTCAGCAGAAATAGTGATTGTAGCTTCTTGCTGGGGCATGAAATTTGGGGCTGAGAGGGTGTCCTTTCACTTTGGGATCTGAGTGGTGGCTTATTGGGGTAGGAGACTGGACTCAGTACCTACTGAGTAAGAGCTGAAGGAGGTATAACAAATAAGTATTGGGGGTGAGCAGATAGAAGTTTTAATGGGGGATAATATATAAGAGGGGCTAAATATACTGTAGGCATGGATTGTTTTCAATATGCCTTTTTTTGGCATATAAGATGACTGGGCGTATAAGATGATCCCCTACTTTTTCTATTAAAATATAAGGTTTGGGCTATATTCGCCATAAAAAACTACCTCTCTTTTAGCACACAGCAAATGGAAATTTAAAAAAAAGTAAGAGAAAAAGAGTAGATCCCTCAGATTTTAACAGTAATAATAGCTAGACTTTGGAATGCCAGCAATCATTTTACATTTATCATTTGTAGTGAGTGACTGTGATTTTTTTTAATTGTGATTTACATTGAAAGCAGGGAGAGGGGGCTCCTCCAAGAGCAGTTAGCAGGGGTGCAGTGATTAGTAGGATCGCTAGAGGGAGACAAAGCACCTCCTTTGTGTCCCATAAAATCCTAACAGAGGACTGAGCACTGGAAAGCCACATACCTGGTGGCTGGAAGAGATGTGGCAGTAGGTAACTCAGCTCCTCTGTGTGCCCTGAAAGATAAGCAGAGGCCTGAGTGATGATACCTGGCAGCTGGATGGTATGCGGTGGTAAGAGGGGATGGATCACTTGTCCCTGAAGCTGGAGTAAGTTTCAGCATGCCGTATACTGGCATATAAGATGATCCCTGACTTTTAAGAAGTTTATCTGGCCGCTGCTGCTGCTCTCCCTGTGGGCGGGAGGTGTGGCTCGGATCCGGGCAGAGTGTGGCGCAGCTGTGGCGGCAGCTGCGTCGATTCCTGCTCGCCTCGCCGCGCCGCCTCGCTGGGCGAGCGAGCGAGGGTTCCAAGCCCCGAAGGTTACATAATGGAATATGACCATTACCTCAAGAAACTTTATGTTTTGGAATAACTGACTGCATTTGTTCTCTGCTGACTCCTCTTTTGAACTCATTGTTTTTGGTGTCCTTTTGAAGCAAAAAGCCAAAGAGATTATACCATGGACTATAAGGAAAGCTGCCCAAGTGTAAGCATCCCCAGCTCTGATGAGCACAGAGAGAAAAAGAAGAGATTTATGGTTTATAAGGTTCTGGTCTCTGTGGGCAGAAGTGAATGGTTTGTCTTCAGGAGATATGCAGAGTTTGACAAGCTTTACAATACTTTGAAGAAACAGTTTCCTGCTATGGCCCCTAAGATTCCAGCAAAGAGGATATTTGGTGATAATTTTGATCCAGTCCAGATGTCAGAGCATTTCTTCAAATGGATAGCCCAAAACATCAGTCAGATCCATCTGAAGATGAGGATGAAAGAAGTACTCAGAAGCTACATTCTACCTCACAGAACATCAACCTGGGACCATCTGGAAATCCTCATGCTAAACCAACAGACTTTGATTTCTTAAAAGTTATTGGAAAAGGCAGCTTTGGCAAGGTTCTTCTTGCAAAACGGAAACTGGATGGGAAATATTATGCAGTTAAAGTGTTACAGAAAAAGATAGTTCTCAACAGAAAAGAGCAAAAACATATTATGGCTGAACGTAATGTGCTCTTGAAAAATGTGAAACACCCATTTTTGGTTGGATTACATTATTCTTTCCAAACAACTGAAAAGCTTTATTTTGTTCTGGATTTTGTAAATGGAGGGGAGCTGTTTTTTCACTTACAAAGAGGACGGTCCTTTCCTGAACATAGAGCTAGATTTTATGCTGCTGAAATTGCCAGTGCTCTGGGTTACTTGCACTCCATCAAAATAGTGTACAGAGACTTGAAACCAGAAAATATACTTTTGGATTCTGTAGGACATGTTGTCTTAACAGACTTTGGACTTTGTAAAGAAGGAATTGCTATATCTGATACTACAACAACATTTTGTGGGACCCCAGAGCCTCCTTTTTATTGCCGAGACGTTGCTGAAATGTATGACAATATTCTCCACAAGCCCTTAAGTCTGAGGCCAGGCGTGAGCCTCACAGCATGGTCGATTCTGGAAGAACTCCTGGAAAAAAACAGGCAAAATCGACTTGGTGCCAAAGAAGACTTTCTTGAAATACAGAATCATCCTTTTTTTGAATCACTCAGCTGGACTGACCTTGTACAGAAGAAAATTCCACCACCATTTAATCCTAATGTGACAGGCCCAGATGATATCAGGAACTTTGATACAGTGTTTACAGAAGAAACCGTTCCATATTCGGTGTGTGTGTCTTCTGACTATTCTATAGTGAACGCCAGTGTACTGGAGGCAGATGATGCTTTTTTCCTTGGTTTCTCTTATGCTCCTCCTTCAGAAGACTTGTTCCTGTAGCATTTAGACTTCCAGAAAGCATTGAGCACATATGAGTGGGACTGAAACTCCTGTTTGTGTGAATTCAAAAATGTTTAGTGCCTCATTTTTAATGTAATGTTGAAACTATGAAAAACGTATTTTCTGCTGTATGCAAGAAAAAAAGGGCATTTCAAAGAGCTGTTTTGAATTAAAATTTGTATTCTTGTTAAAAAAAAAAGAAGTTTTTCATGGGTTAAAAAGTCATCTTATAGGCGGGAAAATGTGGAAAGTTTGCTGACATAGAGGAGTCTATGTTAGATAAACTCATACCCACAGACATGAGAGATCACTTCATAAATTGTTATTAGAGGCCTGTCCCTCATAGATGGGTCTGGGTGCTTAAGAAATAATTGAATTAAGGGGCCGGAGAGGTGGCACTAGAGGTAAGGTGTCTGCCTTGCAAGTACTAGCCTAGAACGGACTGCAGTTAGATTCCCCAGTGTCCCATATGGTTCTCCAAAGCCTGGGGTGATTTCTGAGCGCATAGCCAGGAGTGACCTCTGAGCATCACCAGGCATGCCCCCCCGCAAAAAAAAAGAAAAGAAAAAGAAAAAATATATAGCTAAAGTATAGATTAGGAAAGAAAGAAAGGAAAAAAGGTTAAGAAATAAAAATAAAGAAAAAATAAGTGAAATAAAAAAGAAAAATATTGGGCTTGCTCCTCAGGGTTGGGGAGGTTTTCTCATTTCTAGGCACTTTATCAATGACAGGGTTGAACATTGCTAAATAGAACTTTCAGGGTTAGATAGTGGCTGAAGCATTTTAGGATAAGTAGTTTTCACATCTGTAGTGCTAGAAAATGTTGTGTTGAGGATTATAAGAGGTGTCTTCCCTAAATAATATTATCCACGAAATCTTGTGAATCGAGGCTCCTTTCCTAAAAAGAAACTGTCAGAATGGGCTCTATGTAACATAAGTTGAATTGAAAAAGAAGAAGAAAGGAGAGGTGGAAGAAAGAAGTAGGAAAAGGAAAGGAAAAGATGAAAAAATGAAAAATAAGTAAATGGGATAATAGTAATTTACAAAAACATATTTGATGAGTGGAATCTGTAACATAAGTCTGTGGTGAGCTGTTGTCTGTTTCCATGGTCTCAATGGTCATATGTTTTGGGTTCAAATAGAAGACATAAACAAAGGGAAATGGGAAAATGGAAATATTTTATCAAAACTTTGTCATAATGTGCACTGTATCTGGTATCTAGTATGATTGAGCACCAAGTCACAAAATTAGTGTCTCCACCCTACTTTTCTAGGAACCACCGTGAACAAAGAAGCTGAAGGGTTATTTTTATACCTAATAAAATTAAGGTATTAAAATATTGTTAGTAATCACTGTAGTGGGAGTTCCTGGTTTTCGATCATATTCTGCACCTGGTTCTGTGGATCAATACATCATTATAGACCTTTGTAGTGAGCAGTTGAATGAACACCTGTTGACTCTAAACCACTGTTTTTCTTGTTGCTGGTTTCTTTATGGTATAAAAGATAGTTGAAGCTTTGTGTTTCCCCTCTTATGTTTGATTTGATCACTTCTCTTTGCTCTACCCTGGTCCCTATGGTGTTTAGAATTTCTACCATTTGACCATTGTGTTTCTTCATGGAGTATTAAATGTATATATGGTGTATATTCTAAATACCTCAGACAACATCTATCATTCTGTATTTATCCTTCTTCTTCTGGATTACTTAATTGGACATATTTTCTAGATCCATCCATGTTGCTGCAAAATCCATGATTGTACAGTTTCTAACTGCTATGAAGTATTTCATTGCGTATAAGTACTATATCTTCATGATAAACTCATCTGTTGTTGGGCATCGAGGTTGGTTCCAAATCTGGGCTATTGAATTGAGTGCTCCAATAAATAGTGGAGTGCATACATGCTTTTGGATGATTGTCCTTCTATCTTAGGGATAGATACCCAGGAGTGTGATTGCTGGGTCATATGGCAGTTCAATTCTAAGTTTACTGAGCACCCTCCATACTGTTTTCCATGGGAGTTGTGAAAGGCAGCATTCACACCAGAAGTGGATGAGAGTTCCTTTCTTACCACATCCCTGCCAACAGAGATTGTTTTTAATGTGTGCTATCCTCACTGGTGTAAGGTGGTGCCTCATTGTTGTCTTGATATGGATCTCCCTAACAATGAGTGATGGTGAACATGTTTTCATGTGTCTATTGGCTGTCTGTCAGTCTTCCTCAGAGAAGTGTCTATTCATTTCTTCTCCCCATTTTTCTATGGCTTTATTAGAATTTGTGGAGCTAAATTTTCTGAGTGCTTTTATGCTAGATATCAACCCTTCATCTGATGTGTTGAGTGAAAAATTTTTCCCATTCTCTTAGTTGTCTTCTAGTTAGAACCAGTGTTTCTTTCACCATTGAGAAATTTTTTAGTTTGATGTAGTCTCATTTATTTATGTTTGATGCTATAACTCTTGCCATTGTCATTCCATCATCAAAGACTTTTTAGAGGTTTAAGACTTGAAGTGTTCTGGCTATATTTTTCTCAGTGAACTTTATAAATTAGAGTTTGATTTCAAGGTCTTTAGTCCATTTTTAGTTGACTTTTAGGAAAGGTATAAGGTGTGGATCAATCTTTAGTTTTTTACAGGTAGTTATTTAGTTGTTTCAACTCTATTTGTTGAGGAGACTGTCTTTCTTTCATTTCAGATTTGTGGCACCTTTGTCAAATAATAATTGACTATATATTTGCAGTTGTGTCTTTGGATATTCTATTCTAACCCATTGGTCTGAGATTCTGCCCTTGTTCCAATACCAAGGCATATTGGTCATTATGTCTTTATAGTATAGCTTCAGGTTAGATAAAAAAAATGCCACCCAGGTTTTTGTTTTTCAGTATGTAATTAGGCTAACACGAGTTTCTTTTGGTTTCATACTAATTTGATTGTTCTAAGTCCTTAAAGAATGATGTCTGAATTTGGATAAGGATTGCATTAAATCTGTATAGTAACATAGGTAAGATAGACATTTTGATGATGTTGATTCTTTCTACCCATGAGCATGGGATGTTCTTCCACTTCCTTAGGTCCTTTTCCATTTCTTTCTGAATTGTTTTGAAATTTTCATGGTATAGGTCTTCCACTTACTTTGTTAGGTTTATTTCTAGGTATTAGATTTTTTAGATACTATTTTAAATGGGATAAATTCCTTAATCTAGTTCTCCTCTGTTTCATTAATTATCTAAGGAATGCTACTGTCTTTTGTGTATTGAATTTGTAGTTGGCCACTTTGCTGTATTGGTTTATTGTTTCTAGGAGTTTTGCTGTGGTCTCTTTTTTTTGAGGGGTGGCCACACCTGACAGCTTTCAGGGGTTACTCCTGGCTCTATACTCAGAAATAACTCCTGGCAGGCTTGGGAGACTATAAGGGATGTTGGGATTCTACATGCAAGGCAAACGCCCTACCTCCATGTTATCTCTCCGGCCCCTGCTGTGGTCTCTTTAGAGTTTTTTATGTATATTATCATATCAACTGTGAGTGGCATGACCTGCCCAGTGCTGTCCTCTAACCTGCAGCTCAACTGTGTACTTTTTTGTACACTTACATGTGAGAAGACATTTCAGGCCTGAATGTGCATGAAAGTTACAAAATTTTCATGAAAGTATTATAATTTTCCTCATCATTTGCCCCTTTTCATAAAGTTTATCTTAGAAACTGTAAAAGTTTTATTAAAAATTTTGAGTATGAAAGCATTCATATACACAAGCACACAAGTATATACCATATGTTAACAAAGAGTTTCTCTTTATTTTGAAAATAAAAAGAAAACTTAATGTTTGATAAATGAGCAATGAGTATGAAGTAGAGCAAGGGAAATTTCTTCAGCAAATAATGCTGGAAAAACTAGTTGATCACATGTAAAAAAGTGAATTAAGACCACTTTTCTATACCATTTTGTATATACACTTGTGTGCTTGTGTATTTATGTGCCAGGGATGACCCCAAAAACCAAAATCAATAATTAAAAAATTAAAACCACTATTATGATTGCAGAGATAGAAGTACATACTTCACATTAAACCAATGCTATATCATCTAGAAACAGATGATCCCCAACCATACAGCCCAGAAGGTCACTGAGCACCATGAGGTATGTTTCAGTAGGCCTTATAGTGCCAATGACAGTTGCTAGGCTGGTCACAGTAAACCCTGGCACATCAGAACCAGAACAGCACTGCATACTCAGATTCTTGCATTAACCCACTGGCCTGGTTGACTGAGGATCAGAAGGAAGGGCCTTCTGATAAATAATAAATAATAAATTTAGATAAAGAGAAAAAAAAAACATCTCACTCCATGGTCACATGAATCAAAGTGGTATTAACAAAATCCATCTGCTCCATCTATCAAAAATGTATCACATTGGCTAGATGTTGAATAAATCCCTTTGCTCTTCCCTATGAGCTTGGCCATGGCAAAACCAATGCATTTCAAGTTTCACAGGTTTTCAGTGTTCACATAAATGAGTTCAAAAGATACAAAGAATATAAAGAAATTCTTATCCATCAAGTAGAAAAGTTAATATTTGTCTCAGGATTTTTTTGTTTGTTTTTGGGCTACACCCAGTGATGCTCAGGGGTTACTCCTGACTCTGTGCTCAGAAATCGCTCCTGGCTTGGGGGACCATATGGGATGCCAGGGGATCGAATCACGGTCTGTCCTAGGTAGACACCTTACCATTTGTGCCACAGCACCAGTCCCTTGTCTCAGAAATTTTATCCCAGTAAATACTGTTTTAGAAGGTTCCATGCATTTGGGGATCCTTGTGTGGTTAGAATACATTCCTTCCATTTATGCAAGACATTTTCTCCTGTTTCCAAGGACAAGGTCTAAATATTTTTATTAGTGGAGCAATGTATTTTCTTAATATACTTTCTAAAATCTTCATACAAATTAACCTTTATATGCCTTTGTGTGCTCAAATACCCATTTATATTATATAAGAATAGAATTGGGCTTGCTGCCTCACCCTGCACCCCTCCTAGGAACCACAAGCCCGAACAGAGAGCACACAAGTGAGTGCTTTCCCCAGCACCTCCACACTCTCCACGTGGGAGCCAGAGACAGGTTTCTTGCTGCCGCACCCCATGCCCCTCCTAGGGACCCCAAGCCAGAACGAAGAGCACACAGGTGAGTGCTTTCCCTGGCACCTCCACACTCTCCACGTGGAAACCTGAGACAGACTTCTTGCCACCGCACCCGCAATACAGAGCCTGAGCTGAGTGCAGACCAGGTGAGGAGAACCCTGCACCTGACCCACTCTGTGCTGCTGGGACAGGCTAGGAACAATAGACTGGGTGAGCTTGGGCCTGCCACCTGGACCATTGGCTAACCTAGAGCAGTCTACCCCCCTCAGCCCCAGAGTGGACCTGAGACTCCCCAAAGGCTGGGGCTGAGGGCAGTTACTGGCTGGGCTTGAATACGTGAATTTCTTTTGCTGAGGCTAGAAGGGGGCGGAGCTCCATTGACTTCCAGAAAGGGGAGGGAGGATAGAAAGCTAGGCTCAATAGCACTCTCAACCATTGTGGCCAGGAGCAGAACTGCACTGGCTGGCAGGAATAAGGAAAAGGAAATTGGGCAGACCCACTGAAGGAGGGCTGACTTCCAGATAGGGGGGGGGGGGAAGGATCTAGGCTCAACAGTGCCCTCCACCATTGTGCCCAGGAGAGGACCTGCACTAGCTGACAACAAAAGGGAAAAACAACAAATCAGGCCACATAAAGAGCACGGGAGGAGCAAACCTCAGCGATCCCGCCCAACAACCCCCTCTAGAACCACACTCAGGGAGGGGACCCAACCCCACACCACAGGGGAACAAATCAGGCTGAATTTAGAAGGCACAACACTCCAAACTACACCAATAAATGTAAAGAAATATGGGTAAATCAAGGAGAACCCTAATATCTGGAGATACGGAGATAAACCCTAGCAAGTTTTCAAGTCTACCAAAACGCAGAGATCCATGGAAAGATTACCTAAAAGCAGCCACGAAGAAGGAAATGCAAGAATTGATCAAAGAAATGAAAGAAACGCTAGCTACCGAGTATAAGAAATCTATGGATGAACGAATCAGCCAAATTAAAGAAGAAATGTTAAAGAACATGAGATATTCCATACAAAAAGAATTGAAGGAATTAAAAGACAAAGAAACAAGCCTTACGGGCAGAAACACAGAGTTGGAGAAACACATTGAAGAAATCGAAGGAAAACTGCAAACAAAAAATGACCAAGAAACCAACAAAGAAATAAAAGGCAAAGCACTAGAAGGAAAAGTCCAGTATCTAATGAACAAGGACAAAAGAAACAATCTAAGAATTGTGGGTATACCAGAAGGGGAGGAAATAGGGAAAGGGGAAGAACAAGTAGTCAGCGATATAACAGCACAGACCTTTCGCACCCTCTGGAAAGAAACTTCAGTGCAAATCCAGGAAGTGAAGAGAGTCCCTAATAAAATAGACCCTAATAAACCAACACCAAGCCATATAGTAATCCAAATGGCAAAAAAAAAAAAAAAAAAAAGAGAAAGACGAATTCCTTAAAGAAATAAGGGAGGGCCCGGAGAGATAGCACAGTGGCGTTTGCCTTGCAAGCAGCCAATCCAGGACCAAAGGTGGTTGGTTCAAATCCCTGTGTCCCGTATGGTCCCCTGTGCCTGCCAGGAGCTACTTCTGAGCAGACAGCCAGGAGTAACCCCTGCACACTGCCGGGTGTGGCCCAAAAACAAACAAACAAAAGCAATAAGGGAGAAAAAAATTCAAGTACAAAGGAAGGGACATAAGAATCAAACCAGATCTCCCATTTGAAATAATTCAAGTAAGAAGACAGTGGAATGACATATTTAAATCACTGAATGAAAGAAATTTCCAACCTAGGGTCCAATACCCAGCAAAACTATCATTCATATGGGAGGACCAACTATAAACATACTCAAACAAGAATGAGCTTGAACTATTTGTGCAAACAAAGCCAATCCTAAGCGACCTACTCAGAGACATATTACACAATCCAAACCCCCAATTGTAACAAAAACCACCCTACACAACACAACTGCACAACAGTCATCTCTGTCAATAATCTCCCTAAATGTTAATGGACTAAACTCTCCAATTAAAAGACACATAGTAGAGGACTAGATTAGGAAAAATAAACTGGACTTCTGCTGTCTGCAAGAAACACACCTATAACTACAGGATAAACACAGGTTTAGAATAAAAGGATGGAAAGTAATTATTCAGGCCAATGGAAAACAAAAAAGAGCAGGGACAGTCATTCTTAGACCAAATTGCATTCAACATCAAGAAAGTGATCAGAGACAAAGAGGGTCATTACTTACTGATCACGGGAACATTAGATCAAGAAGTACTAACCCTGGTCAATATCTATGCACCTAATGTAGAGCCAGCAAAATTTTGAGGCGATTGCTTACAAAACTACAGAACCACATGAAGGGAAACGTGATAATAGTAGGGGACCTCAATACTCCACTATCACCACTGGACAGATCCACCAACAGAAAAAATAGCAAAAAAATAAGAGCGCTAAATGAAAAATTAGAAGATCTAGGATAATAGACTTATATAGGGCCCCCCGTCCCCAGAAAGCATTCTTCTCAAGCCCACATGGAACCTTCTCCATAATAGACCATGTCTTAGAATACAAAGCCAATCTATATAAGATCACAGATGTAAGGATCTTTAGAAGAACCCTATCAGATTACTATGAAACAGAGTTCAAAATTGACTTCCAGAAGAAGCAATGGAGAAAAACTAATACCTGGAGATTAAACAACATGCTGCTCAGCAACAGCTGGATCAAAGAGCAACTCAAGGAAGAAATAAAAAGATTCTTTGAGACAAATGATAATGAAGAGAAAACTTGTCAAAACTTGTGGGACACAGCAAAAGCAGTAATTAGGGGGAAACTCATAGCAATACAGGCCTATGTCAAGAAACAGGAAAATGAAAAACATCAACAGTTTAAAGGATCACATCAAGGAATTGGAACAACAGCAGCAGAGATCCAACTACAACCAGAAGGAAATAAATAATAAAAACCAGACCAGAAATAAACAACATAGAAACTAAGAAAACAATACAAAAAATTAATGAGTCCAGTTTTTTGAAAAAAATAGACAAGATAGACAAACCACTGGCAAAACTCACCAAAAAAGAGGGAAAACACCCAAATCAGTAGGATCATAAATGAAAGGGGAGAGATTACAACAAAACCCCAAGAAATACAACATATCATAAGATCATATTATGAACAACTATACTCAGGTAGGCTAGCAAACCCAGTAGAAATCGACAGATTCTTGGAAAAATACCATCTTCTGAGATTAAAAAAGGAAGAACTAGAAAGCCTAACCAGACCAATCACCTCAGAAGAAATTGAAGATGTAATTAAAAAACTCCCTAAGAACAAAAGTCCAGGCCCAGATGGATTTACTGGTGAATTCTATCTAACATTCCGAGAAGACTTACTACCAATTTTCCATAGGCTCTTCCATACCATCAAAAAAACAGGAATCCTCCCCAACTCTTTTTATGAGGCTAATCTCACCCTCATCCCCAAAGATGGCAAAGACACCACCAAGAAAGAAAACTATAGACCAATCTCACTAATGAACATAGATGCAAAGATACTCAACAAAATCTTAGTAAACCAAATCCAGCACTTCATCAAAAAGATCATACATCGTGACCAAGTGCGTTTTATACCAGGAATGCAAGGTTGGTTCAACATACGCAAATCAATCAACATTATACGTCACATCAACAACAAGAAAGACAAAAACCACATGATCATATCAATCGATGCAGAGAAGGCTTTTGATAAAATACAAAACCCTTTCATGTTAAAGACACTCAGCAAAATAGGGTTAAAAGGAACCTTCCTCAAGATAGTTACAGCTATCTATAAAAAGCCTACAGCAAACATTATACTTAATGGTGAGAAACTAGAAGCATTCCAACTAAGGAAGTAGGCAGGGCTGTCCACTCTCTCCACTCTTATTCAATATAACCTTAGAAGTCCTAGCAATAGCAATCTGACAAGAGAAGGGAATCAAAGGAATCCAAATTGAGAAAGAGGAACTCAAACTATCTCTATTTGCAGATGATATGATAATATACATTGAAAAACCTAAAGAGTCCACAATAAAAATCCTAGAAACAATTAACCAATACAGTAAGGTGGCTGGATACAAAGTTAATACACAAAAAACAGTAGCGTTTCTATATACAAACAACAAAGTCAAGGAGAGAGGGATCAATAGTACAATTCCATTTAAAATAGTATCAAAAAATATCAGGTACCTAGGAGTCAACCTTAAAAGGAAGACCTATACCATGGAACTTTAAAACACTCCAGAAAGAAATTGAAGAGGATCTTAAGAAATGGAAGAACATCCCATGCTCATGGATAGGTAGAATTAACATAGTCAAAATGACTATCCTACCCAAACTACTGTATAGATTTAATGCAATCCCAATCCAAATTCAGACATCATTCTTTAAAGAATTAGAACAATCAATCACAAAATTTATATGGAACCACAAAAGACCCAGGATACCAAACACATACTGAAAAACAAAAAGCTGGGTGGCATCTCCTTACCTAACTTGAAACTATACTATAAAGCCATAGTGATCAAAACAGCATGGTACTGGAACAGAGACAAGACCTCATACCAGTGGGTCAGAACAAAATTCCCATACATAAACCCCCAGATATACAGCCAACTAATATTTGATAAAAGAGGTAAGAACTTGAAATGGAAATAGAAAGTCTATTCAACAAATAGTGTTGGTACAACTGGAAAACAACATGTATGAAAGTGAAAATTGACCCATACCTCACTCCTTACATAAAAGTCAACACAAAATGGATCAAAGACCTTGAAATAAGACTGAAACTATAAATTTTATTGAGAATAAAATAGGCCGAACACTCGAAGACCTATATATCAAAAAGGTCTTCGAGGATGGAGCACCAGTGGCAAGAACTTTACAACATAAACAAAGGGGACTAGCTCATACTAAAAAGCTTCTGCATGGTGAAAGAAACCTTACTTAACACAAAAAGACAGTTAACAGAATAGGAATAAAAAACTTTTCATTCGACATATCAGATAAAGGGCTGATATCTAGAACATACAAAGCACTCAGAAAGCTGAGCCCCCCCAAAACCAAATAAAGCCATAAAAAATGGGGAGATGAAATGAATAGACACTTCACTGAGGAAGACAGAAGTATGGCCAACAAACACCTGAAAACATGCTCACCTACACTTATCATTAGCGAGAACCAAATCAAGACAACAATGAGATACCACTTTACACCAGTGAGGATGGCTCACATCAAAAATAATGGGAACAATCTGTGTTGGCAGGGATGCGGTATGAAAGCCACTCTCATCCACTGCTGGGGGGAATGCCCCCTAGTCCTACACCTATGGATAACAGTCTGGAAAGTGCTCAAAGAACTCAAAATTGAGCTTCCATTTGACCCAGAAATTTCTCTCCTAGGTATCTACTCCCAAGTTGGAAGGACATTCATTCCAAAGTATGTGTGTACCCCACTATTTATTGCACCTGTCAGAATAATAGCCAAGTCCTGTAACCAACCTCTATGCCCAACAACAGATGAATGGATCATTAAGATGTGGTAACTATACACAATGGAATACTACATGGCAGTCAGAAATGATACAATCACAGACTTTGCAGCAACGTGGATGGACCTAGAACATATTGTGTTAAACGAAGTAAGTCAGAAGATGAAAGATAAACACAGAATGATAGCACTATTCTAAAGCACTTAGAACATACACCTTATAGACAACTAATACTCAACAACCAAATAACAGGGTTTAACATGGTAGAAACTCCAAACACTGTAATAGTCAATAAATACTCGGGAGTAGGGTCCAAAATACAAGAAAAAGGAGCAACACAAACTCTTGACAACACATTATACCACAAGGAAACCAGCAACAGCAGAAACAGCAGCATTGAGAGAACAGGTATGTAATCAGCCTTCATAATAATAATAAGGCCCATAATAATCCCTTAGGGATCTTATATGGGATCACAGGTAAAGAACACCACGGAAAATCACTGACTCCAATGGAAACATCTCATAACACTATGTTTTAATGCCTTAAACTTACTATATTTAAAATAACCTCTCAGCTTTTCTATGCACAGGCATTCTTGGATACAAGGGTGGACAAACTAAGATGGCATCTTGGGGCCCAGTCACACAAGGTACCATACCCAGCTTGTACTACAAGAATATCCCAAGAAAACTCTTTAACATACATTTATCTCTAGGCTATACCTTCTTTTAGGATTTGAAGCACGTGACCAGTCAGACCACCAAAGCAGCAACTGTGAGGTACAAACTTATACTACAGGTCCTACTCATCGAACACGTTCAAGGAAACTAGCATTCCCTTGCTATTTTCTTCTCTCTTCTCACTACTTTCTTTTTTATTTTTTCTTTTCTATACCTTTCTTCTCTTTTCCTTTTTTCTTTCCTCTTCTCCCTTTCTTTCTAATGTATTTTTTTTCTTCATTCCTACCCCTTCCATATACTTTCCCTCCCCCCCTTTGGAAATCCAACTATCCCTTCACCCTTCAATTTCATCCAGACCTCCTACCGTATTAAAACTCTTCACCCTCAGTTCTTAATCCATTAGGCATCAAGACTGACCTCCTACCCCCAACGAAAAAGTACCCAGCACCCATGTGAAGGGACACCCAGTCAAACCAACACCTTGTCCCCTGCAAGAAAAGGCAACCAACTCCCCTGCGGACTCAGGCTGAGTGGCCCTCCCTACCAACTCCCTCTAATGTGGAGTGTTACTTGAAACCGTATTTAGCTCTAAAAGTATCCCCAATCCAAGAGCTCTTCCAAGACCTCCCTGCTTCAAATCTTTACCAATCTCAAGAAGGTCATGGGCTGTAATGGAAAGATGCCTGGGAATCCACACACCACATAAAATACCTAAAGACAATGGAGAAACCTAAATTTTCAACATAAGTATAAGACCTGTGTTACACCACCTCCTTACCTGCTCATCTCCAAAACTAAAGTAGTCTCTTGCATCACTTTGTTCCTTTAATTACTTTAATTTATTTTTTAAAAATGTTTGTTCTACATATACATAGGTGAGCACATATATTTTTATTCCTAATTTTATCTTTTTTGGGTGTGTGACCTGTTTCTGTTTTCTTCTCTGTCCACCCCCAAATGCACTGACAATATAATGTAGCACCATTCCTCCCTGCAAAGGCACACTAATAAAAGGGGAAATCTACATATAAAAACAAGCTCTTATCTACTAGGGATAAGAACTCATACTTGTTTACAATACAGGGATATCTCCCACCTTGAAAATATGTCATGCGGGCCAACTTAGACCCCAGGTGATTAGACACCATACGTCCAGCCTTGAACCCTGGATCCCACACATAGAAACGACAAAGTTCTTCACAACAGCTATGGGAAACAAATCCCAACCAGGACATCCTTAATACTGCTGGGCCACCAACAAGTGCCAGCTCTAATATGATATCCTGACAATGAGAAAAATGGGAACAACTGGACCTAAGAGCAGGTTGTCCTACCTCACCAGATAACGATAAGACAAAATCAGAAGATTTGTCACCCTTTGGTATGTCCAAAAGCCAAGATTGCAATTTACAGATGACTGGCTACTAGAACTATGACTGAACTGTATAAATCTTGGGACCAATAAAAAAGCCCCAGTCTAGGGTTTGAATTATGACCTGTACAACAACCATGATCCCTAGTTCCAAAGGTCTGGCTGAGACAATTGCAACGAAATGGGGCTTCTGGAAACACAATGAAAGACGCTATCCTAGGTTCCATCCTAGGATCAGTGCAAAGACCAAGACCACCAACCACAGAAGATGGATTAAAATGACACCGAGGGAACAGAACATCTAGAATGACAAAGAAAGACTTCATCATAAATTCCACTCCTGGACCTGTGCAGATACTGAGATCTCTAGATACAGAGGTCTAATTTTATCACCCAGGAAGGAGCAGAAGCCTTTCAAACACCACGAAAGCACCAAAGGGAGAGTAAGTGAACCTGAACGGAGTCTATAGTTAATCCCATGACAATATACTCCAAGGGTGGAGAAACCCCATATCTCTGAGGCCAAATGAATTCCTTTTCGAATGACCCCAATATTTACTGTGCCATTGCATGAGGGAAAAAAAGGCAAAAAGCACAAAACAATTTTTATTTTTTTATATATATTATTTTTTAAAATACTCATTTTTTATTATTTTTTATTTTTATTTACCTATCTACTTCTTGTCTATCTCCTTGTTTTGGTGTCATTATTGAAGTTGTTGTCCCCATTTACATTTATGTTTTTTCCTTCTTTTCTTTTCTTTCTTTATATGCCCTGCCATGTTTTCTTATCTCAAGACCATGGCTATTTTTGTGGTGCTTATCGTTGTTATTGTTGGAGTGCTCACTGGATATTTGACACTTTTTTTGTACTGTTGGGGTGTTACACCTTATTTCTCTCCTTCGTCTCTCAAGCCGATGGATCCTGCCCATTTTCGGAGTATTAGACTTTTACCCCAGTTTATTACTTTTCTCTTCTTCAAACAAAACCACATAACTTGAACTATCTAGTCCTGCATCCCAGTTAGAGAGAAAATAAGGGAGGCACCAAGACCAAACAGGTGCAAGACTACTAAGTAGTAAACTGGGTACAGAGGGGACCACATTTTCTAGCAGCCCCGGGGATGAGGGAGGAGGATTTGGGAGGTAGGACAAAAATGGAGGTATAGGGAGGACAAATCAGTGATGGGAATCCCCTGATTTTATGTAAATATGTACCTAAAATATTATTGTAAACAATATGTAAGCCACTATGTTCAAAATAAAAATTATATTTAAAAAATAACAAAAAAGAGAATAGAATTGATGAGAATGAATTATTTATCTTTTTTATCTTCTACACCAGAGAACACTAAAGGGATGAATAGCAAACATGTTTGCTTCTAGCAATTGAGGCAGATATTTTTTTCTGTTGGCAGAGGAAATTTACAGGAAAAGGTCCATAAATCACTTGTTGCCCTGTCTGGTCGAGTGTGTAAGCAACACTTACTTTTGTCAGTATACATACATATTTTGACATTTTTTAGTGGCTATGAAAATTACTAATGCCATAGAACTTCATTAGTTTAATTGCTCTCTAATCTCTGCTTGTTTTTAGTCTATGCAGTCATAAATAAATTCTTGCTTTGCCTCCAAAGTCCTGAAACACTTACTTAAGGCAGCATTAAACATGTTTTTACTATTTCACAAATTAAAAAATCAAATCTATAGCTCTCACAGATATGAGTGTTAGTCTTCAGAGTTTCTTGTAAGTCAGAGTACCTACAAAACAACTAATGTTGGTCAAATGTTCTGCAAGTCATGATTTAGTCGAGTCAGATTTTCATACTAGCAACAAGGTGGCTTAACAGGTCTACCTTGGTTCTTGGATTTTCTTATTCTAGAATATTCCTAAAAATGTGTTTGTAAGGACTAAAGCTCTAGGTAGAGATCATTCACATTAATGAAGCCCTAGTTACAGATTAATCTCAAGACACTCAGGAGAGCTTGACAAATTTCCAAAAGTCTAGAAGCAACTTTAAAAAACATAAGATTCTTAGGTGTCTTAAATTTAGGACTCTAGAAGTCTTAAATTTAGGGCTTCATTGCAACTCCATCAATTGAGAAATAAAGAAACAGAAACTTTACCAAAAAAGGCATTTAGGTGGCCAGTAGGTATGGGGAGGGTGATGCTTTGTATCACTGATCATCAGAATAAAAAAAATCAAAAGATCATAATATATCACCTCACACTAACAATACTGACACAAATCACAAAAATAAAGACAGCCAATGCTGGTGTAAATGTGGGTAAAAAGGAATTCTCATAAAATGCTGATGGGAATGTCTCCTGGTTCAATAATTTTGGATACATTTTGGAAAAATATGCACACTCTTCAAAAAACTAGAAATTAAGTTTTCATATGGCCCATGAACTTTACTTTTGGGCATCTACCCCAACCTCAAAATAATATTGCTATTTAGGAAAGACAGTTAAGTGCTTATGTTCATTGAAACACTATTCACAATAGACAGAATCTCAAAACAACCCAAAAGTTCAGGAACAGATGACTGTATAAAAAACTGTGATGCCCTAATCGTCAGGGAGATACAAATCAAAACTACGATGAGGTACCAGCTCATGCCACTGAGATTGGCACACATCACAAAAAAAGGAAAACAAGCAGTGCTGGCAGGGATGCGGAGAGAAAGGAACACTTTTTCAATGCTGGTGGGAATGCCATCTAGTACAACCTTTATGGAAAGCGAGATGAAGATTCCTTCACAAACTGAAAATTGAGCTTCCATACGATCCAGCTATACCACTCCTAGGAATATACCCAAGGAACACAAAAATACAATACAAAAATTCCTTCCTTACTCCTATTTTCATTGCAGCACTATTTACAATAGCCAGACTCTTGAAACAACCAAGATGCCCTTCAACAGATGAGTGGCTTAAAAAACTGTGGTACACATACACAATGGAATATTATGCAGCTGTCAGGAGAGAT
The DNA here is from genome assembly GCF_024139225.1 of Suncus etruscus. Lineage (NCBI taxonomy): Eukaryota > Metazoa > Chordata > Mammalia > Eulipotyphla > Soricidae > Suncus > Suncus etruscus. Next base: position 59,273,824 of record NC_064855.1, read on the forward strand.
GAAGTCATGAAATTTTCCTATACATGGATGTACATGGAATCTATTATGCTGAGTGAAGTAAGTCAGAGAAAGAGAGAAAGATGCAGAATGGTTTCACTCATCTATGGGCTTTAAGAAAAATGAAAGACATTTTTAACAGTATCTCAGAGACAAGAGAGATGAAGACTGGTAGGTGCAGCTCAGGACATGAAGCTCATCACATAGAGTGATGAGTGCAGTTGGAGAGATGACTACACTGAAAACTATCATAACAATGTGAATGAATGAGGGAAGTAGAAAGCCTGTCTTGAGTACAGGTGTAGGGGGGTGGGGAGGAGGGAGATCTGGGAAATTGGTGATGGGAATTTTGCACATGTGAAGAACTGGTGTTCTTTACATGACTGTAATCATACAACTATAATCATGTTTGTAATCAAGGTGTTTAAATAAAGATAAAAAAATTAAAAAATATTGGGATGTATGTATGTATGTATATAAATACATATAAAATTTACTATTGCTAGGCTACCCATGAAGATAAAATCATGTAGAAAATTTTCTACTACATAATGAAACAAGAAGATATCATGCTGAGTAAAGTCAGTCCAAAAATAGGTTCAGATATAGAATGCTTACTTTTATGTGTGGAATATCACAATCTATAATAAAAGTATAATAAATGGCTCAAAGCTACAGATTCTAAAAACTCTATAGAATGGCAGTAAACTTAGAAGGTGGGTTGGAGATGTTGAGATAAATGGTGGAGGTGGGGGATGAGGGCAACCAAATGATGGTGGGGAGTGGTGTGTGAATGACAATCTGGAGATAGTGACAAGAAAAATGAACACTGATGGGGAAATGTTGAAAGGTTGTGTGAATAAAACCATATCATTAACAGCATTGTAAATTGTAAAACACAGGGGCTAAAATATAATAATTAAAATAAAAGTTAGAGTGAACAATGTACAGAAAGCCCTTAAGAAATGCTACTCAGGGACCCCCGCCGGCGCCCCGGGTGAGTGCACTCTTCTAAGGCGCTCACACGTGGACGACCCCCCCCATAGACTGCAGAGGCCAGAGCCGCTGCAACTGGGGTGTAGGGACCCCCCACTCCTGACCCCGCCGGCGCCCAGGGTGAGTGCACTCTCCTAAGGTGCTCACAGGTGGACGACCAGAGACATCCGTGACCCCCCAAGGGCTGAGAGCAGCTGCCGGGAGGGCTTGACTGGGGGAATTTCTTCCGCAGAAACTCGGAGGAGCAGAGCTTCATTGACCCCAAGATAAGGAAGGGAACAGAGAGTCAGGCTCAACAGCGCCCGCAACCAGTGTGGCCAGGAGCGGAACTACACCTGCTGACAGGAATAAAGAGGAAAACTGACTTCCAGGTAGTAGAAGAGAGGAGAAAGAGCTAGGCTCAACAGTGCTCCACACCACTGTAGTCAGGAAAGGGCCAGTACTAGCTGCCAACAAAAGGGGAAAACAACTAACCAGGCCACATAAAGAGCACAGGAGGAACCAAACCTCAGCAAGTTCACCCAAAAGTCCCTCTAGAAGCACCCTCAGGGAGGGAACCCACTCCCACACCACAGGGGATCAAAACAGGCGAAAATAGAAGCACAGCACCCTAAAACACACCATTAAATACAAAGAAATATGCGTAAATCAAGGAGAACACTAATATCTGGAGATATGGTGACAAGCCCTTGCAAGTTTCCAAGTCCACCAAAACGCATAGATCCACGCGAAGAAGACCTAAAAGCAGCCATGAGGAAGGAAATGCAAGAATTAATAAAAGAAATGAGAGAAACCCTAGCTATCGAGTATAAGAAATCTATGGATGAACGAATCAGCCAAATTAAAGAAGAAATGTCAAAGAACATGAGAGATTCCATACAAAAAGAAGTGAAGGAATTAAAAGACAAAGTAACAAGCCTTACAAGCAGAAACACAGAATTGGAGAAACACATTGAAGAACTCGAAGGAAAACTGCAAACAAAAAATGATCAAGAAACCAACAAAGAAATAAAAGGCAAAGCACTGGAAGGAAAAGTTCAGTATCTAATGAACAAGGACAAAAGAAACAATCTAAGAATTGTGGGTATACCAGAAGGAGAGGAAATAGGGAAAGGGGAAGAACAAGTAGTCAGAGAGATAATAGCGGAGAACTTCCCAACCCTCTAGAAGGAAACTGCAATGCCAATACAGGAAGTAAAAAGAGTTCCCAATAAGATAGACCCTAATAAACAAACACCAAGACACATGGTAATCCAATTGGCAAAAAACAAAGAGAAAGAGGAACCCCTTAAAGCAATAAGGAAGAAAAGAAACCTCAAGTACCAAGGTAGGATCATAAGAATCAAACCAGATCTCCCATTCGAAATAATTCAAGCAAGAAGACAGTGGAATGACATATTTAAACGACTGAATGAAAGAAATTTCCAACCTAGGGTCCAATACCCAGCAAAACTTACATTCATATGGGAGGATAGACTAAAAACATTCTCAAACAAGAACAAATTTGAACTATTTGTGCAAACAAACCTGATCCTAAATGACTTACTCAAAGAAGAATTACACAATCCAAACCCACGATTGTAACAAAAACCACCCTACACAACACAACCAACTACACAACATTCCTCTCAATAATCTCCCTAAATGTTAACGGACTAAACTCTCCAATTAAAAGACACATAATAGAGAACTGGATTAGGAAAAATAAACCGGACTTCTGCTGTCTGCAAGAAACACACCTACAGATGCAGGATAAGCACAGGCTTAGAATAAAAGGATGGAAAGTAATTATTCAGGCCAATGGAAAACAAAAAAGAGCAGGGACAGCAATTCTTATATCAGACCAAATTGCATTCAACCTCAAGAAAGTGATCAGAGACAAAGAGGGTCACTACTTACTGATCAGGTGAACATTAGATCAAGAAACACTAACCCTGGTCAATATCTATGCACCTAATGTAGAGTCAGCAAAATATGTGAGGCAACTACTGGCAAACTTGGAGAAACACATGAAGGGAAATGTGATAATAGCAGGGGACCTCAATACTCCACTATCACCACTGGACAGATCCACCAAACAGAAAAATAGCAAAGAAATAAGAGCTCTGAATGAAAAATTAGAAGATTTAGGGCTAATAGACTTATATAGAGCCCTCCACCCCCAGAAAGCAGAATACACATTCTTCTCAAGCCCACATGGAACCTTCTCCAGAATAGACCATGTCTTAGGATACAAAGCCAACCTATATAAGACCACAAAGGTAAGGATCATTAGAAGTACCCTCTCAGATCTCTATGCAACAGAGCTCAAAATTGAGGTCAAGAAGAAGCAATAGAGAAAAACTAATACCTGGAGATTAAACAACATGCTGCTCAACAACAGCTGGATCAAAGAACAACTCAAGAAGAAATAAAAAGATTCCTTGAGACAAATGACAATGAAGAGACGACATGTCAAAATTTATGGGACACAGCAAAAGCAGTAATTAGGGGGAAACTCATAGCAATACAGGCCTATGTCAAGAAACAGGAAAATAACAAAACCAACAGTTTAAAAGATCACCTCAAAGAATTGGAACAACAGCAACAGAGAAATCCAACCACATCCAGAAGGCAAGAAATAATAAAAACCAGAGCAGAAATAAACAACATAGAAACTAAGAAAACAATACAAAAAATCAATGAGACCAGGAGATGGTTTTTCAAAAAAATAAACAAGATAGACAAACCACTGGCAAAACTCACCAAAAAAAGAGGGAAAACACCCAAATCAGTAGGATCACAAATGAAAGGGGAGATATTACAACAGAACCCCAAGAAATACAACATATCATGAGATCATATTATGAACAACTATACTCAACTAGGCTAGAGAACCCAGCAGAAATCGATAGATTCTTGGAAAAACACCCTCTTCCAAGACTGGAAAAGGAAGATCTAGAAATCCAAAACAGACCAATCACCTCAGAGGAAATTAAAGATGTAATTAAAAAACTCCCTAAGAACAAAAGCCCAGGCCCAGATGGATTTACAGGTGAATTCTATCAAACATTTCAAGAAGAGTTACTACCACTTTTCCATAGGCTCTTCCAAACCATAGAAAAAACAGGAATCCTCCCCAACTCCTTTTATGAGGCTAATATCACACTCATTCCCAAAGAAGGCAAAGACACTACCAAAAAAGAAAACTACAGACCAATCTCACTAATGAATATAGATGCAAAGATACTCAATAAAATATTAGCAAACCGAATCCAGCACTTCATCAAAAAGATCATACATCACGATCAAGTGGGATTCATCCCAGGAATGTAAGGTTGGTTCAACATAAGCAAATCAATCAACATTATACACCACATCAACAACATGAAAGACAAAAACCACATGATCATATCAATCGATGCAGAGAAGGCGTTTGACAAAATCCAACATGCTTTCATGTTAAAGACACTCAGCAAAATAGGGTTAGAAGGAACCTTCCTCAAGATAGTTACAGCTATATATGAAAAGCCTACAACCAACATTATACTCAATGGTGAGAAACTAGAAGCATTCCCACTAAGATCAGGAACTAGGCAAGGCTGTCCACTCTCTCCACTCTTATTCAATATAACCTTAGAAGTCCTAGCAATAGCAATCGGACAAGAGAAGGAAATCAAAGGAATTCAAATTGGGAAGGAGGAACACAAGCTATCTCTATTTGCCGACGATATGATGATATACATCGAAAACCCTAAAGAGTCCACAGTAAAACTCCTAGAAACAATTAACCAATACAGCAAGGTGGCTGGTTACAAAGTCAATACACAAAAGACAGTAGCGTTTCTATATACAAACAATGAAGTTGAGGAGAGAGAGATTAAGAATACAATTCCATTTAAGATAGTATCAAAAAATATCAAGTATCTAGGAATCAACCTTACAAGAGAAGTGAAAGACCTATACCAGGGAAACTTTAAAACACTTCAGAAAGAAATTGAAGACGATCTAAAGAAATGGAAGAACATCCCATGCTCATGGATAGGTAGAATTAACATAATCAAAATGACTATCCTACCCAAACTCCTATATAGACTTAATGCAATCCCTATCCAAATCCAGACACAATTCTTTAAAGAATTAGAACAATCATTCACAAAATTCATCTGCAACCACAAAAGACCCAGGCTAGCCAAAAAAATACTGAAAAACAAGAAGCTGGGAGGCATCTCCTTACCTAACTTGAAACTATACTATAAAGCCATAGTAATCAAAACAGCATGGTACTGGAACAGAGACAGGACCTCAGACCAGTGGGTCAGAACAGAATTCCCAGACATAAACCCCCAGGTATACAGCCAACTAATATTTGATAAAAGAGGCAAGAATCTGAAGTGGAACAAAGAAAGTCTATTCAACAAATGGTGTTGGTACAACTGGAAAACCACATGTACGAAAGTGAAAATCAACCCATACCTTACTCCTTATACAAAAATCAACTCAAAATGGATCAAAGACCTTGAAATCAGACCTGAATCCATAAAGTTTATTGAGAATAAAATAGGCAGAACACTCGAAGACCTATATATCAAAAAGGTCTTTGAGAATGGAGCACCAATGGCAAGAATGTTAGCATCAAATATAAACAAATGGGACTACATCAAACTAAAAAGCTTCTGCATGGCAAAAGAAACCCTACTTAATGCAAGAAGACAGCTAACAGAATGGGAAAAAATCTTTTCACTCGACATATCAGATAAGGGGCTGATATCTAGAACATACAAAGCACTCAGAAAGCTGAGCCCCCCAAAACCAAACAAAGCTATAAAAAAATGGGAAGATGAAATGAATAGACACTTCTCTGAGGAAGACAGAAGGATGGCCTACAAACACATGAAAACATGCTCACCTTCACTCATCATCAGGGAGATCCAAATCAAGACAACAATGAGATACCACCTTACACCAGTGAGGACGGCTCACATCAAAAATAATGGAAACAACCTTTGTTGGCGGGGATGCGGTATGAAAGGAACTCTCATCCACTGCTGGTGGGAATGCCCCCTAGTCCAACACCTATGGAGGAAAGTCTGGAGAGTGCTCAAAGAACTCAGAATTGAGCTGCCATTTGACTCAGCAATTGCTCTCCTAGGCATACACCCATAAGATGGAAGGACATTCATTCCAAAATACGTATGCACCCCACTATTTATCACAGCACTCAGTATAATAGCCAAATCCTGGAACCAACCTAGATGTCCAACAACGGATGAATGGATCATTAAGATGTGGTACATATACACAATGAAATATTACATGGCAGTTAGAAATCATACAATCACAGACTTTGCAGTAACGTGGATGGACCTAGATCATGTTATGTTAAACGAAGTAAGTCAGAAGACAAAAGATAAACACAGAATGGTAGCACTATTCTGAAACACCTAGAACATATATTTTACACACAACTAATACCTAACAATCATATAACAGGGTTTAACAGGGTAGAAACTCCGATCACTGTAATAGTCAACATATACGTGGGAGCAGTTTCCAAAATACATGAAAAAGGAACAACGCAAACTCTTGCCTGCACATTATACCAAAAAGAAAACAGCAACAACAGAAACAGCAACATAGAGAGAACAGGTATGTAATCAGACTCCCACAACAAAAGCCCACAATAATCCCTTAGAGATCGTAAACGGGAACACAAGTATAGAACACCACGGGAAATCATGGACTGCAATGGCAACATACCATAACACTACATTTTAATTCCTTTACCTTACTATATTTTAAATAACCTCTCAGCTTTTCTGTCCACAGGCACCCTTAGATACAAAGGGCGGACAAACTAAGATGGCAACTCAGGATACCACACGAGATACCATACCTTGCTTGCACTACGAGATGGCCACGAGAAAACTCTTTAACATACACTTTATCTCTAGGTTAAACCTTCTTATAGGAATTGAAGCACGTGACCAGTCAGACCACCAAAGCAATACATGCGATGTACAGACCTAAACTACAGGCTCTAGTCATCGACCACATCCAACCAAACCAGCATTCCCTTGCTATTCTCTCCTTTCTTCTCGCTACTTTTTTTCTTTTTTTCTCTTCCATTCTTCTCTTTACTTTTTCCCCTTTCTCTTCTTCCTTTCTTTCTACGGTATTTTCTCTTTTCTCTTCCTTCATACCCCTCCCATATACCTTCCCCTTTCTCCCCTCCAGAAATCCAACTATCCCTTCACCCCTCAATCCCATCCATATCTCCCACCATATTAAAACTCTCCACCCTCAGTCCTTAATCTTTTAGGCATCAAGATCGACCTCCTACCCAACGAACCAGTACCCAGCACCCAGGCTAGGGGACACCCAGCCAAATCCACACCTCGTCTCCTGCAAGAAAAGACAGCCAACTCCTCTGTGGACTCATGCTGCGAGACCCTCCCTACCATCTCCCCTAATGTGGACTGTTGCTTGAAACCGGATTTAGGTCCAATAGTATCCCCAATGCAAGAACTCTTCCAAGACCTCCCTGCCGCAAAATTTTACCAATCTGAAGAAGGTCAGGGGGTGTGATTGGAAGATGCCTGGAAACCCACACACCACAAGAAAAATCCAAAAGACAACGGGAAAAACTGTACTTTCAACATAGGCATAAGACCTGTAATACACCACCTCTTTACCTGTTCTCCCCCAAATGTAAAGTAGTCTTTTGCACCACTTTGGTTTTTTAAAAACTTCGCTAACTCATTTTATTTCTTTTTTTTTAAATTTATTTATTTTTTAAATGTTTGCCCTACATATACATTTGTGGGCACATACACTTTTATTTCCTTTTTTTTTTTTTAATCGTTTTTGGGTATGCGACCTATTTCTGTTACCCACTCTGTCCACCCCAAATACACCGACAATAAAATGGAGCACCACTTCCCCCTGCAAAGGCACACTAAATAAAGGGGAAATCTTACATATAAAAAAAAAGAGCTCTTATCTACTAGAGATAGGAACTCATAGTTGTTTACAATACAGGGATATCTCCTACCTTGAAAATATGTCATGTGGAATCAACTTAGACCTCAGGTGATTAGATACCATTCAACCAGCCTTGTACCCTGGATCCCAGACATAGAAATAGCACAGCTCTTCACAACAGCTGCAAGAAACAAACTCCATCTGGGGCAGCCTTAATACTGCAGGGTCAACAACAAGGGCCAGCTCTAACATGATATCCCGACAATGAGGAAAATGTGAACAACTTGACCTTAGAGCAGTTAGCCTACCTTACCAGCTAACGACAAGACAAAACCAGAAGACGTGGTACCCTTTGGTAGGTCCAAAAGCCAAGATCGTGATTTACAGAGGACTGGCTGATAGAACCACGACCAGACTGTATACATCTTGGGACCAATACAAAAGCCCTAGTTTAGGGTTTGAACTATGACCTACACAATAAGCATGATCCCCAGTCCCAAAGGTCCGGCAGAGACAATTGTAACGGAAAGGGGCTACTGGAAGCACAAAGAAAGACGCTATCCTAGATGCCATCCTAGATTCAGTGCAAAGACCAAGATCACCAACCACAGAAGATGGATTAAAATGGCACTGAGGTAACAGAACCTCTAGATTAACAAAGACTGACTTCACCATAAGTCCCACCTCAGGATCTGTACAGATACTGAGACGTCTAAACACAGAGGTCTGATTGTATCACCCTGGACAGAGCAGAAGTCTTCCACACACCAAAAAAAAAAAAAAAAAAAAAAAAAAACCACCACCGGGAGAGTAATGATCCTGAGCAAAGACTAGAGCTGATCCCATGACAGTATACTCCAAGGACGGAGAAACCCCATATCGCATAGGACAAGTGAATTTCTTTTCGAACGACCCCAATATTTACTGTGCCAGGGCAGGAGGGAAAAAAAACAAAAATACAAAAAACACAAAACCTTGGATATTTTTTATATATATATCTTACCTTCATTTATTATTGTTATTATTATTTTTATTTACCTAGCTATTTTGGTCGATTTTTGGTCGATTTCTCTGTTTGGATGTGATTATTGAAACTGTTGTCCCCAGAGCATAAAAACCGGCTATCCTTTGCAAAAGCTGGCTCCCTGTGTGTAACACCAGGCGAGGAAAATCCGCGAAAGTACACCGGCCCAGTGGGGCTCAGCTGTGAAAGACTGTGAGTGTGACCTGTCTATGTCTGTCTACTGTCCTCTTGCGTGAAACTCTTGCGAGTGGGGCAAAAAGAGCCTCCAGAAACCTCGCTCGCCCAGACGCCATTTTCAGGGAGGGACTTCAGAGCATAAAAGCCGGCTATCCTTTGCAAAAGCTGGCTCCCTGTGTGTGACACCAGGCGGGGAAAATCCGCGAAAGTACACCGGCCCAGTGGGGCTCAGCTGTGAAAGACTGTGAGTGTGACCTGTCTATGTCTGTCTACTGTCCTCTTGCGTGAAACTCTTGCGAGTGGGGCAAAAAGAGCCTCCAGAAACCTCGCTCGCCCAGACGCCATTTTCAGGGAGGGACTTCAGAGCATAAAAACCGGCTATCCTTTGCAAAAGCTGGCTCCCTGTGTGTGACACCAGGCGGGGAAAATCCGCGAAAGTACACCGGCCCAGTGGGGCTCAGCTGTGAAAGACTGTGAGTGTGACCTGTCTATGTCTGTCTACTGTCCTCTTGCGTGAAACTCTTGCGAGTGGGGCAAAAAGAGCCTCCAGAAACCTCGCTCGCCCAGACGCCATTTTCAGGGAGGGACTTCAGAGCATAAAAACCGGCTATCCTTTGCAAAAGCTGGCTCCCTGTGTGTGACACCAGGCGGGGAAAATCCGCGAAAGTACACCGGCCCAGTGGGGCTCAGCTGTGAAAGACTGTGAGTGTGACCTGTCTATGTCTGTCTACTGTCCTCTTGCGTGAAACTCTTGCGAGTGGGGCAAAAAGAGGCTCAGAGGAGCACGGCCGCTCCGCTTCGCTACGCGGCCGTGCACTCTTTCTAAGGAAAGAACTCCATTGCAACAAGAAGGAAAAATCACACTAAGAACGGCGCTATATCACAGAAGCAAACATTTCTCTCTGGACTGTCTTCTCTGTTACATGCTCGGGCCTAAGATTTGACCCAGTGTGAGGCTTCATCCACGGAGGACTCCCCTCCCTTAGAGGCAAGTCAGCCCATCCAGAAAGGGAGGAGCCAGAGGAGTGTGCTGCCTACATCATATAGACAATGAATACCACTACAACACGTAGAAAAACCCACAATACAAATGTGACAATGGGGAAACAGCGCAGGCCAGCATCAGACATAGAGAATGAAGATGACAATTCTGAGGACCAGATAATGACTGAACAACTAATCAACCTCTCAGATAAGGACTTTAGACTAGCAATATGGAAGGTGCTCAACAGACTCCAAGAAACCATGGATCGAGTTGAACAGAACACTAATAAGAACCAAGAAAATATGAAGGCAGAAATGACAAAACTCCAAACTGAAATAACATGTCAACTAACAGGCCTGAAAAACTCAGTAAACGAAGTGAATGACAAGATGGATAAGCTCTGGGACAGGGTATCAGAAGCTGAGAATAGACTTGGTGCTGTGGAAGATGAGATACATAACAATTCCATACAGCAGGAGAGATTGGACAAAAAACTTAAAGCAAATGAGCAGACAATGGAAAAATTAGTCAAAGAATGGGAACAGACGAAAATAGAAGTCTATGATAAGATCAACAGAAACAACTTAAGAATCATTGGAGTCCCAGAGACCCAGGAAGAAAATTTCCAGGAAGAATCAATGGTCAAGAACATCATTAAAGAGAAACTTCCAGAGCTAAAGAATATATGTGATCAAATCCTGCATGCCCGAAGAGTACCAACCAAAAGAGACCCCAGAAAAACCACCCCAAGACACATCCTAGTCACAATGACAAATCCCACAGATAGAGACAGAATTCTGAAAACAGCAAGATCAAAAGGGGAAATCATGTTCAAGCAAGCTTCCCTGAGATTTACAGCAGACCTGTCACCAGAAACGCTCAATGCCAGAAAGCAGTGGTGGGATATTGTGACAAGACTGAATGAAATGAATGCTTCACCCAGAATACTATACCCAGCAAAACTCACTTTCCGGTTTGATGGAAGAATACATGGTTTCACAGACAAAAAACAGCTCAGAAACTTCACAGACACAAAACCAGTCTTAAGAGAAAAACTGAAAGACCTAATCTAAGACAAGACTACCCAAAAGACACACCAAATTTTGAAATAAAGATGGCGTTAAATCCCAAGACAATTCTTTCTCTCAACGTCAATGGACTAAATGCACCAGTTAAGAGACACAGAGTGGCTAAATGGATCAAAAAACTCAATCCAACCTTCTGCTGCCTACAAGAAACGCACCTGAATAGTCAGAACAAACATAGACTCAAAATAAAAGGCTGGAGAAAAGTTATCCAAGCAAACAACACCCATAAAAAAGCTGGAGTGGCCATACTAATATCAGATAATGCAAACTTTATACTCAGGAAGGTTGTAAGGGACAAAGACGGACATTTTATATTAATCAAGGGGTACGTAGAGCAGGAAGAATTCACTCTCCTAAACATATATGCACCGAATGAGGGGCCAGCAAAATATTTAATACAACTGCTGACAAATCTGAAAAATAATATCAACAACAACACAATAATTGTGGGGGACCTAAACACGGCTTTGTCAACACTGGACAGGTCAACCAGACTGAAACCCAACAAGAATATACTAGACCTGAGGAGAGAAATGGAAGAAAGAGGCCTAGTGGATATATATAGGACACTCCATCCCCAGAAACCTGGATACACATTCTTCTCCAACGTACATGGGACATTCTCCAGGATAGACTACATGCTGGCACATAAAACATACCTCCATAAGATCAAGAGGATAGAAATTTTGCAGACTACCTTCGCTGACCACAAGGCTCTGAAATTATTTGTGAACTCCAAAGGGACTCAGAAGAAACACTTTAACACCTGGAAGTTAAACAGCCTCATGCTCAATAACCAGTGGGTCCGAGATGAAATCAAGGAGGAAATAAAAAGGTTCCTGGAAACAAATGACAATAAAGACACAAACTCTCAGAACTTATGGGACACAGCAAAAGCAGTACTGAGAGGAAAATTTATAGCTTTGCAAGCACACATCAGGAAGGAAGAAGGAGCTTACCTGAGTAGCTTAATGACACAGCTAATAGAACTAGAAAATGCTCAACAAAAGGACCCAAGAACAGGAAGACAGAAGGAAATAACAAAGCTGAGAGCAGAAATCAACGAAGTGGAAACTCAAAAAACAATCCGAAAGATCAACGAAAGCAGAAGTTGGTTCTTTGAAAAAATAAACAAGATTGATAGACCACTGGCAAACCTAACAAAGAAAGAGAGAGAGAGAAACTTGATAACTCGTATCAGGAATGAAAAAGGAGAGATCACTACTGATATGACAGAGATTCAAAGGGTAATCAGAAACTACTTTGAAAAACTCTACGCCACTAAAAATGAGAACCTGGAAGAAATGGATAAATTCTTGGACTCTTATAATCTTCCACGGTTGAAGGAAGAGGATGTAGCATATCTAAACACCCCCATCACCATTGATGAAATTAAAACAGTAATCAAATGTCTGCCGAAAAACAAAAGCCCAGGTCCAGATGGATTCACTAATGAATTCTATCAAACTTTCCAAGAGGAACTACTGCCAATCTTGGCAAGACTCTTTCATGAAATTGAACAAACAGAAACACTTCCAAATAGCTTTTATGAAGCCAACATCACCTTGATACCTAAACCAGACAGAGACGCTACCAAAAAAGAAAATTACAGACCAATATCACTGATGAATGCAGATGCAAAGATCCTCAACAAAATCCTGGCAAATAGGATTCAATGCCTCATTAAGAAGATCATCCACTACGATCAAGTAGGTTTCATCCCAGGAATGCAAGGCTGGTTTAACATCCGTAAATCTATCAACATAATACACAACATCAATAACAAGAAAAATAAAAACCACATGATCATATCAATAGATGCAGAGAAAGCATTTGATAAGGTCCAACACCCATTCTTGATCAAAACTCTCAGCAAGATGGGAATGGAGGGAACCTTTCTCAATATAGTGAAGGCCATCTACCACAAGCCAGTGGCAAATATTATCCTCAATGGAGAAAAACTGAAAGCCTTCCCTCTAAATTCTGGCACAAGACAAGGCTGTCCTCTCTCACCACTCCTATTCAACATAGCACTGGAAGTACTTGCTATAGCGATTAGGCAAGAAAAGGATATCAAGGGAATCCAGATAGGAAAGGAAGAAGTCAAGCTCTCACTGTTTGCAGATGACATGATACTCTACTTAGAAAACCCTAAAGACTCTATCAAAAAGCTTCTAGAAACAATAGACTCATATAGCAAGGTGGCAGGCTACAAAATTAACACACAAAAATCAATGGCCTTTCTATACACCAACAGTAATAAAGAAGAAATGGACATTAAGAAAACAACCCCATTCACAATAGTACCACACAAACTCAAATATCTTGGAATCAACTTGACTAAATATGTGAAGGACCTATACAAAGAAAACTATAAAACTCTGCTCCAAGAAATAAGAGAGGACACACGGAAATGGAAACACATACCCTGCTCATGGATTGGCAGGATTAACATCATCAAAATGTCAATACTCCCCAAGGCATTATACAGATTTAATGCCATCCCTCTAAAGATACCCATGACATTCTTCAAAGAAGTGGATCAGACACTTTTGAAATTCATTTGGAACAATAAACACCCTCGAATAGCTAAAGCAATCATTGGGAAAAAGAATATGGGAGGAATTACTTTTCCCAACTTTAAACTGTACTACAAAGCAACAGTTATCAAAACAGCATGGTATTGGAATAAGGATAGGTCCTCAGATCAGTGGAATAGGCTTGAATACTCAGAAAATGTTCCCCAGACATACAACCATCTAATTTTTGATAAAGGAGCAGGAAATCCTAAATGGAGCAGGGAAAGCCTCTTCAACAAGTGGTGTTGGCACAATTGGATAGCCACTTGCAAAAAATTAAACTTAGACCCCCAGCTAACATCATGTACAAAGGTAAAATCCAAATGGATTAAAGACCTCGATATCAGCCCCAAAACCATAAGATATATAGAACAGCACATAGGCAAAACACTACAGGACATTACAGGCATCTTCAAGGAGGAAACTGCACTCTCCAAGCAAGTGAAAGCAGAGATTAACAGATGGGAATATATTAAGCTGAGAAGCTTCTGCACCTCAAAGGAAATAGTGCCCAGGATACAAGAGCCACCCACTGAGTGGGAGAAACTATTCACCCAATACCCATCAGATAAGGGGCTAATCTCCAAAATATACAAGGCACTGACAGAACTTTACAAGAAAAAAACATCTAACCCCATCAAAAAATGGGGAGAAGAAATGAACAGACACTTTGACAAAGAAGAAATACGCATGGCCAAAAGACACATGAAAAAATGTTCCACATCACTAATCATCAGGGAGATGCAAATCAAAACAACGATGAGATACCACCTCACACCCCAGAGAATGGCACACATCACAAAGAATGAGAATAAACAGTGTTGGCGGGGATGTGGAGAGAAAGGAACTCTTATCCACTGCTGGTGGGAATGCTGTCTAGTTCAACCTTTATGGAAAGCGATATGGAGATTCCTCCAAAAACTGGAAATCGAGCTCCCATACGATCCAGCTATACCACTCCTAGGAATATACCCTAGGAACACAAAAATACAATACAAAAACCCCTTCCTTACACCTATATTCATTGCAGCTCTATTTACCATAGCAAGACTCTGGAAACAACCAAGATGCCCTTCAACAGATGAATGGCTAAAGAAACTGTGGTACATATACACAATGGAATATTATGCAGCTGTCAGGAGAGATGAAGTCATGAAATTTTCCTATACATGGATGTACATGGAATCTATTATGCTGAGTGAAATAAGTCAGAGAGAGAGAGAAAAACGCAGAATGGTCTCACTCATCTATGGGTTTTAAGAAAAATGAAAGACACCCTTGTAATAATAATTTTCAGACACAAAAGAGAAAAGAGCTGGAAGTTCCAGCTCACCTCAGGAAGCTCACCACAAAGAGTGATGAGTTTAGTTAGAGAAATAACTACATTTTGAACTGTCCTAATATTGAGAATGTATGAGGGAAATGTAGAGCCTGTTTAGGGTACAGGCGGGGGTTGGGTGGGGAGGAGGGTGATTTGGGACTTGGGTGATGGGAATGTTGCACTGGTGATGGGTGGTGTTCCTTTTATGACTGAAACCCAAACACAATCATGTATGTAATCAAGGTGTTTAAATAAAAAAAAAATTAAAAAAAAAAAATCTTGTGGAAAGTTTCTTCCACCTTTATTTTCCTGTGGGCTTTATTTTAATAATCATTGGGTGTTGTATCTTGTCAAAAATGTTCTCTCCATAGATTGAAGTGATCATATGCTATTTATCTTTCCTTTTACTAACATAGTGTATGGTGTTGTTTCACAACTATTGAATTATACTCCTATGCCTGATACGAATCCCTCTTGATGCTGGTGTGTAATTTTTTTGTGTTCTTTTGAATTTAGTTTGCTAAGATTTTGTTGAGAATTTTTGCTATTGATTGAGAAGATTACTCTGATTTTTGTAGCATGTCTGTCACCTTTGGGTATCAGTGTTGTAGAGGGTTAGGAAGGAATCATTTTTATTCAATACTTTGGAAGATCTTAAGTATCAAAGCAGTAAGTCTCCTTCAAAGATTTGACAAAACTCACCTGTAAATTCACCTGGCTTAGTCGTATTTCATTTTTTGTGTGTGTATATATCTTATGTATTAAATATATATCTTAGTTTCTTTAAAAAAAAAAAGATATTAGATAGGGACATATTTTTGTTACAGTGGAAGTAAAGAAGCTGGAATGGCAAGATACTAATTAATCTAGTTAATATAATTAATTTTTTAAATCTTGCCCATCTAAGAGGTAGCCAGACAAATAGGTAATGGAAGGGCTGCTATAAAAATTAGGGGCTGGTGAGGTGACGCTAGAGGTAAGGTGTCTGCCTTGCGAGTTTCAGCCAAGGAAGGACCGTGGTTTGATCCCCTGCCATCCCATATGGTCCCCCCAAGCCAGGGGCAATTTCTGAGCGCTTAGCCAGGAGTAACCCCTGAGCATCAAATGGGTGTAGCCCCTAAAAAACAAACAACAAAAAAAAGTAGATAAGACATAAAAGGGAGCACCAGCAGGGTAGTGTTATATCAGATTGTCAGCACCTTTTCCATTTGGCTTACTTGCTCTCAAATAAATTAAAGATTTATAGGAAACAAAACTGTCTAGGATTCATATAAATATAAGAGATTAATGGGGGCTTTTGAAATTTCCAGTTATCAAACTTTGCTTTTGGCTATAATAAGAAAAACAGAAATCAATTTATCTTCTTTCATAAAACAACTGAGAACTAGATTAAATATATAAAGCAACATGTCTTTCATATAGCAAACAAAAGTCATGTTTTTCCCATTTCAAACAAAAAGCAATACAGGGCAGTGGCAATTGAAAGAACCTAAGAGAAGAAGGCAAGCATTTGTCAGGATATTTCCAGGCTTCTGAGTCAGGAGGCAGCACTCTTAGTTAATCTACATTTTAACAATAAACTACCATAGTCTAGTATTTTAATCTATGGACATTACTTCCCACTATTCTATTCAAGATCTGGATATCAGTATGACTGAGTTTTGGCATAAATCTTTTCCTGATTTAAAAATAGCTGCCTTCTTACTATACCCTTAAATAGCAAAGAAAGATATCTTCCTTGAATATTTTACAAAAAATAGAGGTTTTTAATTTGGAATAATAACCATTTAATGATATTGTAAATGCCCCACTTCCAAATAACATCATCCTGGATATTAACTATGTCATCAACATAGATAGCTCATTGTAAGAGCTATCAAAAAGGACTATATCCTATCTAGGATGAGGAAATAACAAGACTTGAAGGATAACAAGTGGTTAGAATTTGTAGGACATCATAGAATTAGAGATAATGCCACAAAAAGACTCTTAGCTATCTTATATACCTTGTATATAACTGTATTTAAATCATTTAATACTTGTGAGAAAACATGGCAGACAATACTATAAAATATTGTGGTGTCATGCAGCTACAATAAATTGATTGGTCTAGATTTTTTTAAATTAAAACAAATTTGGTGGCTTAACAGTTTTATAAGGTTAAGTCTTACAGCTGGGCTGTTTCTGTTGGAAGGTGTAGGGTGTGACATAGGGCTGCTGTAGTTCATGCAGAAAGATGATCTGCCTCTCCCTGCCTTTATGAAAATGCTTTAAAAATATAAGTCCAGAGCAACTACCTTGAAAGTATCTATGGCCAGTACTTTCTTTTGGAGCTTGTTCTAGTCACTGGTTCACTTTTATTTTAAGAAAATGGTGGCTGCTAAGTTTTCTCATGGCAAGGTAGGTGTGGGTTCAGCCCAAATTTAGTAACACCAGGGAAATATATATATATATATATAATTACCCCAAATTGACCCATGTTGATCTAAGTTTTGATAATTCCTTTTGTCTTTGTGTTATAACAAACAATATAATGTAAATTTGTTTGTACTGGCATAGAATCAGGTTAGGATAGTATGTGAGCAATTGGGGACATTATTGAAGGAAAGATCACACTGGTAGTGGGATTGGTGTTTGAACATTGAATGCCTGGTATGACTGTAGTATGAACAAATTGTTAAATCCTGGCGCAATAATACAAATTTTGAAAAAATATATTTGTGTGAAAGTATCTCTCCAGAGCTGAACAGATAGTACAGCAGGAAAGGCATTAACCATGCATGCAGCGGAATCCAGGTTTGATCATTAACTTCTAGACCAATCAATTTATTGTAGCTGCATGACACCACAATATTTTATAGTATTGTCTGCCATGCTAATATCAGATAATGCAAACTTTATACACATCAGGAAGGAAGAAGGAGCTTACCTGAGTAGCTTAATGACACAGCTAATAGAACTAGAAAGTGCTCAAAAAAAGGACCCAATAAAAGGGAGACAGAAGGAAATAACAAAGCTGAGAGCAGAAATCAATGAAGTGGTCTATCGATCTTGTTTATTTTTTCAAAGAACCAACTTCTGCTTTCATTGATCTTTCGGATTGTTTTTTGGGTTTCCACTTCCTGATGTGTGCTTGCAAAGCTATAAATTTTCCTCTCAGTACTGGTTTTGCTGTGTCTCATAAGTTCTGATAGTTTGTGTCTTTATTGTCATTTGTTTCCAGGAACCTTTTGATTTCCTCCTTGATTTCATCTCGGACCCAGTGGTTATTGAGTATGAGGCTGTTTAACTTCCAGGTGTTAAAGTTTTTCTTCTGAGTCCCTTTGGAATTCAGAAATAATTCCAGAGCCTTGTGGTGAGCGAAGGTAGTCTGCAAAATTTCTATCCTCTTGATATTATGGAGGTATGTTTTATGTGCTAGCATGTAGTCTATCCTGGAGAATGTCCCATGTACATTGGAGAAGAATGTGTACCCAGGTTTCTGGGGATGGAGTGTCCTATATATATACACTAGGCCTCTTTCTTCCATTTCTCTCCTCAGGTCTAGTATATTCTTGTTGGGTTTCAGTCTGGTTGACCTATCCTCTGTTGACAAAGACATGTTGTGGTCCCCCACAATTATTGCGTTGTTATTGGTATTTTTTTTCAGATTTGTCAACAGTTGTATTAAATAATTTGCTGGCCCCTCATGTGGTGCATATATGTTTAGGAGAGTTATTTCTTCCTGCTCAACATACCCCTTATTAATATAAAATATCCATTTTTGTCCCTTACAACCTTCCTGAGTATAAAGTTTGCATTATATGATATTAGTATGGCCACTCCAGCTTTTTTTATGGGTATTGTTTGCTTGGATAATTATTCTCCAGCCTTTTCTTTTGAGTCTATGTTTGTTCTGACTATTCAGGTGCATTTATTGTAGGCAGCAGAAGGTTGGATTGAGTTTTTTGATCCATTTAGCCACTCTGTGTCTCTTGACTGGTGCATTTAGTCCATTGACGTTGAGAGAAAAATTTGTCCTGGTATTTAATGCCATCGTTATATCGAAATTTGGTGTGTCTTTTGGTTAGTCTTGTCTTAAATTAGGTCTTTCAGTTTTTCTCTTAAGACTGGTTTTGAGTCTGTAAAGTTTCTGAGCTGTTTTTTTCTGTGAAACCATGTATTCTTCCGTCAAACCGGAAAGTGAGTTTTGCTGAGTATAGTATTCTGGGTGAAGCATTCATTTCATTCAGTCTTTTCACAATATCCCACCACTGCTTTCTGGCATTGAGTATTTTTGGTGACAGGTCTGCTGTAAATCTCAAGGATGCTCGCTTGAACGTAATTTCCCCTTTTGATCTTGCTGTTTTAAGAATTCTGTCTCTATCTTTGGGATTTGTCATTGTGACTAGGATGTGTCTTGGGGTGGTTTTTCTGGGGTCTCTTTTGGTTTGTACTCTTCAAGCATGCAGGATTTGATCACATATATTCTTTAGCTCTGGAAGTTTCTCTTTAATGATGTTCTTGACCATTGATTCTTCCTGGTGATTTTCTTCCTGGGTCTCTGGGACTCCAATGATTCTTAAGTTGTTTCTGCTGAGCTTATTATATATAGACTTCTATTTTCTTCTGTTCCTATTTTTTGACTAATTTTTCCATTGTCTGTTTATTTGCTTTAAGTTTTTTTTCCAATCTCTCCTGCTGTATGGAATTGTTATGTATCTCATCTTCCACGGCACCAAGTCTATTCTCAGCTTCTGATACCCTGTCCCAGAGCTTATCCATTTTGTCATTCACTTCGTTTACTGACTTTTTCAGGCCTATTAGTTGACATGTTATTTCAGTTTGGAGTTTTGTGATTTCTGTCTTCATATTTTCTTGGTTCTTATTAGTGTTCTGTTCAACTCTATCCATGGTTTCTTTGAGTCCGTTGAGCATCTTCCATATTGCTAGTCTAAAGTCCTTATCTGAGAGGTGATTAGTTGGTTGGTCATTATCTGGTCCTCAGAATTGTCATCTTCATTCTCTATGTCTGATGCTGGCCTGCATTTTTTCCCCATTGTCACTCTTGTATTGTGGATTTTTCTATGTGTTGTGGTGGTAATCATTGGCTATATGATCCAGGCAGCACACTCCTCTGGCTCTGCCCTTTCTGGATGGGCTGTCTTGCCTCTAAGGGAGGGAAGTCCTCTGTGGATAAAGCCTCACACTGGATCAAATCTTAGGCCAGAGCATGCAACAGAGAAGACAGTCCGGAGAGAAATGCTTGCTTCTGTGATATAGCACAGTTCTTAGTGTAATTTTTTCTTTTAGTTGCGATGGTGTTCTTTTCTTAGAAAGAGCGCACGGCCGCATAGCAAAGTGAAGCGGCCATGCTCTGCTGGAGCCTCTTTTCAGCCCACTCCCAAGAATTTTATGCAAGAGGACAGTAGACAGACATACACAGGTAGCACTCACAATTTTTCACAGTTGGGCCCCACTGGGCAGGCGTAGTTTCGTGGATTTTCCCAGCCTGATGTCACAAACAGGGGACCCAGCTTCTGCAAAAGCTAGCCGGTTTTTTTGTTCTAGAGTCCCGCCCTTATAATACATACATATATACTTTCTTGGCAGGGGAGATACCATAATCACGAAGGTGGTTTTCCTACGGTGAGGCTTATCCATTGCACTCCAGATGTGCTGACCCC
This sequence comes from Suncus etruscus, assembly GCF_024139225.1. Classification (NCBI taxonomy): domain Eukaryota; kingdom Metazoa; phylum Chordata; class Mammalia; order Eulipotyphla; family Soricidae; genus Suncus; species Suncus etruscus. The sequence continues at coordinate 59,294,620 of NC_064855.1, forward strand.
TATTATTTCCCCAAATGTGGAAAACTCTACTGCATAATTTGTGGTGGTGGGGGGGACTGCATTCGTGCTCTCTCCTGTTAAAAAAAATCTATATATAAAAAAACAAAAATACAACATATGCCACAAAATCCCCAAACTGGTAAACAGTAAAGCCATTACTTTAAAATACCTGAAATTTAACAAATATTTTGGACAAAATACTCAGGCATAGACTGATAATATTAGAGAAAGATGTGGACTTTGTTGACTAATGCAGGGTCATTAACAAAAAATAATTACTGTTTAATAGTACATATCTAGTTTTCTTCATACCAAGGTCTTCTTGACATACTTATGATTCTTTCAAGTAATTTTGATATAAAAATAAATAAAGGTGGAGATCAAGCAAGTACAGAATAAGAGGGCAGTAATCAGTAATAAAAGGGCAGTAAGCCATGTGCAGGTAAATTCCTTATCTACTGTACTATTTCTTTAGTCTACAGAAAGTAGACTGAAGTGAGCACAAGAGTAATGTTTAGGAAAAATTAAAGAGAATTTTTTTGATGGTAGATGAAAATTTGACTTTTTGTGATTAAGGTATGGCACTATGTCTATGTACATATATGTTGGGGTGTAAGATTTGTAGGTATAAATTTTAACAAGTATTATAAACCAATGTTAGAAAAAAGTTTAAAAGTTAAAATATGAAAAGAACCAAAAGAAATTGGAATGAAGGTTATCTAACAATAAATATAGGGGCTGGTGAGGTGGCGCTGGAGGTAAGGTGTCTGCCTTGCAAGCGCTAGCCGGGGAAGGACCACAGTTCGATCGCCCAGCATCCCATATGGTCCCCCCACGCCAGGGGCAATTTCTGAGTGCTTAGCCAGGAGTAACCCCTGAGCATCAAATGGGTGTGGCCCAAAAACCCAAAATATATAGCAATTTTTCCTTTTTTTAACATTTGTTCAAGGGATTATTAATGATTTAAACGGAAGCATTATAATGCATTTGGAGCCTATAAGTAGAATAACATATATGGCAATTATAACATACAATAGTTAAGTAAATAAAAATTTAAATGTTTTGTTTTGAAAATTAATTTACTTTAGATAGGATAGTAACCACAAAAATGAATCAAATATAAGTTAAGTATTAGAAATAAGATAATTACAAATACAATCTTTTTTTTGTTGAAGTTGTATTTTTTTTATAAATCAGTATTTCTGTACATGTGTTAGAAACAAAAATGCAAGACATATACAAAAATAATGTTTTCAAAAATAACCACTTTTAATAGTTCAGCTCTCAACACCCTAATATTCAACATGAAAATGAGATAAGTATGTAATGGAGTTCTACACAGGATAAAAAACCATCCTGACTGCAATATGGGATATGCAGACTCCAGGATCTTTAATACAAAAGCATGATACCAACAACAGAGACTATATGAGGAATAGAGGTGTATTGCCACTACAGACAATGACTTGGATTGGAAAAACTAGTTTGCCTGGAGCCTAGAGTCAGTCCTGTGCCAGGAAACTTCAGGGGTAGGGTTTCCTTGTATTTAGACCATAATTTTTCTTTCCATGTCCCTTATATTTTGGTGGGCCTATGCAAACAAATGCCACTCTAACATCATTTTTTACTATGTTCCTTTGACTCCAATCCTTAAGAAAAACAACCCACTAAAACTTTTGAGGTTAACTTAAACTAGTTAGCATGTGCATGGAACTAGATAAATGTACTTTGCCCTCAATGTTTAAGGAGTTATGTAAGTCTAATGTCTTTAGATTATATTGTGTGCTGCTAAGAAATAGTATGTACTACAACTGGGGATTTGATGGACAAAGTAATTGTATTGTACATGGGTTCAGTTTTGTTTTTCTTAATGTTCTTTGGCTGAAAGTTCAAGGCTGGGATATCATCGATGGGACTACCGAGGATTCTGTTTATGGGTGATTGTGCTTCCACTGTAACTTTACCCTGTCCTCTTCTTTGCATCTTTGATGTCATAATTAAAATAAAAAAAAATAAACCTCAACTTACCTAAAAAAAATAAAAAATAAATAAATGTTTGTTATCGTAACATTTTTCTCAAGTATGAGAAATAATGTTGAGTGTAAAAAGCACTAAAACACACATGCTTAATCTTAATATACAGAAAAAGATATAAAAATTTTATTTAAGACATCATTTTATAATTTCTATCCCATTGACTTTATGGGCCAGCATGTGTCTACCCTGGAGAATGACCCATGTGCACTGGAGAAGAATGTGTATCCAATTTTCTGGGGATGGAGTGTCCTATATATACCTATGAGTCCACTTCTTTCCATTTATGTTTCAGAGCTAGTAGATAATTACAAATACAATCTTTAAGAAGGGAGAAAATGGGGGAAAATAGTTATTTTGACAAATTAAATATAGTAGTGAATTTAAATTTTACCATGTTAATAATTATATATTAAATATTTGATAAAAAGTAAGCATGGAATCAACACTTTCCAGGGTAGAAAACAAATAAAACCAGGAGCATATATTTGATGTTTCTAGACATATCCAGATACTACTAAGCATGCCTAAAAGTATATGCGGTAGAAAAAGGGCTACAACAACTCAGGAACCTATCAGAATTGATAGAAATAGTGTCCAAGCAAAACTGCAAGGACTGAAAATTGTATTTGCATAAATTAACTTAACCTCAATCCTTATACCTATATAAAAGCAGGCACCTTTCAAGTTTTGGTACACATTTTAAATGCTTTCTGTATTTATTATCCTCAAAATGCCACAAATAAACATCAAGTTCAATACAGGAGCAATAAACCGTGAACTATACTAATAAAACATAGCTGCTATAACTCCACCAGATTTTGATTTCTCCCTGACGTGGCATAAGTGCTTCCATTAGAGTATTCCCATATTGTCAAGGATAGTTCAAGATACTGAACACCACTGGAGAGCACCATCTTCCAGAAAGCAAATATTGTCAAATTGGATGTAAATATTAAGATTAACATGAAATTTTAGTTTGGCTACATATAGGACATTTTAATATGTATAAAAAGAAATAAAAAATAAATGGTTCTAAACTTTACAATTACAAGACCTTGAGAATGATGCTCTCCATATAATTCAAATTTTTCTCAACTTCATCCTAGAATGGTCAAACAATTGACAGATTAATTAAGTTAAATATTTAAGAAGCATAGGTTTGTTGTGTGTAAATAACCATCTTACTAAAAAAGGGAAAATTGAAAAGTAAGATAGTACTAGCTTGAATTACAAGAATTGAATAAAGCTAAGAGCAAAAATTAATGTTTATAAAACTATTACAGCACTAACAAATTCAACTATTACACACTAACAAATTCAAGAGATTGTATTTTCTCCTTTTGAAAAAAATAAATGATTCACTAGTTGACTTACTAAAAATAAATAAAAAAATTATCAATTAAGTAAAAATGATATCTATTTTACAAATAAAACATACATAAAGTTTGAAATAAATATCAAAGAAGAAAATTTTGAATAAAAAATGACTGGTTTACTCAGTCCTAATTAACTTGAAACATCTAAATAAAATATTGTTTTAGAACATTTATGTTATTTTAATAGCTTTCTAAATATTAAAACATCTCATTTCTATATTGTTTATGGATTACACTTAGCTCAGGGCTTAGGGCTTAATCCTTTTTTTTTTTTTAAGGCTTCAGATGATGTCTCTTTTTTTGCATTTTTTTCTTTATTTAAACATCTTGATTACAAATATGATTGTGATTAGGTTTCAGTCATGTAAAGAACACCCCCCTTCACCAGTGAAACATTCCCACCACCAATGTCTCAAATCTCCCTCCATCCCACCCCACCCCCACCTGTACTCCAGACAGGCTTTCCAGTTCTTTCATTCATTCACATGATTATGGTAATTCTCAGTGTAGTTATTTCTATAACTGCTCTCACCACTCTTTATGGTGAGCTTCATAAAAGTGAGCTGGAAGTTCCAGCCCTCCTCTCATTGTCTCTAAGGATTGTTGCAAAGATGACTTTTATTTTTCTTAAAACCCATAGATGAGTGAGACTATTCTGCGTCTCGCTCTCTCCCTCTGACTTATTTCACTCAGCATGATAGATTCTATGTACATCCATGTATAGGAAAATGTCATGACTTCATCTCTCCTGATGGCTGCATAATATTCCATTGTGTATATCTACCACAATGTCATGACTTCATCTCTCCTGATGGCTGCATAATATTCCATTGTGTATATCTACCACATTTTCTTTAGCCATTTGTCTGTTGAAGGGCATCTTGGTTGTTTCCAGAGCCTGGCTATTGTGAATAGTGCTGCAATAAATATAGGTGTGAGGAAGAGGTTTTTGTATTGTATTCTTGTGTTCCTAGGGTGTTCCTAGGGTATATCCTTTCTAACTATGAGTTCAAGTATCACTCCTAGCAAGTTTGAAGGACCATATGGGATGCTTGGGATCAAAACCAGGTCTGCATCCAATTACAGTCATGTTTACAATCAAGGTGCTTAAATAAAAATATTTAAAAAAAAATAAAAACAATCAGGTCTGTGCATTCAAGGTAAGCCCCCTATCCACTGTACTAGCCTATTAGAGTACTAGCCTACTAGCTCATAATAGTTCTCATAAAAGTTCTAACCTTATTTTTTTTTTGTGGTGTCAGAAATCTTTCTTTTCTGTTGTGGATGAGAAAATAAGGCCACTATAGCAAGCAATCTTGGTATTTGCGCAGGTCCTAGGACAGAGCCTAGGATGGTCTTTAAGGTTCTAGAGGTACTGTTCCACCATTGTTGGTGTGTTCAGTTTTCTGTATCATGTGCTCCATGTTTTTGTTCGTTCCCTTAGCTGAAGTCTAAGAAATTATGGCTCCAATGGTTCTGCTCAGTCTCTGTTGTCAGAATTGGGCTTCTGTACTAAGAAGTCTTGATTTTTGTAAAAGACCTGGGCTATAGCCTAGGGTAGGGTTTTCCTCAATGGTCTCAAGGTACTTTCTGTTCAGTCACAGTTGTCCTGACACCACAAAAAAACAAACAAACAAAAAAAAACAACTGGGATATGGCAATGAGAAGGTATGGAGCCAGTGGTTGTTCCCATGACAATATGCTTCAAGAGTGGAGAAACCCTGAATCTCTTAGGCCACGAGAATTTCCTTCCTTCCCCAATACTTGCTGTGCCTATACAAAAAAAAAAAAAAAAAAAAAAAAAAAAGGTGGGGTAACACAAATTCTGCCACTGCAGCACTTTTTCTGGTGTTGTTTTGTTTTATTTTTTTATTTTGTTTTTTTTTTTTTATATTATTTTCCTTCTCCTTTTTCTTCCACTTTTTTCTTTCTTTTCCACTTTTGTGGATATTATTCGGTGATTTTTTTTTTTTTAGTAGTAGATACCAAATTTTTTCTCCTCTTTTCCTTAACCTTTTACCTCCAACAGAATAGCATAATTTGAATCATTCAGCCTCATAAATTGAGGGGGGAAAAGAATGATATCAGGATCAGTCATATGAACATGTAGTGTAAATATAAAAATGACCAGACTGGAACACCAAACAGAATAGATACCCAACCTATAACAAGCTGTAAGGCAGAGACCATTTGCACTAGGATTCTGGGGAGGGGGGGGTAAAGGAGGGAGATGTGGGAGACATGCTGGGAACAAGAGTGGAGAGAGGATAACATTGGTGGTGGGAATGCCCTTCATTCATTGTCACTATATATCGTAAATAATTCTGTGTAATGAACTTCAGTCACAATAAAAAAAAAGTTCTAACCTTCTTTACATCTAATATCTATCTATATCCAAACAAAATTTGTATATCCCATTGGTATTTATATGCCCTTGGGATTTAGATTCCATGTAAAATTATATATTATTATTCTATTATGTTTGTGAATGATAAATGATAAATATAATTATCCATCATATTTTAGAGAATATTTTTTAAAAATATATTCCTTGTATAGCTATTTGTGTTTATCTAGGTTGTCTTAAAAACTATTTGGAAGTTTTTTTTGCATTTCTATCTATATAATAGTTAATTAGAATTTTAAGTAAAATTTTCTTGAATTCATTCATAAAATGATTTTTATGGAGAGGGTTGATTAGTCCTCTGATGGCATTGTGTTGAATTAAATAATTAACGATGGGGCTGGATGGTGGATGATGCCATCCAGCCCACATGGCTCTGCAACCTCCATGCAGCCGGCGAGTTCCAGGCCCAGGTGAAATCACTCACTCACACGCAGCCATCAGGAAGAATCATCTTTATTCATGCCCTTGCCACCACAGGTGTGTGGCCTATGTCAACCTTTTAAGCATTCGCCCTGCATCTTATTTTCTGTTAGCCATCTTCCCTTTGGGCTCCATGCGGCCCAAAGATCCAAAAGCCAGGAAGCCAAGCCGGGCCAAGAGAGAAACGGCCAAAGGCCCAAATCCCCTGGCTCAGAGGTTTATCTATCCTTTTCCAGACCCCTCCCAGAAATGGGAGGTCTTGCAGGTAGTTACACCTATTATCCGGTTCCCAAAACTCCTCCCAGATATGGGTGGGTCTTGGGGTACACCACATTTCCCCCTTTTTTAAATATTTTCATGCGCCAACGTAATAAAGTGAAAATTAATATACCAGCCCTTTTCAAAAACATATCATTTGCAAAATATACTTTACACCTGTAACCTAAAATTCTATTAATGCTTTTTTACCAAGCACTATTTTGGAACTTTCATGTTCCTATATTTTTAAACTATATTGGGGGAACTTCACTGTTCCTATATTTTTCCTATACACAAGTACTTCAGCATACATGCATAACATACATTTTAAAAACAGGCTAAGTACATTAAAATACACAGTAAAACATTTTGCAATTGAAAATATTAACTTTGAAAGACAACAAAACACATTTAAATTATAAAGAAAATGACTAAGACAAAGATGCAGGTGGTTAGAAATTAGATGTTAAAATGAGCTAAACTGAATTACTTCCCTTTTATTTTTATTTTTAACTACTAACTAAAATTTATCCCATTACCAACTATGAGTAAAATATAACGACCCACTAATTTTCTACACCTAAAACCATAGTTCAGATGATTAATTTGTCCCACGCTGATCTCACCACGTGGCTTTTGTAAACTTTTAAAGTTCAGATGTTGGTTTGTTCCACGCTGATCTTACCACGTGACTTTCTTCCGTAGTTCCAGGCTCCGCTGCTGGTTTGTGATCTGGAGCGAGGATTCCAGGTTTTTCGCTTTTCCGGGCCAAACTGAGCCCAGCCAAGCCGATTCCAGCCGAGATCCCAGCCGAGCCGAGCTGCTTGGAGCTTGCCGCTTGGGGCTTCACCGCTGCCTTTTTTCCCCTCTGGGAGCACTTTGGATGTTCAGAGTTCCAAGTGATTTAAACTAAAAGTTCAGTTCGAAATTTCCAAAGTCGAAATCCAAATTCAAGCCAAAGGTCATTTTCAGAAAATCAGTCCACTTTAAATACAGTCTTTTTTCTCCTCCGTTTCCAATTTAGACTTTTAATAAGTCTTTGAAGAGGCCCAGGTTTTTGTTTCTTGTAACAAAGTTTCAGTTTTGGGCCTGGGCCTGGGCTGGAGGTGATGCAAGCTTCCACCTCTTTTGTTTTAATTGCCCTTGTTTCCCTAGAAGGGGTCACGGCCATGTTTGAACATGGCTGCACGTGGCCCAGTGTTTTGGACTCAGTGCACCCGACAAGAGCCAAAATTAAACTGAAAAGCAGAAATATTACCATTGTTGCTGGTTTCTTGGGTCCAGGATTCAGGTCAAAGTTCGGAGCGCCAGATGTTGCATTAAATAATTAACGATGGGGCTGGATGGTGGATGATGCCATCCAGCCCACATGGCTCTGCAACCTCCATGCAGCCGGCGAGTTCCATGCCCAGGTGAAATTACTCACTCACACGCAGCCATCAGGAAGAATCATCTTTATTCATGCCCTTGCCACCACAGGTGTGTGGCCTATGTCAACCTTTTAAGCATTCGCCCTGCATTTTATTTTCTGTTAGCCATCTTCCCTTTGGGCTCCATGCGGCCCAAAGATCCAAAAGCCAGGAAACCAAGCCGGGCCAAGAGAGAAACGGCCAAAGGCCCGAATCCCCTGGCTCAGAGGTTTATCTATCCTTTTCCAGACCCCTCCCAGAAATGGGAGGTCTTGCAGGTAGTTACACCTATTATCCGGTTCCCAAAACTCCTCCCAGATATGGGTGGGTCTTGGGGTACACCACAGCATTGTTTTGTTTGTGGCAATATATTGATTTAAATGGTTTATCTCTTCTAGTTCCTATTTGGTAATGTATGCTTTCTATAAATAGTTTCCTAGACAAAGAGAGGTGTAAGGCCTAGGGTATTGACAACATCATATAGCAGAGGCAAAATGTTTTAAACTGACTTTAACTGCACTACATACAGCAGAACTCAGTCCTGACCAAAAGCCATAGGTTAGGATCAATACGTAAAACAATAAGTAAAAATCACCCTTGCCACTCCAGCACTCCTTTTTCTTGTGGTTTTTATATATATATATATATATATTATTTTCCTTCTCTTTTTTTCTTCCACATTTTTCTTTCTTTTTTTCTTTTTCTTTCTATTTTCTTTTGGTAGTTGCTACCAATTTTTTTCTCTTATTCTTTTTATCTCCAACAGAATCACATAACTTGAATCATTCAGCCTCATAAATCATAAATTAAGGGGGGGAAAGTATGATACCAGGACCAGTCATATGAACATGTAGTGAAAATAAAAAATGATCAGACTTGATCACCAAACCCAAAGTCAATGCCAACAGACTAGATACCCAATCTACAACAGACTGTAAAGTAGAGACCAGTTACACTAGTATTCTGGGGGGTAAAGGAAGAAGATATGGGATATATCCTGGGAACAGGGGTGGAGGGAGGACAACACTGGTTGGTGGGAATGCCCCTCATTTATTGTCACTATGTACCGTAAATAATTCTGCGAAAGATTCGTAATGCATTTTGGTCACAATAAAAATTTATTTAAAAAATAAAAAATAAAGAAAAAAATCATGCAAATGAAACATACTGTATGTAATAAAATGTAAACATAATGCAAAATAAAACACAACTAAGAACATTACTTTGATTATATGAAATATTTTATTTTTTCTATAAATAGCCTCTTTTATTTTTTTAAATTTTTTTCTTTTTTTAATTATCCTTATTTAAACACCGTGGTTACAAATATGATTGCAGTTGTATGATAACAGTCATGTAAAGAACACCCCCCTTCACCAGTGCAAGATTCCCACCACCAATTTTCCAGATCTCCCTCCTCCTTATCCCACCCACACCTGTACTCAAGACAGGCTTTCTATTTCCCTCATTCATTCACATTTTTATGATAGTTTTCAGTATAGTTATTTCTCTAATTGCACTCATCACTCTATGTGGTGAGCTTCATGTCATGAGCTGCACCTACATAGGAAAATGGGGGGAAATAAGGGTTGGGACTGAGGCAGTAAAAGATTAGAAATGAGCTTTGTAAGGGCAGTATCAAGGTCACAATACAAGATGGATATTATGCATATATAAAATATATGCATACAATACTATCAATAGGAGAAAAAATTTCCAGTGACTGTCCCAAAATAAATCAGTGCTAGAACAACCCACTCTCCTCCCAAAGCGCATTCTCATTACTGTAGGGAGAGGTAGGGGGAAAGCCTGATGACCCCTATAGAGCCCTATTTTAAAATTAAATTTTCTTATTTTAGACACTAGCTTACAGAGTTGTTCATAATACCATTTCTGGCATTCAATATTTTATCACCAATCCATCACGAATATAATATTCCTTTCTTTTATGTCATCAATATAATTTCACATCTAATGTGGTGCATTCCTACTTAAAATCAGTGTTAACTTATGTGCCCCTTGGGGGCCAGAGTCATAGTACAGTGGGTAGTGCATTTACCTTGCATGCAACCTATCTAGATTTAATCCCTGGCATTCTATACCATCTTCCAAACAATACCAGGAATAATTCCTGAACACAGAGCCAGGTATACTCACTGAACACCACCCCCAAAAATTATGGGACTGCTTATGCTCTATCCATGATTTTGAGGATCTGTGCAGCTGGTGACAGTGGTGGGCCCCATTGTGATCAGCTTCGAGGCCAGTATGGCATTGATCTCTTGCGCAGTCATGGATAAAGGCTCTGGACCATGGGTCTGGCTTCTGGAATTTCTGGAAGTACATAGGTGTGAGGGGTTGGGGTAGGAGGAAGGACAGCCAGCCTGGCCCCAATTGTCTGTGGAGATGTCAGCTACAAAATCTACATACTGGAATTTTATTTGCAACATGGAATATTTTTATAATCAGATGTGATTTTTCTTTAACTACACTCTTTTATTTAATTAGGAATCACTATGAGTAAAATTTATGTATATTTGAGTCAAACAAAATCAGTTATGATTGAGCTTCACATGTACGTTCCAACAACACCAATCTTTTACCTTTGACCAATGTTTTCTGTTTCTTATTTTTTTGTTTTTGTTTTGTTTTGTTTTGTTTTGGGTCACACCTGGCAGTGCTCAGGGGATACTCCTGGCTCTATACTTAGAAATAGCTCCTGGCAGGCTTGGGGAACCATATGGGATGCCAGGATTTGAACCACCAATCTTCTGCATACAAGGCAAACGTTTTACCTCAATGCTATCTCTTCAGCCCCTGTTCCCTGTTTCTTGTTTTATATAGCTCTTCAATTAGAAATGTACTTACAATTTCAGCACATTTCTGGTTCTGCATAAATTATGTATGATATAATCTGGTTTATAATAATAATCTTCACAAAATTTGTCATCTTGACAGTGCCCAAATAGTAGGCAACTGAAAGGCACTTGGTGTGATGAAAAATATTAATTTCACCTTTATGATCTGAATATGTATTAATTTGCTTCTAATATTTAATTTATTTGTAAATATTTATTTCATAATATAATCCAAACCTATTAGAATTATATTATTAATATCTTATGCTTATTTTATTATGTTTATCTATATATTGTTCCATAGCACTATTCTAGACATTAAAGATAAGGTAAGACAAGAAACTGACAGGAGAAAATGGTTACATTTTGCTTAACTATTTATTCAAAATTGGCTTAAAAATCATTTTTGGTAAAATAATTAAGCAGAGTGTTTTACTTTATCATATTACTTCTCTAAGAAGCTCAGCTTTTCCTATCTATATAAACATTGTTTTGATATACATGTTGTCCTATAGCCCTCAAATCATATTCTATGAGGTGAGCACATTAAATTTCAACACAAATAAGAATGTTAAGGATATTATATGTACAGTAAAGGCTCAGTGATTTTCCTATGAATACTGTTATGCTAAAGAACGCCTACAACTATAGTTCTAGAAAACATATTTATTTTCCTAATGAAGAAAGGATACAGATAAGATCAGGTGTTTGACTACAAGGAGAATTCTGGCATCCAAACACAATTACTGTTTCGGTGATTCCAATTTCCATTTGTTCCAGAGTTAATTAAAGTTTCATTTCAATAAGTTTGAGGAAAGAATGACTTCTGTGGAATTTATTTCTTTGCAGTGCTTTTAGAAAGGTACCTATGTCAACACAATGGGCATCTTCCTAGAAACCAATTAAATACATTTCCTGAATGACTATGTTATTCATACTACAGACTCTTTGGTGTAAAATTTTGTAAATTTGTAGTTATTATTTTTCATATTCAGCTATAGGAAAAACAACTTAAAAATCAAATTAACTGCTAAAGTTTTCATCTTTTCCTAGAATTCCACCTGCCTAATTACCTCTAAATGGCCAGATGGAAGCACTCAGGCATTTTAACAGGACAATGTTGGCATTTTTTTATCATTCAAAGCACATGTGAGGAAACTTAGAGATTAATATAATGGGAGCTGAAGGACCAGCTACACTAATTAATTGAAAATTAACATAATATGGTAGTTTTAATTTTACCTTCCCTGGACATAGGTATATATACATATATATATAAAATCAAGAACAGAAAATGGTACAATTTGGGTTGGAAATAACAGCAAATAAAAGAAAGCTCTATCCAGAAAATAGAAACAGCATATAAAAGAAGGGCTTTTCTCTCTCTTTTCTCTCTCTCTTTTCCTATCCCCTTCTCTTTCTTCTCCCTCCCATAAAAGAGCTTTTTTTGTCTCTTTTTTCCATTCTCCTTCCTATCCTTCTCTTCTTTTCTTCCTCCCTCTTCCACCTTCCCCAACAAAATAAAAAGTTTGAATATAGTCCTATAGAAACCCAGTACATCCAGAATTGTACAATAAATTTAACTTATGCATCTGATTTTTGTATGTGGATTTTTCATATGATTTTCAAGAACCTATACTATATAGATTTTTTTCTTCACTATCAATATAATTAGGGAAGAGAAAGCAGTACTGGGTACTTTGTTTCAAGTCCTTCACATTCTCATCTTGAACTTAGTTGTTTTATTAAATAGTTGGCTAAAATCACTGACTTTGTAATTGAAAATAAATTTAGGTGTGCTGGAGAGATAGTACAATGTCTATTGTACTTATAGATAAGATGCTTGCCTTGCATGCGACCTACAAAGATTGATAGAGTTCTGAGTATAAAATCTGGATTAAGCCCTAAGAATAGTTTGGTGTGGCCCAAACACCCATCAAAAATATAAATGTATTTTTCTAACAGTCGTATAAATGCACATTTATTTATAATTATATATACATAATGTTATGGGGCTGAAGTGATAGCACAGTGGGTAGGGTGTTTATCTTGCACATGACTGACCTGTATTTGATCCCCAGCATTCCATATGATCCCCCGAGCCTGCCAGGAGTAATTTCTGAGCACAAAACTGGGAGTAATCCCTGAGCTCTGCCAGGTATGCCCCCAAAACAACAACAAAAACAACAAAACACATATTACATATGTATACATTATTTCATATACACACAAATAAAATGCATGCATACATTTCATATATATTATACATTATTTATGATATTTTATATCCAGCCACCTTTATAAATACACATAAAGAAAGCTTCCTCCCCTCATATGCATCATTACTTTAGTGTCCACTACTTGGGGATACTTAGTTAATTAGCAGATGAATAGTTCAAATCCAAATTAATAGATATCTATGTGATATAATTGTTAACTTTTAAAAACTGGGTTTTTTGTGTGTACAGTATCATAGGTCCTCATATCTTAATTGTCATAAAATGTAAGTAAGTACTTAGTAATTGCTAATATATGTTGGCAAGTAGAAAGGAGTTTCCAATTTCCAATTTGTAACAAGAGGAAAAAACAGAGTGCCCATACTTTGCAAATTGTCTAAGCTATTTTATTCGATATGAACTTAAACTTTCAACTTTTTTTGCCACACCCAGCGGCGCTCAGGGGTTACTCCTGGCTCTGCATTTAGAAATTGCTCCTGGCAGGCTGGGGGGGACCATATGGAATGCTGGGAATATAACTTGGATTTGTCCCAGGTCAGCTGCAAGTAGGGCAAATGCCCTGCCACTGTGCAATGACTCCGGCCAAACTTTCAACTTCTTGTAACTTTATGTAAAAATCCCTCCTATATGAGATCTATTTTCTCTTACACATACTACTTTTGAACCCACTATTTGGATTCTTAGTTATACAACAGGAATTTTTATTTTCAAAGCCAAAGTAAATGTATTTTCATGTATTTTTAGTTAAAGAAAAATATTTATTTTTAATTATGAAATATTTGGAATACCTAAGCAAATGCAAAGAGCAAGGCAACAAGTGGCCTGGGTTCCATCATTTAGGTTTATTGTTATTTAAACACTAAACCATATCTACTACAAATAATTCTTTTTTAAAAATAATAAAGACAAGCTTCACAGCATCACAGCTTTTGCAATGCAAACATTAAAATGTCAGGATTTTGCTGTTTCACAACTAATCTCTGCAGAAACTCCAAGTCAACAAAAAACAAGTACACCGGTTTTCAGCCTGAGAACTCTGGCATTTTCTTGGTGTAGGGGCAGGCAGCTTTCCCCTCCGTTTCTCTTGCCTTACTCCTAGAAGCCCCAGCAACCACACCCACATCCAATAGCTTCTGTAAGAACAGCCAAGCTTCTTAGCTTCATCACTAAATTCAAGAAGAGAGTCATGCCATGTCCAGCTACTGAAATTCTTTGGCCCTGTCTTACAGGGCCTGGAGCTCTTGAAATACCTGGTTGTACAACACCTTCAATTTCACAATACTGACAGCTCAGTAGGAACACACCAAATTTATATGGGAAAATAGCTTAAAAGCCAAATAACAAAACAATAATGTAGAAGGTTTAAAAAGTAACAGTTTGGTAAACCCTCAGGCATGATTTTAAAGACTCCATTGTGAGATATTACATTTTTCAATTTTTTTCTTTTATTGAAGTATTTTTTCAATAATTCCATTAGCCATTTTGTGTGACAAACAATGTAAAATAAATTATGTTGTGCCCTCTTACGGGGTAGCCTTGAGGTGTATGGGAAACTGTGAACAAGGGTTATGGGGAAGACTACACTGGTAGTGGGATTGATGTTGAAATATTGAATGTCCAAAACAACTGTAGTATGAATAACTGTAAACGGCAGTGTTTAAAGTAAAAATAAAACAAAATAAAATGATTAAAAATTAATTAACTAATTAAATAAAAGGCACAGACAGAAGTACAACTCTTTGTGCAGCTTTTCTTTATACTTTATATATAACTCTTCTGCCATATATCACCACAGAAATAACCATAAATGCAGATAATCATTATCATTTATAAACATTTTTAACTTAAAATTTAGATTAAATGCAGTGGGAAGTCTTTTTTCTTTCTTTTTTTTTGGTTTTTGGGTCACACCCAGTGCTGCTCAAGGGTTACTCCTTGCTCTACACTCAGAAATCACTCCTGGCAGCCTTGGGGGACCATATGGGATGCCGGGATTTGAACCACCATCCTTCTCCAGGATAGCATGGGAAGTCTTATACAATACTCATTTATATGGATTTCCTTAGATTATGCCACATTTATATGTATAACAATGGTTTAGTTTTTGCTGTTAAGTATCAGTTCTTTTGCTTACATTATAATTACATTCATGCATTCTTCTATCAGTGGATAGTTAAGTTGTTTCTATAGTTTTTAGCAAGAAAAATGCTATTGAGGATATTTTTTTGTTTCCTAGATATAAGCCTTCCTAGACATAAGCACTTAAGTTTTTCAAAAATATATTTCTGAGTTGCAAAATAGCAATATATTCTTTAAAAAATATAGTCCCCATGAAATTACAAAGCAATTCATTATTGTGTTTTTGGCATACAATATTTAAGCATCAATCCCTATCCCAGTGTCTGTTTCCTCAACCAATTTACCCATTCCCCCATTTGATGATAGGACTATGTAGATAAATAATTAAATCTTCTATTTATTCTTCTCAGCTTTCAGAAATTTACTTAATTATGCAAAGTAAAATAGGGGTTCAAGATATATAGAAGCATTTTCCATGGAAATTAACATATAAAAATTGGGAGGACTAGAAACATAGTATATTAGATACGGTGCTTTTCTCTCTGATTTGCCTTGCACGAGGCTGGCCCTACTTTGATCTCCGTCACCTCATATGTTTCCCTGAGCACCACCAGGAATGATCCTTGAAACCAAAGCCAGGAGCAATCCCTGAGCACAAGAACAGAGGAGAAAGAATCCTAGACTCAATTGGAGATTAATTCTTTAAAATTGTGTTTCATGAAGTGTTATTGTCTTAAAACATATTACATGCTTCAGATGTGAATTATTAAAATATATATGTGCATGTCCCCTTGATTGACATTGAACTCATTTAGAATAACATTTAAAGTTATAATAACAACTAATGTACAATAACTCATTCCTGAGTGAGTACACCTAATGGGCATTTTCTCCTTAAGGTACCTCACTCTGCACTTTGTGGTTCTAAACCTTAAACAGCATTTCAGCAAGATGACTGTGGAGTACTTCAAACAGCAAAGCCAACAACAATTAAAATACACCCATAGAAAGGCAAAAAGAAGTTTTCTGTCTCCATAGTTTTAAACTGGCTTTACTCTAAGTTGCTAGAGATATGTCTATACTCACTTGTAGATTTATACTTTTTCACCTAATCAGGATGAGGATCTGTTTCTCTAACCTTGAGTTGAAAAATCCTAGAAAATATTGTGGACCTGGTTTGAATCTTAATCTGGGGTTTCTGGATGCTAGGAATTATTACCAAAGAGAATAGTACCTTGATTGTATCTGTCCATATATTCTTTCCTCATATATTTTGAATTGCTCAAAAACAGAAACAATGGATTATTTATCTGAATAGGCTTATTATTTAACAAAGTGTATGAAAATGATGTTTATCATCTATTAAATCAACACATCCTGCCAGATTACTCTTTTTTTATTTTTTTATTTTATTTCAATTATGACAACAAAGATGCAAAGAAATAGGACAGGGTAAAGTTACAGTGGAAGCCCAATCACCCATAAACAGGATTCTCGGTAGTCCCATCGATGATATCCCAGCCTTGAACTTTCAGCCAAAGAACATTAAGAAAAACAAAACTGAACCCATGTACAATACAATTACATTGTCCCTCAAATCCCCAGTTGTAGTACATATTATTTCTTAGCAGCACACAATATAATCTAAAGACAGACTTATGTAACTCCTTAAACATTGAGGGCAAAGTACATTTATCTAGTTCCATGCACATGCTAACTAGTTTAAGTTAACCTCAAAAGTTTTAGTGGGTTGTTTTTCTTAAGGGTTGGAGCCAAGGGAACATAGTAAAAAATGGTATTAAAGTGGCATTTGTTTGCATAGGCCCACCAAAACATAAGGAACATGGAAAGAAAAATTATGGTGTCTAAATACAAGGAGACCCTACCCCTGAAGTTTCCTGGCACAGGACTGGTTCTAGGCTCCAGGCAAACTAGTTTGTCCAATTCAAGTCATCGTCTGTAGTGGCAATACATCTCCATTCCTCACATTGCTATAAAAGACCTTGGATGTTTCATAGATAGCTTGCCTGGTTCTGGCGTGAATGGAGGATGCCCATTCATCTGAGGCCTGTGCCAGGTCATTATATCAATGTTCAGGGTGTAAGGTACATTGTACTGAGATTTATGAGATAAGAACTTATCTGTATGTATAGTGTTTTCCCATTTTAATGTGTCTGTGCAAACAAGGATCAATGCCATGAAGCGTTATTGGTGTATCTGGAGGCAATAGGAACAAGACCAGCAATTTCCATGACATATTTCCATCATAGGCATCAAACTGAGGGACAGTTCCACCAACAATCCTTACTGAACAGCTTACAAAGAAAAGACAAGATGAAAAGCGGATAGAAACATCATGGTAGAAGAATATATAGAGAGTTACAGCAGTTAAAGAAAATACCCATAAAATATTCAAAAGATATATGTTTTAAATATATGTTCAATTTGTGTCCTTCTAAATAGTTCTGGGATTTGTTAGATCTACTGTATATCTTTGGTCAGAGATTAGAACTGTGTGTTACTGAAGTTAAGAAGGGTAAATCTGGGGTACTGATGGTTAGGAGGAGCATATGTTCACGTGGGGGCTCTAGCCCCCGAGTGGTTTTCAAAATGTAGACTGGTATGAAATTGCCAGTGACAGCCTGTGTATACCTAAGCAGTTATCTGCCACCCCCCAAATCAAACTCCATCCCCTAAGCCAACCTCTGGAGCCGGCCTGGGAGTGGGGAAAACCCAGGGTGCCCCATCAGCTCCTCCCAGACACCCACCTGGAGATCCAGAGGAAAGGGGGAGAGGGGGGGTCGGGTGACCCAGGTCCGGGCCCCCCTACCCTAGGCCAGGCCAAGAGGCCGCTGGCACATACGGAGGTCTGCCAGCTGCCCGCCTGTGCCGGCTAAAAATCCTGCTCCAGGAAGGGAGAGAGACCCTCCCAAGCCCGAAGGACAGGGATTTAAGCCCAACCCTAGGCCCGTCTCAGGACCCAGCCTGGGAGTGGGGAAAACCCAGGGTGCCCCATCAGCTCCTCCCAGAAACCCACCTGGAGATCCGGAGGAAAGGGGGAGAGGGGGGGTCGGGTGACCCAGGTCCTGGCCCCCCTACCCTAGGCCAAGCCAAGAGGCCACTGGCACATGCGGAGGTCTGCCAGCTGCCCGCCCGTGCCGGCTAAAAATCCTGCTCCAGGAAGGGAGAGAGACCCTCCCAAGCCTGAAGGACAGGGATTTAAGCCCAACCCTAGGCCCGTCTCAGGACCCAGCCTGGGAGTGGGGAAAACCCAGGGTGCCCCATCAGCTCCTCCCAGAAACCCACCTGGAGATCTGGAGGAAAGGGGGAGAGGGAGGTCCGGTGACCCAGGTCCGGGCCCCCCTACCCTAGGCCAGGCCAAGAGGCCGCTGGCACATGCGGATGTCTGCCAGCTGCCCACCCGTGCCGGCTAAAAATCCTGCTCCAGGAAGGGAGAGAGACCCTCCCAAGCCCGAAGGACAGGAATTTAAGCCCAACCCTAAGCCCGTCTCAGGACCCAGCCTGGGAGTGGGGAAAACCCAGGGTGCTCCATCAGCTCCTCCCAGAAACCCACCTGGAGATCTGGAGGAAAGGGGGAGAGGGGGGTCGGGTGACCCAGGTCCGGGCCCCCCTACCCTAGGCCAGGCCAAGAGGCCACTGGCACATGCGGAGGTCTCCAGATTACTCTCTTGAAAGACAAGTTCTAAATGCCTACCCAGAGTCTTGCTTTATCGTTTTAAGACAAATCTTCTAGAAATGAATGTAATTGATTGAATATATATTTACACAAATATATATAGACATGTCATAAGATAATTCAACAGAAAGAAACAGTATAGATGAGAGTAAATTTTTATGTTTGTGAGGTCTTCAATTATAGGACATATTATGAAGAGCAATCCACTGAAAACCTTTTTATTTTAATAAATTAAATAGAAGAAACGAAAGAACAAATCACAGCGAAATACAAATTAATACCCCAGGTGTTTCAGCAAATTACCAAATATTCCATAGTACTTTAAGTAAATAAAAGACCTTATTATCAAATGGGGTTCCTATTTTTTTAAATGCTTCTTACTCAATCAACTCTTGTATATTTGGGCTCTGGCTATTTAAAATTATAAAAACCAAATTACTCTCTGAATCTAATTTGCTTTTTCTGACTCTCCTGGTGAACACCTAAGGAGAGTAGGCCAAAAAGATTATTTTCCAGTTCAACAAAGATAATCATTAAATGTATTACAAACTAATTATTAATTGCATTTGCATTATCACTACTTATCAAATTAGAGAAAATAATTTAAAAACATACACTTATGCATAATTTTATCCTTTCTAATGTATTTCCAAATATCTCATTTCTTTTTATTATCAAGAAGAATTCTAGTTATACTTTTTAATTTTATCTGAAATAATGTTTTAAGACTGTACAATTATGAATCAGGTCTCCAAACTCTCCAAAATAATTATTTCAAGAGTGTTTAAAGTGATGTTCTGTTACTAAAACTATTTGTCTAAACAGTGATTTCTTACGTTTCTTTATAGTATATCATTATTCTAACAGACAATCCCATGTTTTCACTAAAAGAAATAAATACATAAATAAATAAAATATTTGAAAGAACATTTTAAGGCAATTTCATTCCTAGTAAGTATAGTGCAAAATTTGTATAAATTCACAAGATTTAAGTTGAACAACCTGGAACTTTGTTCAATCTTAGGGCTGTCATCAGATGGTGACCCTCATCAAATTGCTTCAATTTCCTGGGCCTAATTTTTCTTTAAATATAAATGGAAAATCATAACATCTTTTGCCAATGTATATTGTAAATATGAAGTGAGATAATATATATGAAGTATGTTGAAAAATTACAAATCAATACATATGATTATATTACATTTAGGTTTGTTTACCTGGTTGAAAAATCTCCTGCAAAATACTGAATGGTGGCAGAGTATGTATTGTGTCTCCTTTAAGTAATAATTTCAATCAGAATGGGCCATGACAATTGTTATATATGTGATTATAAATTTTTAATAAAGGCTTATCAAAGTTACAGTGGTAATAGGAGCTAGTTAGATACATGAAAAACAATATTTTATAACATTTAATTTCTGATAAGATAGAGGAAACATTTACATTATGATTATGATTGCAATTGCCATTTCTAATTTGAAGTCTGTAAAGCAATGTGTCTGGTTATTTTGTGTGAAATAAATGTTCCCACGGAAAACTACATAAACAAAAACATTGCATATAATATTGCTTCACGGAAATTCACAGATTACTAAGACAAAATAACAACTCTGAGAAGCCTTAGACAAAGGAAATTTATAATATTTTCATTAGACAAAAGGTTCCTTGGACCATAAAAGCATTTACCTCATCACATAGTACCAATTAACATTAAAAAAGTAATATTTTATTATTTTAGGACTTCCTGAGAGAAAGTTCTTTTCTACTCAAATAAGCATTACTATAATATAAGATGTAGAGCTAGATCACAGTTTGTTTTATCCATCAAACCTAATGTTATTCTCTTTATTAGGCAGCCAACTAACTAACTAGAGAGAGATGATAAAGAATTAGTACTTTCTACACAGCAGACACTGCAAAGAAAGGTTGGAAAATAGTATTGATCCTTGATTCCCTGGAAGACATAACAGGCTATCAATAGGACCAACTTACCTTCTTCAGGATTTTGCTTAACATCTCTTCTAATTAACTAATGGATGTAATTTTAATCAAAAATAGGCATGGCTTTTCAATTATATAAACTTGATTTAAGATAAAATGGTATAGTAATCTGAAGAAATATAGTTTGTTCATAAATTACTAGTTCATGGAAAAACAGCATGTAGAGCCCTTATTGACTTGGGTCAAGAAACTTGGTCGGTATCTTTGTATCTGGACTAAATTTCACTGAGATGAGGTGATAGGAACTGACGTTCTTTATTTTTCTTTCAAAATACTATGGAAAAAACCCCCTCAAGATCCAAAAATGAATTTGAAGAATATGATACTAAAGAATATGCTAGTATTCTGCTATAGTGAATTTGCAGAAAAAGAGAGCAGAACCCATCCTCTGTACCAATCCCTAGAGAATTAATTTCAGGCCCAAGAACACTTAAAAAGCTGAAACTGGATTTTATAGCTAAGTATGATCTGCGGGATAGCACAGTACTAGATTTGATTCCAGCCCTTTCTATTCCAAATATTACTCAATGTAGTGTTGCTACATTCATATATAAGTCTTCATATATATTATGCCTTTATCTAATATCTACTTCCTCATCAATTACAAATTGGGGAAGAGAAGTAGGCATTATCATTATCTTCCATACTCAAGAGTAAGGTGATATCATTCTGTTTTGTAAGTCTTCAGGAGAGACCAAGAAAAACTACAGGATGTCACCCTTAATCTAACAACTTCCTCCTTGTTAGTCATTTCAATCCACCCTTTGAAATCTACTCAAAATGGAAAAGTTCTTTTCAACAACTTAGTTTCTTTGACTGGTTTTGGCCATCTTATTCTATCTTCTGGAAAAAAGGACAAGAAAAATAAGATTGCATAACTAGAGTTACATCCCGGTTCTGCACACTATTTTTAATAACACTGTAATTGTAGACTTTCAGGCAGAGGGAAAAATCTAAAAATTTAATAATGAACTCAGAATATGCCCATGTTCCCAAGAGGGACATAGGTTATAGCTGAAGTCTATACTCTTCTGATACCTCTACTTCATAGGCACTTAGAAATTCTTATTACAGCATTGGTGGGAATATAAATTGCTTTTGGGAAATGGTGTAATATCCTTAAAAACTAAAAATAGAATAATATAAATCTTTATAATTTATCTGAAAAATATAAAAGCATTAATGATCTGTTCCCCTGTGTTCAAAACAGCATTATTCACAATACTCAAGATTTTAAAAACAAACTGTTTCATTTATTACAGTTGATTGGATAAAGAAGTTATAGAATATAGAGCTAATTTAAAACAAAATAAACTTTTGTTCCATTTTTGAATCAAAATTCTCTATGATTAGGACTCACTACCATCTCTGTACTCATAGCAGGGCTCAGAAGGCCATATGGGCTATATGGAGATCTGTAGATAGAATTCAGGTCAGCTGCATGCAAGACAGAGCCTTACCAGAATGCTTTCACTCTATTTCTACAAAACAGCTTTATACAAAATATGGATCTTATAATACAGAAAGAAAATGGTAGTTATCAGGTCGAGTAATAGTAAAGAGGGAACAACTTTTTACTTGCTGTAGCCAACAAGAGTTCTATCTCTGGTCTCCTGAGCAATATACCATATGATCTCCTGAGCAATGCCAGTAGTAATTTCTGAAAGCAGAGCTAGGAGTAGCCCCTGATCATGACTGGGTGTGAAAAGAATAAAAGAAAGAATGAGAGAAAGAAAAGAAAGAAAGAAAGAAAGAAGAAAGAAAGAAAGAAAGAGAAAGAAGAAAGAAAGAAAGAAAGAAAGAAAGAAAGAAAGAAAGAAAGAAAGAAAGAAAGAAAGAAAGAAAGAAAGAAAGAAAGAAAGAAAGAAAGAAAGAAAGAAAGAAAGAAAGAAGAAAGAAAGAAAGAAAGAAAGAAAGAAAGAAAGAAAGAAAGAGAAAGAAGAAAGAAAGAAAGAAAGAGAAAGAAGAAAGAAAGAAAAGAAAGAAAGAAAGAAAAAGAAAGAAAGAAAGAGAAAGAAGAAAGAAAGAAAGAAAGAAAGAAAGAAAGAAAGAAAGAAAGAAAGAAAGAAAGAAAGAAAGATGGAAAGAAAGAAAGATGGAAAGAAATAGAGGTAGAATAAAATAATAGAGGAGCCATGATGATAATGAGAATAATACAGGAGCTTTGGTGAGTGATAAGGTGAAACTTATGTAGGGGATTGAAACTGTTCTTATTAAAATGCTTAATTTAAAAATATTACTAACAGGGGCTGGAGTAATAACATCATGTATAGGGCTGTTGTTTTGCTTGCAGCTCACCCATATTTACTCTCCTGTACCCCATATGGTCCCCTGAGCCCACCAGGAGTGATTCTTAAATTCAGAGCCAGTAGTAAGCCTTGAGCACCACCTTTGTGATCCCAAAATATATATTATACACATATATATTAATATCAAGTTCTTAAACAAGAAATATTTTCAATATGTCAAAGTAAAATAGTATGGAAATATAATTCATAATTTTTATAAGAATTAAATGTGATAACTATACCATGCCAATGCTATGCATAGTGACATCCAAATATATAACACCTTCTATTAATATTATCATGATCTATTATTATAAAATAAACAGGTATATAACCAGGGCTACAAATCTAGCCCTCTTAATGCTATTGTTTCTTATATTCTTATAGCTTTATATAGTTTATAAACTGGAATAAGCAGTCCTAGGTATAAAAAATGTTATGCTACTACTGGCTTTTATAAAAGAGATAGACTTAATGTTCAGGAATATGTTTAGACTCTAGAAATTAGAAAATGCAAGCGAACATATGTTCTAGAGCTACTGATTTTGCTGACTGGATTTCTTTTGAGGATCTGATTACACCTTGATTACATACATGATTGTGTTTGGGTTTCAGTCATGTAAAGAACACCACCCATCACCAATGTCCCAAATCTCCCTCCTCCCCAGCCAACCCCCGCCTGTACTCTTGACAGGCTTTCCATTTCCCTCATACATTCTCATTATTAGGACAGGTCAAAATGTAGTTATTTCTCTAACTAAACTCATCACTCTTTGTGGTGAGCTTCCTGAGGTGAGCTGGAACTTCCAGCTCTTTTCTCTTTTCTGTCTGAAAATTATTATTGCAAAAATGTCTTTCATTTTTCTTAAATCCCATAGATGAGTGAGACCATTCTGTGTTTTTCTCTCTCTTTCTGACTTATTTCACTCAGCATAATAGATTCCGTATACATCCATGTATAGGAAAATTTCATGACTTCATCTCTCCTGACAACTGCATAATATTCCATTGTGTATATGTACTAAAATTTCTTTAGCTATTCGTCTGTTGAAGGGCATCTTGGTTGTTTCCAGAGTCTTGCTATGGTAAATAGTGCTGCAATGAATATAGATGTAAGGAAGGGATTTTTGTATTGTATTTTTGTGTTCCTAGGGTATATTCCTAGGAGTGGTATAGCTGGACCGTATGGGAGCTCGATTTCCACCACCCTCACTTTTTAAGGGTGTTGTTTGCTTGAATGATTTTCCTCCAGACTTTGATTTTGAGTCTATGTTTATTCTGACTATTCAGGTGTGTTTCTTGTAGGCAGCAGAAGGTTGGCTTCAGTTTTTTAATCCATTTCACCACTCTGTGCCTCTTAATGGGTGCATTTAGTTCATTGACATTGAGAGAAATAATTGTCATGGGATTTATTGCCATCTTTATGTAGAAGTTTGGTGTGTTTTTTGTTCTGTCTTGTCTTTAGAATACATCTTTCAGTTTTTCTTTTAAGACTGGTTTTGAGTCTGCAAAGTTTTTGAGCTGTTGTTTATCTGTGAAGCCATGTATACATCCTTCAAACCTGAAAGTGAGTTTTGCTGGATGCAGTATTCTTGATGAAGAATTTATTTCATTGAGTTTTGTCACTATATCCCACCACTGCCTTCTGGCCTTGAGTGTGTCTGGTGACAGGTCTGCTGTAAATTTCAAGGATGCTCCCTGGAATGTAATTTCCCTTTTCGATCTTGCTGCTTTCAGAAATCTGTCTCTATCTGTGGGATTCGTCATTGTGACTAGGATGTGTCTTGGGGTATTTCTCCTGGGGTCTTTTTTAGCTGGTACTCTTCGGGCATGCAGGATTTGGTCACATGTTTTCTTAGCTCTGGTATTTTCTCTGTCATGATGGTCTTGACTATTGATTTTTTCTGGAGATTTTCTTCTTGGGTCTCTGGGACTCCAATGATTCTAAAGTTGTTTCTGTTGAGCTTATCAAAGACTTCTATTTTCATCTGCTCATATTCTTTGAGTAACTTTTCCATTGTCTGATCCTTTGATTTAAGGCTTTTTTCCAATTTCTTCTGCTGTGTAAAGTTGTTATCCATCTCATCTTCTAAAGCACTAATTCTATCCTCAGCTGCTTTTAACCTGTTGGAAAGCTCATCCATTATGTTCTTCAATTCATCTACTGAGTTTTTCAGACCTGTTATTTGACCTGATATTTTAGTTTGGAGTTTTCTGATTTCTATCTTCATTTTCTCTTAATTTTTATTAGTGTTCTGATTTATACTTTATTTGAGTTCTGTGAGAAACCTCCATATTTCTTCTCTAAACTCCATTTCTGAAAGACTGCTTAGGTGGTTGGTCATTGTTGGATCCTCAGAGTTTCCATCTTCATTCTCTTTAGCTGAAGTTGGTCTGCATAGTTTTCCCATTGTCACTCTTATGCTGTGAGTTTTTCTACATATTGTGGTGGTATTCATTGGCTAGGTGGAGTGTGCTGCCGTGCTCCTCTGCTTCTATCCCTTATAGGTGGGCTTAAGGGGGCTAGCAGAGTCAGGTTTATCTGCAACTCTGGCCCAGAAACACTCACCTCAGCCGAGGGAAGCCATCAGGGGATGAATGCCAGAGAAGATCAAAGTTCCCAGGTTGAAGCAAGCCTGGGGAAGCCCCAAAATGTCTGCCGAGCTTAAGGGGCCCACAACTCTGGCCAGGAAGACACACCTCAGCTGAGGCACGCCCTCAAGGGATTAATGCCGCAGAAGATCAAAGTTCCCAGGTTGAAGCAAGCTGGGGGAGGCCCCAAAATGTCTGCTGAGTCTAAGGGGCCCAGCAGTCAGCTTTATCCGCAACTCTGGCCTGGAAACACTCACCTCAGCCAAGGCAAGCTGACAGGGGGTGAATGCCAGAGAAGATCTAAGTTCCCAGGTTGAAGCAAGCCTGGGGAAGCCCCAAAATGTCTGCCGAGTTTAAGGGGCTCAGCAGAGTCTGTCTTATCCACAACTCCCACAGTGTGGTTTTTATTATGTTTTGTAGTGAGGTTCATGGGCCAGAAATGTGTGCAGAAAGCAGAGTGGCTGCACTCTTCTGGCTCCACCCTTTGTGGCAGAGACAGCCCACCTTCGTTGTGGGCCCTGAAGAGATTATGTTCACTGGGATCTTCTTTGTCTGCCTCACACAGAAAAGCAAGAAACCAGGCAGGGGGCAAAGTAGCAGCTTTTTATAATATCCAACTCCTGGCTTTTAAAAATGTTTTTTTGTTTTGTTTTGCTTTGTTTAGTTTTGAGGCCACACCTAGTGGTGCTCAGATGATTATCCTGGATTTGCCTTCAGGGGATTATTTCTAGCAGGTTCAGAAGATCAGTATTACTTGTCCACTTGTTGATTCTAGATCTTCTTAGTTCCCATAATCACATACATCACTCAAATTCCATAATTACATAAATTTATTTTTACATATTTATAGAAATTTAATATTGTGTGTA
Source organism: Suncus etruscus (assembly GCF_024139225.1). Classification (NCBI taxonomy): domain Eukaryota; kingdom Metazoa; phylum Chordata; class Mammalia; order Eulipotyphla; family Soricidae; genus Suncus; species Suncus etruscus. The sequence goes on from NC_064855.1 coordinate 59,321,148, forward strand.
TATTGGTCTTTTGATTCTATTAGGCACGTGGTTCTATTTTTCAGGAACTCCCTGAGAATTCAAGATAAAGAATTTAGGAGTGGTAAGGCGTTTGCCTTGCAGGCTGCCAACCCAGGATGGACGATGGTTTGAATTTCAGGCATTCCTTATTGTCCCCTGAGCCTCCCAGGAGCAATTTCTGAGGCAGAGCCAGAAGTAACCCCTGAGCACCGCCGGGTCTAAGTCCCCCAAAAGCTAAAAAATTTACAGAGATCTTGTAATACATAAATAAACATAGCATAATTCTATTGTATAATATAGCTTGTCAATTTTTGTAGTTCTTGATTTAGATCAAAGTTTCTTGTCTCAAAATGTTATTGTAATTGAGTCACAGATAAAATATGAACTAAAAACTTTATTCAAACTGAAGAAGAAATCAGAAACAAATCATAATTTTCCTACATTGATTCTATTTTGGAAAATACACATTTCCTGTAGATGACTCATTCAGTCCAAAGTTTTTTTTAGAATTTTTTAGAGGATGGGGATCTTCACAAAGGGAGAAAATTATCAAATTCTATGCCCAAGATAGTTCTTTGAAATAACTACCAGTTTAGTTCACTTACTAAATTTTTTGTATAAGCTATGGATAATCATGGGTACACCAGCTTAAAGCTAAAAACTGCCAAACTTAGAGGAAAAGGCAAACCAATTTTCTGCTATGTAGAAACATCAGTAGCTGTACCCACCACCCACACTCACTGCTTCTTCAATGGCCCAACTTAACCACTTCAAAAATGATCTCTTCATAGACACCAAACCTGCCAAAACTTTAGGTATTTAGTTATTTGGATTGACATCAACAGGACTTTTTGTTGTGCTGTAGGCACCATCACCCTGATTTATCATACGTTCAGAAGTCCTAGCAGATGAAGCCATGTCTGACAAATGCCCACAGCGTTTGGAATTCCTGGACTAGGTATCAATATATGAGGCCATAGGCAATTCCAACTTTTTAATGTTATCATTTCAGTAGTAACATACCAATTTTGACGTCAATGTGGATTCAAAACCACATAATAGAAATAAAACAATTAACATAAAAGTTAAATAGCAGCAAATAGTTTAGTAAACATTCTGACAATAACTTAATGATACCTCATTGTAAGATAAAATAATTTTTACTATTTTTTTTAGCTAGCTACAAAATAAATGCACAAAAATCAATGGACTTCTTATACACCAATAAAGACAGAGAAAGAAACAGACATTAGAAAACAATCCCATTCACGTTAGTGCCCCACAAACTCAAATATCTTAAAGTAAAATTAACTAGAGATGAAGGAACTATACAAAAAAAAACTAAAAAAGCCTGCTTCAAGAAATAAGATAAAATACATAGAAATGGAGAAACATATCCTGCGCATGGATTGGAAGGATTAATATTAAAATGGCAATACTCCTCAAAGCATTGTAAACATTAAATGCAATCTCTCTAAAGATACCCATGACATTCTTCAAAGAAGTAGATCAAACAGTCCTGAAATTCATTTGGAAAAATAAACACACACTAATAGCTAAAGCAATCCTTGGGAAAAGGAATATGAGAGGCATTACTTTTCCCAATTGTAAACTGTCTTACAAAGCAATAGTTATCAAAACAGCAAGATATTGGAATAAAGACAGATCCTCAGATCAGTAGAATAGACGTGACTATTTAAAGAATGTTCCCCAGACATACAATCATCTAATCTTTGATAAACGGTCAAGAAATCCAAAATGGAGCAAGTAAAGCCTCTTTAATAAATGGTGTTGGCAAAATTGGTTAGCCACTTGAAAAAACGTAAACTCAGACCCCCCATCTAACACCATGCAAAAAGATCAAATAAAAATGACTTAAAGACCTTGCTTGATATCAGGCCTAAAACCATAATGTATATAGAACAATACATAGATAAAAAAAACTCCATAAAATTGAGACTTGAAGGAATCTTTAAGGAGGAAACAGCACTTTCCAAACAAGTGGAAACAGAGATAAACAGATGGAACTATATTAAGCTGAGAAGCTTCTACACCTTAAAAAAATAGTGCCTAGAACGACCTGGCACAGAACTCAGAAGAAAGGGCATTTTCCATTCACCCCTGAACCAGGGAAGCCATCCACGAAACATCCAGGCTTGTATATAACATCACCTGGAAGCAATCCTCTAACACAGAAGACCCTACACTGCTCAGACATTGACCTGCTCAAAAGAGACTTCCCTTAACACTGAGAAGACTTAAGAACAACAATGACCTGCTTACAGGACAGGGCTTCCTGCATTGCCCTTTGATTGTGAGGTGAAAGGAGAGGACGCTTCACATCCTGACTTCAATGTAGGATATGCAGATTCCAGGATCTTTAATAAAGAAACATGATACCAACAACAGAGACTGTGTGAAAAATAAAAGTGTATTGGGACTACAGACAATGTCTTGGATTGGACAATCTAACTTGCCTGGAACCTAGAGTTGGTCTTGTGCCAGGAAACTTCAGGGGTCGGGTCTTTTTGTATTTAGGCCAAGATTATTCCTTTCCATTTCCCTCATATTTTGGTGGGCCTATGCATACAACAACTGCCACTCTAACACCATTTTTACTGTGCTCCTTTGACTCTAATCCTTAAAAAGAACCCACTTAAAATTTGAGGTTAACTTAAGCTAATATGCATGTACATTGAAATGTAGAAAAATACTATGCCTGTAATGTTTAAGGAGTTACGTAAGTTTTATTGGCTTTAGATTGCCTTGTGTGCTGTTAAGAAATATTATAATGTGTTACAATCTGGGGACTTGAGGGAAAAAGTAATTTTACATGGATTCTGTCTTATTTATCTTAATGTTCTTTGGCTAAAATTTCAAAGTTAATAAATAAAAATAAAATTTCAAAGATAATAGCAAGGGGACTTCTGAGAATTATGTTATGGGTGATTGTCCTTCCACTGTAACTTTACCTTGTCCTCTTTCTTTGCATCTTTGTTCTCATAATTAAAAATAAAAAATTTAAAAAAAATAGTGCCTAGCCTGTACAAATGCCAAGAACGCTGGATACAGTGGCCTCATTGTCTCAACCCACAACTGAGAGGAAAGTTTCCTGGCACCACATACAAAGCCCTTGGGATGAGGTAATGAACACCTATGGAGACAAGGGTTGATCCCATGATAGTATGCTTCAAGGATGGAGAAGCACTGAATCTCCTAGGCCACAGGAATTCCCATTCTTCTCCAATGTTTACTCTGCCTATACAAAAAAAAAAAGCAGAGGGAATGCCAAACCCTACCACTGTAGCATCCCTTCTTTTTCTTGTTTTGTTTTGATTTGTTAGTTTTTGACTTTAATTTCCTTCTTTCCTCCACTTTTCTCTTCCCTTTTCTTTTCACTCCTGTGATTATTATTTAGTGATTTTTTTTCTTTTCTCATTAGCTGAGTGCATTTTTTTTTCTTTTTTTCTTTTTTTGGTAGTTGTGGCCAATTTTTCTCTCTTCTTTTTTTCTCTTTTCTTCTTTCTTTTTTCTTCTTATCCTTTTTATCGCAAACGACAACAGAATAGACAATCTACAACAAGCTATAAAGTGGAGACCAGTTGCACTAGTACACTGGGGGAAAGTGAGGGAGATATGAGATGCATGCTGGAAACGGGGGTGGAGGGAGGACAGCACTGGGGTGGGAGTGCCCCTCATTTGTTGTCACTATGTACCATAAATAATGCTGTGAAAAATAAAAAATATAAAAATTAAAAAAAAAAACACAAAAAAATAGTGCCTAGGATACAAAAGACACCCACAGAATGGGAGAAACTATTCACCCAAAACCTATCAAACAAGGGGATAATAACAAAAATATACAAGGTACTGACAGAAGTTAATAATCTATTATGCTGAGTGAAAAAAGTCACATGGAGAGAGATAGACACAGAATGGTCTCACTCATCTATAGGTTTTAAGAAAAATTAAAGGCATTATTGTAATAAGGCCCAGGGACAGTAGAGTTAAGGATTGAAGGACTGGCTCACAATTTGAAGCTCACCACAAAGAGTGGTGTAAGCTTTTAGGAAATAACTACACTAACAACTAGCACGACAATGTTAAAGAATGAAAGAAGTAGAATGCCTGTCTTAAATAAAGGTTGGGGGGGGGGAGAGGGTGGCATTGGTGGTGGGAATGTTGCACTGGTGAAGGGAGGTACTCTGTTTATGACTGAAACTCACCTATAGTCATGCTTGTAATCATGGTGCTTAAATAAAATATTTTTTTTATTTAAACACCTTGATTACATACATGATTGTGTTTGGGTTTCAGTCATAAAAGGAACACCACCCATCACCAGTGCAACATTCCCATCACCCAAGTCCCAAATCTCCCTCCTCCCCACCCAACCCCCGCCTGTACTCTAAACAAGCTCTACATTTCCCTCATACATTCTCAATATTAGGACAGTTCAAAATATAGTTATTTCTCTAACTAAACTCATCACTCTTTGTGGTGAGCTTCCTGAGGTGAGCTGGAACTTCCAGCTCTTTTCTCTTTTGTGTCTGAAATTTATTATTGCAAGAATGTCTTTCATTTTTTCTTAAAACCCATAGATGAGTGAGACCATTCTGTGTTTTTCTCTCTCTCTCTGACTTATTTCACTCAGCATAATAGATTCTGTGTACATCCATGTATAGGAAAATTTCATGACTTCATCTCTCCTGACAGCTGCATAATATTCCATTGTGTATATGTACCACAGTTTCTTTAGCCATTCGTCTGTTGAAGGGCATCTTGGTTGTTTCCAGAGTCTTGCTATGGTAAATAGTGCTGCAATGAATATAGGTGTAAGGAAGGGATTTTTGTATTGTATTTTTGTGTTCTTAGGGTATATTCCTAGGAGTGGTATAGCTGGGTCATATGGGAGCTCGATTTCCAGTTTTTGGAGGAATCTCCATATTGCTTTCCATAAAGATTGAATCAGACAAGGGGCTAATCTCCAAAATATACAAGGCACTGACAGAAATTTACAAGAAAAAAACATCTAATCCCATCAAAAAATGGGGAGAAGAAATGAACAGACACTTTGACAAAGAAGAAATACAAATGGCCAAAAGACACATGAAGAAATGCTCCACATCACTAATCATCAGGAAGATGCAAATCAAAACAACAATGAGATACCACCTCACACCACAGAGAATGGCACACATCACAAAGAATGAGAACAAACAGTGCTGGCGGGGATGTGGAGAGAAAGGAACCCTTATCCACTGCTGGTGGGAATGCCATCTAGTTCAACCTTTATGGAAATAAAATATTTATATATTAAAAAAGAATGATTTAATTAACACACAAACAAGCAAAATAAAGCAAATTAAATTAAAAAATGAAGGGCTTGTGTAAATCTGTAAGAACAGACTTTTCAGAGCTTAGGTATAATGAACTAAGAACTCAGAGGACCAGTCACTAGAAATATAGATATCACATGAGCAGGCAAATCTAACTAAGTAAGAAAATAAGCAGAACTGGTGATGGAGAGCCAGTGTGAAAAGGACAGGCAGTAGGTTGGTCAAAATGTTTTAATCCTACCAAAACTTTGAGGATAATATGCACATTTAGAGCAAAACAAACAAATTGGGCACAGCTATTAGAAACTTCATATGGAGCCAGAGCAATAGCACAGTGAGGAGTTTGATTGCCTTGCAGTCAACCAATCCAGGTTCAATTCCCAACATCCATCCCCTGAGCCTGCCTGGAGTGATTTTTGAGTGCAGAGTCAGGAGTAACTCCTGAGGTCCGCCAGATGCCCCCCCCCAAAAAAAACCCAAAACCAAAATAAAACAAAAAATGAGAGAGAGAGAGAGAGAGAGAGAGAGAGAGAGAGAGAGAGAGAGAGAGAGAGAGAGAGAGAAGAGAAATCAGGTGTAATAAAGACGCTACATGAAACAGAAAATATAGTGATAATATCCCCTGGTTTGTTTAAACTGTCTTCCAGAGAACTGCCTATTCTCTTCCTAGAAACTGTTCCAATGTGGCAAGTCTCAGAGGAACTGATAGCTTCCTCCCCAGAAGGCTTAAGAGAAAAGATCAATGCTCTTCACTTTATTTTCTCTACACCTTGAAATTCAGGGTGTATTCTGAAATTGTAGCTATAATACTTTACAATTTCCAGAGCTCAGAAAACAGAGGAAAAATATCAACTCATCCAAAAAAAATGTTAAAATAGAAAGTGGAAACAATGAAAATGAGAAGGATCTCCTAATTTTAGTGTTGATCTATGGGAACACTGATTTTTCCACATGAATAGCCATAAAGAAATAAAAGGCTTAGAAGTAGAATTCGACGTTAAATATAATTAAAAGATCTTCAATGGAAAATTATATGAAGCTGGAAAGGTAGAAATAACAACTGAGGAAAATATGACTTGAATTTTTAATTTCATCTACAGAAAATTCTCAAAACTCTGAACTAAATAACCACTTCAGAAACATTATTATTTTCCCTAAGTACAATTTTACTGTTCATCACATTTCCACTAGTTAACATATCTGAATACTCAAGAAATCACATTTGAACAATGATGTTTGTTAGAATTGTGCTTGTATGTTATCTATATACTCTAAAACTTGAGAAGCTGTAATATTAGTGCATCTTCAGTTATTTGAGATATTTTAGTGTATGATGCTCATGGATTCAGTGGTGTTCAGGAAACCAGGCAGATATAGGAATTTAAGCTGTGCATCCTGCATGCACAATATGTGCTCCAATTATTTCTCCATCCCTGTACACTTTTCCCTGTACAGATCTTTCATTAACTCTAACTTAAAAAAATTAAATGGTCTTATATAGAAAGTCTGGTAAAACCTTCCTACTCTATATTGAAGCTGTGTGTTTAATGCAGGAAAACAAGAAACAGGTAAATTCTGCAGAAACTGAGCATTATCTCAATTATTTTTATTAAAATTTAATTTTGACTATCCTTGTAAGACCTGTGTTCCTTGATAAATGATTGTTTTCATTATTAACCTCCAAATAAATCTGGAAAATTTCAGTAGGGAACTTGTCCTTGAAAGAAAGGAAAAGTTAATTTATTCTCATGTATATAGTTTTCACTTAAATAACATAAATATGTTAGTGTAGTCATTTTAAAAGCAACATATGGCTCTGTGAAGCCATTTGGTTCCAAGATACTGAGGCAGCCAGCCAGGCAGTGGGCTGCTCTTTGACTCAGAAGAGCCATTTTTTTTAAATATTTTTTATTTTATTTAAACACCATAATTACCTACATGATTGTGTTTGGGTTTCAGTCATGTAAAGAACACCACCCATTACCAGTGCAACATTCCCATCACCAATGTCCCAAATCTCTCTCCTCCCCAGCCAACCCCCGCCTGTACTCTAGACAGGCTTTCCATTTCCTTCATACATACTCATTATTAGGACAGTTCAGAATGTAGTTATTTCTCTAACTAAACTCATCACTCTGTGGTGAGCTTCCTGAGGTGAGCTGTAACTTCCAGCTCTTTTCTCTTTTGTGTCTGAAAGTTATTATTGCAAGAATGTCTTTCATTTTTCTTAAAACCCATAGATGAGTGAGACCATTCTGCATTTTTCGCTCTCTTTCTGGCTTATTTTACTCAGCATAATAGATTCCATGTACATTTACGTATAGGAAAATTTCATGACTTCATCTCTCCTGACAGTTGAATAATATTCCATTGTGTATATGTACCACAATTTATTTAGCCATTCGTCTGATGAAGGGTTCTTTGTTGTTTCCAGATCTTGCTATAGTAAATAGTGCTGCGATAAATATAGGTGTAAGGAAGGGATTTTTGCATTGTATTTTTGTGTTCCTAGGGTATATTCCTAGGAGTGGTATAGCTGGGTCGTATGGGAGCTCGATTTCCAGTTTTTGGAGGAATCTCCATATTGCTTTCCATAAAGGTTGAACTAGATGGCATTCCCACCAGCAGTGAATAAGAGTTCCTTTCTCTCCACATCCCAGCCAAAACTGTTCTTATTCTTTGTGCTGAGTGCCAATCTCTGTGATGTGAGGTGGTACTTCATAGTTGTTTTGATTTGCATTTCCCTGATGATTAGTGATGTGGAGCATTTTTTCATGTGTTTTTTTGTCCATTTGTATTTCTTCTTTGTCAAAGTGTCTGTTAATTTTTTCTCCACATTTTTTTCTTTTGTTTTTACTTAAACAACTTTCTAACATACATGATTGTGTTTGGGTTTCAGTCATGAAAAAACACCACCCATCACCAGTGCAACATTCCCATCACCAATGTCCCAAATCTCCCTCATACTCACCTAAACCCCCTGTACTCTAGACAGGTTTTCTATTTCCCTTGTACATTCTCATTATTAGGATAGTTCAAAACGTACTTACTTCTCTAACTAAACTCATCCCTATTTGCGGTGAGCTTCATGAGGTGAGCTGTAACTTCCAGCTCTTTACTCTTTTTTGTCTGAAAGTTATTATTGTAAGAATGTCTTTCATTTTTATTAAAACCCATAGATGAGTGAGACCATTCGGCGTTTCTCTCTCTCTCTCTCTCTCTCTCTCTCTCTCTCTCTCTCTGACTTATTTCACTTAGCACAATAGATTTCATGTACATCCATGTATAGGAAAACTTCATGAATTCATCTCTCCTGACAGCTGCATAATATTCCATTGTGTATATGTAACACAGTTTTGGGATTATATTATTTTTTCCTGTAAATTTGTGTCAGTGCCTTGTATATTTTGGAGATTAGCCCCTTGTCTGATGGGTATTAGGTAAAGTTTCTCCCTCTCAGTGGGTGGCTCTTGTATCCTGGGCGCTATTTCCTTTGAGGTGCAGAAGCTTCTAAGTTTAATATATTCCCATCTCTTAATCTCTGCTTTCACTTGCTTGGACTGTGCAGTTTCCACCCTGAGTATGCCTGTAGTCTCAATGTCCTGAAATGTTTTGCCTACGTGTTGTTCTATATATCTTATGGTTTCAGGTCTGATTTTGAGGTCTTTCATCCATTTGGATTTTACCTTCATACATGATGTTAGCTGGGAGTCTATGTTCAATTTTTTGCAAGTGGCTATCCAGTTGTGCCAACACCACTTGTTGAAGAGGCTTTCTTTGCTCCATTTAGAATTTCTTACTCCTTTATCAAAAATTAGGTGATTGTATGTCTGGGGAACATTCTCAGAGTATTTAAGCCTATTCCACTGATCTGATGGCCTGTCTTTATTCCAATACCATGCTATTTTGATAACTATTGCTTTGTAGTAAAGTTTAAAGTTGGGGAAAGTAATTCCTCCCATATTCTTTTTCCCAATGATTGCTTTAGCTATTCTAGGGTGTTTTTTGTTCCAAACAAATTTCAAAAGAGCCTGATCCACTTCTTTGAAGAATGTCACGTGTATTTTTAGAGGGATTGCATTAAATCTGTACAATGCCTTGGGGAGTATTGCCATTTTGATGATGTTACTCCTGTCAATCCATGAGCAGGGTATGTGTTTCCATTTCTGCGTGTCCTCTCATTTCTTGGAGCAAAGTTTTGTTTTGTAGTTTTCTTTGTAAAGGTCCTTCACAATTTTAGTCAAGTTGATTCCAAGATATTTGAGTTTGTGTTGCATTATTGTGAATGGGGTTATTTTTTAAGGTCCATTTCTTCCTTATTATTATTAGTGTATAGGAAGGCCATTGATTTTTGTGTGTTACTTTTGTAGCCTGCCACCTTGCTATATGAGTCTACTGTTTCTAGAAGCTTTTCGTTAGAGTCTTTAGGGTTTTCTAAGTTGAGTATCATGTCATCTGTGAACAGCGAGAGCTGGACTTCTTCCATTCCTATCTGGATTCCCTTGATATCTTTTTTTTTTTTTTTTTGCCTAATCGCTATAGCAAGTACTTCTAGTGCTATGTTGAATAGGAGTGATGAGAGAGGACAGCCTTGTCTTGTGCCAGAATTTAGAGGGAAGGCTTTTAGTTTTTCTCCATTGAGGATAATATTTGCCACTGGCTTGTTGTAGATGGCCTTAACTATTTTGAGAAATGTTCCTTTTTCCATCTTTCTGAGAGTTTTGATCAAGAATGGGTGTTGGACCTTATCAAATGCTTTCTCTGAATCTATTGATATGATCATGTGGTTTTTATTTTTCTTGTTGTTGATGTTGTGTATTATGTTGATAGATTTATGGATGTTAAACCATCCTTGCATTCCTGGGATGAAACCTACTTGATCGTAGTGGATGATCTTCTTAATGAGGCATTGAATCCTATTTGCCAGGATTTTGTTGAGGATCTTTGCATCTGCATTCATCAGCGATATTGGTCTGTAATTTTCTTTTTTCTAGCATCTCTGTCTGGTTTAGTTATCAAGGTGATGTTGGGTTCATAAATGCTATTTGGTAGTGTTTCCGTTTTTTCAATTTCATGAAAGAGTCTTGGCAGGGTTGGTAGTAGTTCCTCTTAGAAAGTTTGAAAGAATTCATTAGTGAATCCATCTGGGCTTGGGCTTTTGTTTTTGGGCAGTCATTTGATTACCATTTTAATTTTATTAATAGTGATGGGGTGATTAGATATGCTACATCCTATTCATTCAACCATGGAAGATTATAAGAGTCCAAGAATTTATCCATTTTTTCCAGGTTCTCATTGTTAGTGGCATAGAGTTTCTCAAAGTAGTTTCTGATTACCCTTTGACTCCGCAATATCAGTAGTGATCTCTCCTTTTTCATTCCTAATACGAGTTATCAAGTTTCTCTCTCTCTTTCTTTGTTAGTTTTGCCAGTGGTCTATCAATCTTGTTTATTTTTTCAAAGAACCAACTTCTGCTTTCAAATTGTTTTTTGGGTTTCCACTTCATTGATTTCTGCTCTCAGCTTTGTTATTTCCTTCTGTCTCCCTATTTTTGGATCCTTTTGTTGTGCACTTTCTAGTTCTATGAGCTGCATCATTCAGCTTCTCAGGTAAGTTCCATCTTCCTTCCTGATGTGTGCTTGCAAAGCTATAATTTTTCTTTTCAGTACCACTTTTGCTGTGTCCCATAGGTTCTGATAGTTTGTGTATCCATTGTCATTTGTTTCTAGGAAGGTTTTGATTTCCTCTTTGATTTCATCTCCAACTCACTGGTTTTTCAGTAATAGGCTGTTTAACTTCCAGGTATTAAAGCTTTTCTTCTGTTTCCCTTTGTAGTTCACATATAAGTTCAGGGCCTTGTGGTCAGCGAGGTAGCCTGCAAAATTTCTATCCTTTTGATATTATGGAGACATGTTATATGTGTTAGCATGTAGTCTATCCTGGAGAATGTCCCATGTACATTAGAATGTGTACCTGGGCTTCTGGGGGATCAGTGTCCTGTATATATATATACTAGGCCTCTTTCTTCCATTTCTCTTTTCAGGTTTAGTATATTCTTGTTGGGTTTCAGTCTGGCTGACCTGTTAAGTGTTGACAATGCCATGTTGAGGTCTCCCACAATTATTGTGTTATTATTGATATTATTTTTCAGATTTGTCAACAATTTTATTAAATATTTTGCTGACCCCTCATTCGGTGCATATATGTTTAGGAGAGTGATTTCTTCCTGATGTATGTATCCCTTGATTAATACAAAATGTCCATCTTTGTCCCTTACAACTTTCCTAAGTATAAAGTTTGCATTATCTGATATTAGTATGGCCACTCCAGCTTTTTTATGGGTGTTGTTTGCTTGGATAATTTTCCTCCAGCCTTTTATTTTGAGTCTATGTTTGTTCTGACTATTCAGGTGCATTTCTTGTAGGCAGCAGAAGGTTGGATTGACTTTTTTTGATCCATTTAGCCACTCTGTGTCTCTTAAGTGGTGCATTTAGTCCATTGACATTGAGAGAAAGAATTGTCCTGGGAGTTAGTGCCATCTTTATATTAAAGTTTGGTGTGTCTGTTGGTCAGTCTTGTCTTAAAGTAGGCCGTTCAGTTTTCCTTTTAAGAATGGTTTTGTGACTGTACAGTTTATGAGCTGTTGTTTGTCTGTAAAACCATGTATTTTTCCTTCAAACCTGAAAGTGAGTTTTGCTAGGTGCAGTATTCTAGGTGAAGCATTTATTTCATTGAGTTCTGTCACTATGTCCCACCACTGCCTTCTGGCCTTGAGTGTTTCTGGTGACAGATCTGCAGTAAATCTCAAGGTTGTTCTCTTAAATGTAATTTCCTTTTCGGTCTTGCTGCTTTCAGAATTCTGTCTCTATCTGTGGGATTCGTCATTGTGACTAGGATGTGTCTTGGGGTGTTTCTTGGGGGGTCTCTTTTAGTTGGTTCTCTTCGGGCATGCAGGATTTGATCGCATGTATTCATTAGCTCTGGTAGTTTCTCTTTAATGATATTCTTGACCATTGATTCTTCCTGGAGATTTTCTTCCTGGGTCTCTCGGACTCCAATGATTCTTAAGTTGTTTCTGTTGAGCTTATCATAGACTTCTATTTTCATCTGTTCCCATTCTTTGAGTAATTTTTCCATTGTTTGGTCCTTTGCTTTAAGGATTTTTTCCACTCTCTTCTGCTGTATTGAGTTGTTATTCATCTCATCTTCCAGTGTACTAATTCTATCCTCAGCTGCTGGTAACCCTTGTGAAAGTTCAACCATGTTTTTCTGCAATTCATCTACTGAGTTTTTCAGACCTGTTATTTGACCTGAAATTTCAATTTGGAGTTTTCTGATTTCTATCTTCATATTCTCTTGATTCTTATTAGTGTTTTCTTCTATACTTTCTTTGAGTTCTTTGAATATCTTCCATATTGCAACTCTAAACTCCTTATTTGAGAGACTGACTAGTTGGTTTGTCATGTTCAAGTAATCAGAGTTGCCATCGTCATTCTCTATGACTGGTGTTGGCCTGTGTTCTTTCTCTATTGTCACATTGTATTGTGGGTCTTTCTACGTGTTGTGGTTGTATTCATTGGCTAAATGATGTGCACGGCTGGGAAGTGAAGCGGAGCGACTGTGCTCCTCTGGCTCCATCCTTTCTGGGCTTGTAAACTCACCTCCAGGGAAGGCTCCTGGAAAGGTGAGGTGTCCGCAGTTGAGCCACAAACAGGATTAAATCAGGCCGAAAATGGAGCACAGCACAAAAGACAGGCAGGTAGGAGTGCTGGCATCTGAGTTCCAGCAGAGTTTAGCGGCTTCCCTTTTCTGGGGTGTAAACTCACCTTCAGGGAAGGCTCCAGGGAAGGCAAGCCATCTGCAGATGAGCCACACACAGGATAAAATCAGGCCAAAAATGGAGCACAGCACAGGAGATAGGCAGGTAGTGGGGCTGGCATCTGAGTTCCAGCAGAGTTCCTCAATTCTGTCTCTCACTCTGAAGCAGGCAGTATCACCGGCAGGAACGCTGATGAAATCCAGTCTCAGGCAGCTGGAAACCACATGGCCCAAGATGGCTTCTGTGTCCTTCTGACTCCCAGCACAAACCAGCAGGAATCAGTGTGTGTACATCCTGACCCGCCTCTGAAACAGGCAGGATCACCAGCAGGAATGCTGATGAAATCCAGTCTCAGGCAGCTAAAAACAGCATGACTGAAGATGGCTTCTGCACCCTTCTGACCTCTGGCAGAAACCATCTTTAATAATGTTTACCCTCACCAATCATGGTTGTCCTAGAATTGTCCAAAAATGTTTCTGTCCTATCTCACCTGGGACAGCTTTTCAACTGTAACCCATGGATTGATCCTCAGTGTCTATCTATGTGTGTACATGAGTGTTGTGTTGGCCATCTCAATGAGTAGATAACCCTTTACCCTCAGTTCTTAACTCCTCACGAAGCAGAATATTCCCCCACCCCAGCCAGCTACCAACTTCTCCCAAAGTGAAAAGGTAGATTCTCAGCCTGAGAAGAAGCTAATACTCCACTGATATTGACTCTCAGTAACATCTTTCCCCCCACCTCACTTTTTTGTGGACTTTTGCTTGCTAAAAGATTTGGTTTCTGAGAATCCCCCCAGATAGAGGTCATTTCCTGATATGTGATTCTAGGAGCCACTTTTTAGACTCAACAAGACAAAACCACAGGCTGAAGCTGTGCTTCAAATTTTAACCCCTCCCCAGACTATTTCAAAAGACTTAAAGGGGACATATATATCTCATTTGATATTTCTTTAAATGAATTTCCTTAATAGGTATAACATTTATTGAATATCTTCTTATGTAGCTGTAATTTACCCCCATTTTTGAGGATCTGTTTAGTAGGGAATTCTAGTATATAAGTTTTACTAGAGTTTAGAGTTCATGTTAGTACCAGACTATGGGGACTGTTGGGCTTATTACCTCTGCCCCATATGCACCAGACATAGGCACATTAAAATAGGAAAATCTTACATGTGCGAACAAGTTCTTATTTAATAGAAATAGGAACACATAAATTTAATACTGCAGTTGGACCTTAAACCTAAACACTTGTCATAGTGGCTTGGCTTTGACTTCAAAAGATGGGACATTGACTGTTCACCCCTAAACCTTGAATACATCTATGGAAACAACCACTGTTTTCTACACCATCACCAAGAAGCCACTTCTACCAGGGAAGGCCCTACTGCTACCCTGGCATCAACTTACTTGAGACAGGGTTTTTATAACACCCTGATAACTTGATAACAACAACCTGCTTTCTGGGCAGAGTTCTCTGCATTGCCATCTAATGGTGAGATAAAAACAAAAGACACTCCATGTCACCATGACTTCCACAAAAGATCTGTACAGAAACCAGGATCTCTAACTAAAGAAACTTGACAGCAACAACCATGATTGTGAAGAGCTTTTACTGGAATCACAGAGAAAGACAACCTAGTATGTCTGGAGTGTGGAGTTGATCTTATGCCAGGATACTTCATGGGTAAGGTCTCCCTGTTTTTAGGCCAAAGGTTTTTTCTTTCTATTTTTCCCTTATTTTGCTGTGCCTATGCAAATAAATGCCACAGACACACCTTTTTTATTGTATTTTTATCGCTTATCTTAAACAAAAAAAGAGCTTACTAAACCTTCTGCTATATTCTTAGTGACTTTATTAGAGATACAATAATTTTTACAAATATACTTGCTACTGAACTTTTTCTTCTTTCTTCTTTCTGTTTTATCATTTTTTAGCTTTTTCTCTTTTTTCTATTTTTTAAATAACTTTGCTTTCTGACATCTTGAAACGAACGCATTATGATAATTTATGTCAAGTATGTGATACATTTTCTTTAAATAAAAAAAACTTTTTAGTTTGATATAGCCCCATTTGTTCAGATTTAAAATCTGTAACCTTTGCTATTGTTATCATATTATAGAAGACTCTTTTGAGATCTAGTTATTGAAGCATTCTGCCCATGTTTTAGTCAATGTATTCTATAGATTTTGGTCTGACCTCAAGATCACTTAAAGTTGACTTTTCTGTAAGTTTTTTTTATTTTTTATTTTTATTTTTTTTTTGCTTTATGGGCCACACTAGGCAACATTATGATGTTACTCCTGGCTATGCACGCAGAAATTGCTTCTGGCTTGGGGGACCATATGAGACACTGGGGGATTGAACAATGCCCCGTCCTAGGTTACCACATGCAAGGCCCTATTCTTCGCACCACCACTCTAGCCCCAGACTTTTGTGTAAGTTTTGATATATGGATCCAGGTTTAAATTCTTAGATACGATTATCCAATTGTCCCAACACCATTTATTGAAGATGCTGTCTTTGTTCCATTTTATATTTTTGGCTTCTTTATTAAAAAGTAGTTGGCAATATACTTGGGCATTTGTCATTGGATAGTCAATTCTGACTCATAGGTCAGAAAGTTTTTGTTCCATTGCCTTACTTTTTGATCATTGTGGTTTTGTAATATAATTTGAAGTTAGGGACTAAGATATCTCCAAGTTTTTTATTTTCTTTTTGTATGAGTTGATTTTACCAAATAGCTAATAATAATAATGCATCTTTTTTTAGGTTATTTTCTTTGTCATCTGATTACTTGAGTATGCTGAAAAATTGTCAACTAGTTTTTCTGTATGGCTAACTGAGCTTTGAGGCTACATACTGTCTGAGAAATATGAGTCTCACTTTTCTATAAATAGAAAATATAGTTAGGTATGTATTTGGTTTATAAAACACACAGATATTAGAACTGGCCAATTTCTGGCAGAGGGACTTATAGCAGGGTGACTGATATGGAGAATGGGATCCCCAGTTTCCTGGTTATGCCTGGGGCATGCTCAAGTGGGCATCTCCTAACATCTTACCCAAGTTTCATAGAATGTTATCACAAATTCTCTTCATTTATTTGTACAGTAATTCCCCATGGAATAAAACCCAGAAAGTCCTTGCTATAAGCAAGGAAATACATTAGACTTTTATTTAAAGCCCTGATTTCCTTAATTAAAAGATAAAACACAAAACTATTATGGCTGTTTTAAAAACAAAATTTTTAAATTAAATATTTTATTATCTAAAGACATCTATAGCAGCAAAACAAGAAATAAAAAGCACTTCTCCCAGCACAGTTAATATCACCCTATTTTCTTTCAATAAACTTTCTTCATAAAAAAGCAGGATCAGGAGCAACCCTTGCAACTGCAACATTAGAAGTTTGTGTCATTATCCAGAGGAACCAATGTTACAGTATACCTTCAATTTTAGATTGTGAAGGAATCTTTGGTCTTAATTTGCACCTATGAGTATTTCAATAAAGCAATCAACTTCAATTTAGACAATGCCAAGATTAATATTGCACAGGTGGAAGGGATGCACTATTCAATATAGCAAGGAAGCAGTTATTCTCCACTAATTCTGTCTGCATGTGGTCAATGTGCAACAGATCATAGGGTTATCAAGGACAATGCCATGGAAACTTGTCAATGAAGTCATAATTAAGACTGACATGTAGGTTGTTTTGTTGTTATTGTTGTTCTCACTTTTATAAAGCTAGGTATAACTTAATGATCTGAGAGATTTACATGAGTTTAAAATTTTATGAGTTTATATTCCTACTTTTCAGTTTAGTAACTGTCTTCCAAATGATCAATTAATTTTTCAGAGATTATGGTCATAATAAAAAATACAAAATAAATCAACAGGTGAAAAATATATATCATAACGTAGCCATACCAGAATAGTTCATTGATGTTTTTAAAAGTAGCCATAGAAATGTAGTAGAGAAATAGCAGCCTTTATGTTTTTCACAGATGAAATTAAAGCAATTAAATATTCACAAAAAGAAAAATCAGCCTAGATACAGCCCTTACTTCTGTCACAAGATTATCACCAAGCTGATCATATATTTAAGTGAAAAATAAAAAAACAGAAAAAAAACAAGAAAAAAAAATGTGACCCTGGATTTGACAATGGTTATTGACAGCATATCAAGGAGAATCTGCAGGGAAAAACTAATGTGAGTTAAGGTATTTATTATTTGAAAAAAAAACACCTATGAATAAAGAGACAATCCCCAGTCTAGAAGAAAAAATTAAATATTTTATGAAAGACATCAAAAATACATAATTTGGAATAATAAAATTTTCTTGAGTTAACATTAAAAGGAAGTTTCAATTATAGAAGTTCCTAACATACCACTGCAATTTAACAAAAGAATTCTTAACATGAAGACAAATATAATAGATTTTTTTTAATTATTTTATTTTTAATTATGAGAACAAAGATGCAAAGAAAGAGGACAAGGTAAAGTTACAGTGGAAGGACAATCACCCATAACATAATTCTCAGAAGTCCCCTTGCTATTATCTTAACTTTGAACTTTCAGCCAAAGAACATTAAGATAAATAAAACAGAATCCATGTACAGTTACTTTGTCCCTCAAGTCCCCAGATTGTAACACATTATAATATTTCTTAACAGCATACAAGGCAATCTAAAGCCATAAAACATACGTAACTCCTTAAACATTAGAGGCATAGTATTTTTACATTTCCATGTACATGCATATTAGCTTAAGTTAACCTCAAATTTTAAGTGGGCTTTTTTTTTTAAGGATTAGAGTCAAAGGAGCACAGTAAAAACGGTGTTAGAGTGGCAATTGTTGTTTGCATAGACCCACCAAAATATGAGAGGCATGGAAAGGAATAACCTTGGCCTAAGTACAAAGAGAACCTACCCCTGAAGTTTCCTTGCATAAGACCAACTCTAGGCTCCAGGCAAGTTAGATCGTCCAATCCAAGACACTGTAGTGCCAACACACTTTTCACACAGTCTCTGTTGTTGGTATCATGCTTCTTTATTAAAGATCCTGGAATCTGCATTGAATCCTACATTGAAGTCAGGATGTGGAGTGTCCTCTCGTTTCACCTCACCATTAAAGGGCAATGCAGGAAGACCTGTCCTGTAAACAGGTCGTTGTTGTTAAGTCTTCTCAGTGTTAAGGGAAGTCTCTTTTGAGCAGGTCGATGTCTGAGCAGTGGTAGGGTCTTCCGTGGTAGAGGATTGCTTCCAGGTGATGTTATAGACAAACCTGGACGTTTCGTGGATGGCTTCCCTGGTTCAGGGGTGAATGGAAAATGCCCTTTCTTCTGAGCCCTGTGCCAGGTTATTATGTTAATATTCGGGGTGTAAGGTCCCTTTGCACTACAAAATTTGTATATTCCAATCTCTATTAGATAGGATCTTATTTGTATGTATAGTATTTTCTCATTTAATGTGCCTATGCAAAAAGGAGCAATGCCACGTGGCGTTGTTGGTGCATATGGGGGACATAAGAACAAGTCCAATAATCCCCATAACATGGTTCAATAATAAGCATTAAATTGGGGAACTCTTTCACCAAAATTCCTTGTTGAACAGCTCATAAAGAGAAGATAAAAAGTGGTTAGAATCGTCACTGTATAAGAGAATATTTAGTAAGACTTATAGTTGTCAGGGAAAAACACAAAATATTCTAAAGACATGTATCCATTTTATGTCTTTTGAAACAGTTTGGGGTTATTGCACACAATGCCTGGCTTTGGTCTGTGATTACAATTGTGCAATACTGAAGTTAAATGGAGTAATGTGGGTAAGTGATGTTTGTGGCGGATGAGAGAGTTAAGCTGTAAAAATGAGCTTTGAAGGGGTGTGGGAAAGGGCAGAATATAGAATGGACATTCTGGATATGCAAAACGTAACATAAAGATAAGGAACACTCTTAATACAAGTAGTGCGCGGGGGCAGCCCCCGCGTGGTTTTCCATATGCAGAGTGGTCAGAAATTGCCAGTGACAAACAGCGCAACCGAGCAAATCTCAGCAAACCCCAAGTTAGGACCAACCATTTTTGGCCGCCTGGGCTGCCACCCCAGAATGCCTGGAGGCTGGGGGCAGAAGAGGGGAAGGCCTTCCACATGGGGTCTCCCCCAACCCCATGCCGTCTAGAGCTAGCCTCCAGCTCAAGAGAGGATCGAGAGAGAGCCGGAAGCCAGGATCTGCCAGCCCTACACCCTGTGCCCTTTCCTCCCTAGAGCTGAGGGAAGGGTGGGGAAAGCTTGGGACCCCATCCAGGAGGGACCCCCCCCCAACACCCACCTTGTCTGGCCACCTGGGCTGCCACCCCAGAAGGCCTGGGAGAAGGCCTTTCACATGGGGTCTCCCCCAACCCCATGCCGACTAGGGCTAGCCTCCAGCTCAAGAGAAGATCGAGAGAGAGCTGGAAGCCAGGCAATATAATAGATTATAATGCAAAATTTTATTTAATGATTTAAGTGATTCAAGGATAGGCTCATAAGAAATAGTTTCTGGTGAATACTATTTCATTACTTATTTAGTTAATCATTATTCTCTAAAAGAGAATTACCAATTTATGACTGGCCTATTTTATGTCCTAAAAAGAGCAAATTATTCATTTTTGGAAATAAAATGATAATCATGAATGCTTATAAAGGAGATATTTAAAATTATACCCAAAATATTACATGTACACAAGTACACAGTAAATTGTTCAAAATAATTTATTTTAGGGGATTTTGGGTCACACCTGGTGATGCTCAGAGGACACTCCTGGCTCTGCACTCCTGGTAGGCTCAGAAGACCATCTGTGATTCCAGGAATTAAATTAGTGTCCGTCCAGAGTTTGGCCAAGTGCAAGGCTAACTCCCTACCGCTGTGCTATTATTACAGCCCCAAATTGTTTAAAACATTAAGGAAAATAGTATTGTACAGTCCTTAAACAATCCCTATACTGTCTTTTTATGTTTTAATAACAAAGCAAGTTATAATAAATTCAATTAGTTATTTAGAAATATGATTTTAGAGTTCTATTTCACTGATCCCACTCATCGCAGGTTAGTTAATTGGCATGAAGGAGCTTAATCTAATTTATTCTATCTCTTCTCTGAACACCTTATGCAGGATTCAGTTAAAGACAAACTGGACCTTTCTATTTACTGTGTCTGTGTTCATTGGCCTGTTGTAGTGAAACTTCAATTACTAGACAAATTTTGTCTTAAATTTTGCCAATGGCCTCAGTTTAGAGTCAAGCCAACTGATACAATGAGGATTTTAAAGGAATAGATCATAGTTCTTAATATA
Organism: Suncus etruscus; assembly: GCF_024139225.1. Taxonomy (NCBI): domain Eukaryota; kingdom Metazoa; phylum Chordata; class Mammalia; order Eulipotyphla; family Soricidae; genus Suncus; species Suncus etruscus. The sequence goes on from NC_064855.1 coordinate 59,341,639, forward strand.
AAAACCAATTTTAGTATCCAAAATGTGTAGATGTGTTGAATGCACATTTCAGGCAAAGTTATTAAAAATAACCTCCATTTTAAGCTCATGCCATCTAAGCAATTTCAGGATCTTCAGCATCAGTTTTGAGACTTTCCTAAAAAAACTTTTTTAAGATTTCCGGCTTCTTCTGATCCAATAGCTATGACAAAAAAAAAAAGTTATACTTGCTACTAGGACAGGGCTGGCTGTATCTCCTATAATTTAATCCTGCCCTAAAGTTGATACTAAGGGCACATGTCTTCTTCCTTTCACTTGACTGAAAGTTTCCTGCACAGGTTGAAACTCAGAATCTATTCTGATAATTTCAGCTCTGAAACAGAAGAAAACCAGAATTGTATCTGTAAAGCTATTATATCTAGTATGTGAGTAAATTTAATCCTTTTTTCTGTTAATAATTCTTCTAATCATGTAGAGGAGGTGAAATTTCAATGATATTAATATTCCTACCAGATGATTGTGGGAAGTAAGCATGATCTAAACATAATCTGCCTATTATCTAACGCAAGGAGTAAAGTGTTTTTTTTAGTTTCATTATCATACCAGAAGAGCATCCTCCATATGCTAAAGTGCCATAACCTGTGGGCTGCAGCTTGCTTTTGCACTGCAGATTTTTCAATGTAATTGCATATAACACTTTATTTATAGTAATAAAGAAGTACTTAAAATCCAATTACATAGTTGGAAATTATATATTTCTAAACAGATTAGAATAACTAAAAAGAAATCCAGTGCATAACTATAGATACTCTTTGGAATTACCTAAATGACTTATTTTAATATCTTCCAAGCCTTTCTTCCAGTTTAATTGTTGACCTATATTAGATCATTCATCTAGTACACCATTCATTAATTTAATATGGAATTAAAATGCAGTTTTCATGCATTATTTTCTATTTATGCCCTGGATAATTCACTTAGGAGCAATATGTCTTCAAATTTCATTTGCCTAAAGGTAGTTTAGTAAGCAAAATAGTAAGCAAAGTTGCTGCAGGAGAAATATTTTAAGATATTTACTGGTGGACAGAAGGTAAAAGGGATGTATTTTCAATGTGGATAAGGATGGTTTGCTTTTAATGTTATGTCATTCACTGACCATGTTAGATCCTTTTATTTCAGAAATAAAAAGCCAGAATTAGAAACATGCCACAACAGAGAAATTACAGGTCAACATTCATTCTAAAAACAAATAGAGGGAGTATGAGCGCTAGCACAGAGGGGAAGGCAGTTGCTTTGCATGCTGCCAACCAAGGTTCAATCCTGAGAATCTACTATAGTCACCCAAGCCTGCAGGATTTATTCTGAGTGTAGAGCCAGGAGTAACTCCTGAGCATTGCTGAACATGGCCCCAAAACAAACAAACAAACAAACAAAAAGCAAGTAGAAAGAGGGTGAATAACAGAAATCTATCCTTTGTTATACTAATACTTTAAACTATTTTCTAATACTTTTAATGTTAACAACTGTTTATAATAACTATTTATTATTATTTATTTATTGTAACTACTTGTAATACTATTTAACTAATACTTTAAGTTATTTTCCAGCTTCCCAAACATTGAGTTTATGAACTTTTTTTTTTTGGTTTTGGGGCCATACCCGGTGACTCTCAGGGGCTACTCCTGGCTATGAGCTCAGAAATCGCTCCTGGCTTGGCAAACTATAAGGGATGCCGGGGGATTGAACGATGGTCCATCCTAGGCTAGCGCGGGCAAGGCAGACACCTTACTGCTTCAGTCACTGTTCTGGCTCCTACTTTTTTTTTACCATCATTTTTAAGGCTCCCAACAATTTATGCTTTCTTTGGTAATTCTAATTTCTGCTTAACTTTCTCCTTCTTATTGTTTATTTTATTTTTATTTAAAATTTTGTCCCTAAACTCAGAACAAAAGAACAGTGGGTAAGGTGCTTTCCTTGTACATGGCTGACCTGGATTTACTCTTCACCAAACCATATGGTTCTCCAAGCACTATCAAGAGTGATGACAGCATACAGAAAAAGGAGTTAGTACTGATTACTGCTGGATATGGCTCCCCTCAAAAAGCAAAAAGCAAAAAAAAAAAAAAAAAAAAAAAGTAATAAAAAAAGTATAAAGGTGAAATCTTTCAGTTCTTTTGTGTGGATCTGCCAAACCAGCTTCATTTTATTTTATTCAAAAATATAAAAATTTGGGCCCTGAGCAGTGGTGCAGTGATAGGACTTTTGTCTTGACCTAGGATGGACTGCAGTTCAATCCCTCTGCGTCCCATATAGTTACCCAAGCCAGGAGCAGTTTCTGAGCACATATCCAGGAGTAATGCCTGAGTGTCATCAGGTGTGGCCCATAAACAACAACAACAAAAGGAAATATAAATTTAACACTTTTATTTTCTTTATTTATTTATTTTAGTTATTTTCCTTCTTTATTTGAACATCTTGATTACATAAATGATTGTGATTAGGTTTCAGTCATGTAAAAAACACCCCCCTTCACCAGTGCAACATTCCCACCTCCAATGTCTCAACTCTCCCTCCATCCCACCCCACCCCCACCTGTACTCCAGACAGGCTTTCCAGTTCCCTCATTCATTCACTTGATTATGGTAGTTCTCTGTGTAGTTATTTCTATAGCTGTACTCACCACTCTCTGTGGTGAGCTTCACGGAGTGAGTTGGTGTTCCAGCCCTCCTCTCATTGTCTCTGAGGATTGTTACAAAAATGATTTTTATTTTTCTTAAAACCCATAGATGAGTGAGACTATTCTGTGACTCTCTCTCTCTCTCTCTGACTTATATCACTCAGCATGATAGATTCCATGTACATCCATGTATAGGAAAATTTCATGACTTCATCTCTCCTGACAGCTGCATAATATTCCATTGTGTATATGTACCACAGTTTCTTTATTCATTCGTCTGTTGAAGGACATCTTGGTTGTTTCCATAGCCTGGCTATTGAGAATAGTGCTGCAATAAATATAGGTGTGAGGAAGGGGTTTTTGTATTGTATTCTTGTGTTCTTAGGGTATATCCTAGGAGTGGAATAGCTGGGTCGAATGGGAGCTCAATTTCCAGATTTTGAAGGAACCTCCATATCGCTTTCCATAGAGGCTGTACTAGGCAGCATTCCCAGCAGCAGTGGATAAGAGTTCCTTTCTCTCCACATCCCTGCCAGCACTGATTGTTCTCATTCTTTGTGATGTGTGCCGATCTCTGCGGTGTGAGGTGGTAACTCATCATTGTTTTGATTTGCATCTCCCTGATGATTAGTGACGAGGAGCATTATTTCATGTGCCTTTTGGCCATTTGTATTTCTTTTTTATCAAATTATCTGTTAATTTCTTCTCCCCATTTTTTGATGGGATTAGATGTTTTTTCTTGTAAAGTTTTGTCAGTGCCCAGTATATTTTGGATATTAGCCCCTTATCTGAAGGGTGTTGGGTGAATAGTTTCTCCCACTCAGTGGGTGACTCTTGTATCCTGGGCACTATTTCTTTTGAGGTGCAGAAGCTTCTCAGTTTAATGTATTCCCATCTGTTTATCTCTGCTTCCACTTGTTTGGAAAGTGCAGTTTTCTCCTTGAAGATGCATTTAGTCTCTATGTTATGGAGTGTTTTACCGACGTGTTGTTCTATATACCTTATGGTATCCAGTCTGATATCAAGGTCTTTAATCAATTTGGATTTTATCTTCGTACATGATGTTAACTGGGGTCTATGTTTGCTTTTTTGCAAGTGGCTAACCAGTTCTGCCAGCACCACTTGTTGAAGAGATTTTCCCTGCTCCACTTAGAATTTCTTGCTCCTTTGTTAAAAATTAGGTAATTTTATGTCTGGGGAATGTTCTCTGAGAACTCAAGCCTATTCCACTTATCTGAGGGTCTGTCTTTATTCCAATACCATGCTGTTTTGATAACTATTGCTTTGTATTACAGTTTAAAGTTGGGGAAAGTAATGCCTCCCATTTTCCTTTTCCCAAGGAGTGCTTTAGCTATTCGAGGGTGTTTATTGTTCCAGATGAACTTCATAAGTGTTTGATCCACTTCTTTGAAGAATGTCATGGGTATTTTTAAGGGGATCGCATTAAATCTGTATAATGCTTTGGGGAGTATTGCCATTTTAATGATGTTAATCCTGCCAATCCATGAGTAGGGTATGTGTTTCCATTTCCATGTGTCCCCTCTTATTTCTTGGAGCAGGGCTTTATAGTTTTCTTTGTATAGGTCCTTCACGTCTTTGGTCAAGTTGACTCCAAGATATTTGAGTTTGTGTGGCACTATTGTGAATGGGATTGCCTTCCTGACTTCCATCTCTTCCCTATCATTATTGGTGTATAAAAAGGCCATTGATTTCTGTAGGTTGATTTTGTAGCCTGCCACATTCTATATGAATCTATTGTTTCTGGAAGCTTTTTGGTAGAGTCTTTAGGATTTTCTAAGTAGAGTATCATGTCATCTGCAAACAATGAGAGCTTGATTTCTTCCTTTCCTATCCGAATTCCCTTGATATCTTTTTCTTGCCTGATCGCTACAGCAAGAACTTCCAGTACTATGTTGAAAGAGGAGTGGTGAGAGCAGACAGCCTAGACTTGTACCAGAATTTAGAGGAAAGGCTTTTAGTTTTTCTCCATTGAGGATAATATTTGCCATTGGCTTGTGGTAGATGGCTTCTACTAGATCGAGAAAGGTTCCTTCCATTCCCATCTTGCTGAGATTTTGATCAAGAATGGGTGTTGGACTTATCAAATGCTTTCTCTGCATCTATTGATATGATTATGTGGTTTTTATTTTTCTTCTTGTTGATGATGTGTATGATGATAATAGATTTACGGATGTTAAACCATCCTAGCATTCGTGGGATGAAACCTACTTGGTCGTAGTACATGATCTTCTTGATGATGCATTGAATCCTATTTGCCAGGATTTTGTTGAAGATATTTGCTTCAGTATTCATCTGGGATATTGGTCTGTAATTTTCTTTTCTGGCAGCATCTCTGTCTGGTTTTAGTATCAAGGTGATGTTGGCTTCACAAAAGCTGTTTGGGAGTGTTCCCGTTTTTTCAATTTAATGGAAGAGCTTGGCTAGGATTGGTAGTAGCTCCTCTTGAAAGATTTGAAAATATTTATTAGGAAAACCATCTGGGCCTGGGCTTTTCTTTTTGGGCAGATGTTTGATTACAGTTTCAATTTCCTCAGTAGTGATGGGGGTGTTTTGATATGCTACATCCTCCTTACTTAAATGTGGAAGGTTATAAGTGTCCAAGAATTTTTCCATTTCTTCTAGGTTCTCATGTTTTGTAGCATAAAGTTTCTCAAAGTAGTCTCTGATTACCCTTTGAATCTCTGCAATTTCTGTCGTGATCTCCCCCTTTTCATTTCTAATACAGGTTATCAGATTTCTCTCTCTCTATTTGTGAGTTTTGCTAATGGTTTTTGTTTGTTTGTTTGTTTCTTTTTTCAAAAAACCAGCTTCTGCTTTCGTTGATCTTTCGGATTTCTTTTTGGTTTTCCACTGCATTGAGTTCTGCTTTCAGCTTTGTTATTTCCTTCTGTCTCCCTATTTTTGGTTCCTTTTGTTGGTCATTTTCTAATTTTTTAGCTGTGCCATTAAGTTATTCAGGTATGTTCTTCTTCCATCCTGATGTGTGCTTGTAGAGCTATAAATATTCCTCTCAGGACTGCCTTTGCTGTGTCCCATAGATTCTGGCAGTTTGTGTCTTCATTAACATTTGTTTCCAGTAAAGTTTTGATTTCCTTTTTGATTTCATCTCGGACCCACTGGTTGTTCAGTAGCAGGGTGTTTAATTTCCAATTTTTTATTTTTTTCTTCTGTGTGGCTTTGTAGTTCACATTTAATTTCAGAGCCTTGTGGTCAGCCAAGGTAGACTGCAAGATTTCTATCCTCTTGATTTTATGGAGGTATGTTTTATGTGTCAGCATGTAGACTATTATGGAGAATGACCCATGTACATTGGAAAAGAATGTGTATCCAGGTTTTTTGGGATGGAGTGTCCTGTATATATCTACTAGTCCTCTTTCTTCCATAACTCTTTTCAGGGCTAGTATGTTTTTATTGGGTTTCAGTCTGGTTGACCGATCAAGTGTTGATAGGGCCGTGTTGAAGTCTCCCACAATGATTGTGTTATTATTGATTTCTTCTTTCAGATTTGTCTGTAATTGTATTAGATAATTTGCTGGTCTCTCATTGGGTGCATATATGTTTAATAGTTTGATTTCTTCCTGTTGCACATATCCCTTGATTAGTACATAGTGTCCATCTTTGTCCCTTACCACTTTTCTGAGTATAAAGTTGGTGTCATCAGATATTAATATGGCCACCCCTGCTTTTTTGAGGGTGTTGTTTGCTTGGATGATATTCCTCCAGCCTTTGATTTTGAGTCTATGTTTGTTCTGACTACTCAAATGTGTTTCTTGTAGGCAGCAGAAGTTTGGATTCATCTTTTTGACCCATTTTGCCACTCTGTGTCTTTTAATTGGTGAATTTAGTCCATTGACATTGAGGGAGATTTAATGTCATCTTTGTAGATAAGTTTGCTGTGTTTGTTGGTCTCTCTTGTCTTAGAGTAGTCCTGTCAGTTTTTCCTTTAAGGCTGGTTTATCATCTATGAAGTTTCTGAGCTGTTGTTTTCTATGAAGCTGTGTATTCTTCCTCCAAACCTGAGCGTGAGTCGGGCTGGGTGCAGTATACTTGGTGAGGCATTTATTTCATTCAGTCTTGTCACAATATCCCACCACTGTCTTCTGGCCTGAGAGTTTCTTGTGACATGTCTGCTATAAGTCTTGGGGATGCTCCTTTGAATGTAATTTCCCTTTTTGTTTTTGCTGCTTTCAATATTCTATCTCTATCTATGGGATTTGTCATTGTAATGAGGATATGTCTTGGGGTGTCTTTCTTTGGTCTCTTTTAGCTGGTAATCTTCGGCATGCAGGATTTGATTGCATGTAGTCTTTAACTCAGGGAGTATCTCTTTGATGATGTCTTTGATAGTTGATTCTTCTTGACAATCTCCTTCCTGGGTTTCTGGGACTCCAATGATTCTTATGTTGTTTCTGTTGAGTTTATCAAAGACTTCTATTTTTATCTGTTTACATGCCTTGAGTACATTTTCCATTGCCTGTTCATTTGTCTTAAGGTTCTTTTCCAATTTCTTCTGTTGTGTTGCATTTTTCTGCATCACATCTTCCAGTACTTTGATTCTCTCCTCAGCTGCTGATATCCTGTTGGCGAGGCTATCCATTGAGGTTTTCAGTTGAACAACTGTGTTTTTCATATCTGTTTGGAGTTTTCTGATTTCTGTCTTTGTGTTTTCTTCAGATCGATCTTTGCTCTTTTTGAGTTCTATGAACATATTCCACATTTCTATTCTAAACTCCTTATCTGAAAGGTTAATCAGGTGGTTGGAATTTATTAGGTCATCTGAGCTTTCGCCTTCATTCTCTGTGGTTGGTGTTTGCCTGCAAGGTTTCCCCATTGTCACACTTGTAGTGTGGTTTTTCCTGCGTGTTGTGGTGGGGTTCATTGATTAGAAGGAGTGCGCGGCAGCGAAGCAAAGCAAAGTGGCCACGCTCTTCTGCTGCCTCTAGTTGACACTCACTCAGCAGCTTCAAAATGCAGTTTTTTGAGGGGTGCGCTCCTTAGGCCTGTGAGGAAACATTTGGGGATTCAGAAGCAGAGTCTCAGGCAGACAGAGATAGGAGTTTCCCCTGAAATCCTCAGAGTGAACAAAGGCACAGCAGGGCAGAGTGATCCCGCAGCCAGAATTACTCACTCAGCAGCTTCAAAATGCACTTTTTTGGGGTGTGCACTCCCTAGGCCTCTGAGGAAATGTTCGGAGATTCAGAAGCAGAGTCTCAGACACACAGAGTTAGGAGTATTCCCTGAAATTTTCAGAGTGAACAAAGGCACAGCAGGGCAGAGCAATCCCGCAGCCAGAATTACTCACTCAGCAGCTTCAAAATGCAGGTTTTTGGGGGGTGCGCTCCCTAGGCCTCTGAGGAAACGTTCGGGGATTCAGAAGCAGAGTCTCAGGCAGACAGATATAGGATCTATTTAATGAATTTGTGAAAATTTTCATCAGTCTCCTTCAGACGTAAGAGGATCTCCTCAGCGCACTCCAGGGAGGGTGCACCAGTGATTTTCTCCTTCAGGCTCTGGAATAAATGCTTCAGCATCGCCTGCAGCATTTCTTCATCCTCGCCTGAAAAATAAGCCATTCTTTTGCATACCCAGAGCTCAGGCTTCCTAGATTAAGAAGGGAAAATAAAAAGCGATTCCTATTTCCTTTATTTAAAGAAAATACATCACATTGTTGACATAGTTGCTCATAATATGTTTGTTTCCAGATAAGTGATAGCAAAATTATTTTTTCCAAAGAAAAACATTTTAATACGGTATCAAATATAGTTATTAGAATTATCTAAATATCACTTATAAAAATTAGTGTATAACATTAGATAAATCTATAAAATAAAAACAAATATCACACATTGACAGTAACCCCCCTGCAGTCCACGAATATCCCCCAATTGTACAAATTACAAACATATATTTATTTTAAAAAACATTGTTTAGACAGCAAAATTATTTTTAAAAGAACAATTTTTTAAAAAATAATGAAAAGGAAGAGAAGACAATAAAGAAGTATAAAAACAAGCAAATTTATGAAAATTATTTTATTTCCAGTGAGTTCATAAAGTTACTGGTAGAAGGTTGAGCTCTTGTTGCTAGCTGACCATTCTGTTATTTTATTTGTTTCTGAACATTAAGTGATCTCAGCTACACATTGGCATCAAATTGGTGTGTTCCTGTGGGGATGACAGCATCAAAGAAATGAAGTTGTTCAGAAATTCAAATCACTATTACTGATACTGAGGCTGTTGTGGGGCATATTTTGTTAACTCAATATGATACTTCATTTACAAGGTAAAAGAAAGAATTGTTCCCTCAAACTGGTGGCTCAAATAAATCTGATGATAGATTCTGTTATTGCCTGACCCTGTTTACTGCTTTCTCCCCCAACAACATATTTATCCAGAGAAGAAAACATTTGGTTTCTGTATTTGGGATTCAGAAATTTGCACTGTTTGAATTTACCTTTTACTCATCCTTTTATTTTTTCTCTTTTTTTCTTTCTTTTTATTCTTTAATTAAGAACATATATTTATCAGAATTGGGGAAATAGTTCAGTGGGTAATAGATGCTTGCTGAAAGTTTACCTGGGTTCTATTCCTGACTTCATATATTGTCCTTTGAGCATTGACATAAGTTAACCCTGAGCATAGAACCAAAACAAGATATGACAAATTGCACCTGAAAACAACAGCCTAAACTTATATTTCCCATATATTTTATACATTTTCCCATATTTTATACATCCCCATACGTTTTATACTATGTTTCTTCCTTTCTGATTTTAATTATATTTTTGGTGCTTTGCTTCAAATAAATTAATACAACTAGTGTTATATAAGTTATAATATAAGATAAAATAAATCTAAAACTTTCATTTCCTAGACTATAAATATATCTGTGCAAAAATAGAGAATTTTAAAACTGTATTATTACATAAGAAATACCGAAAAGAACCTGTACAGGTAGGTAGACAAGTTAGAGAACAGATACCATATAGCCTAGGGAGACATGTTTAAAAATTCTCTTGCCTTTTTCGTATAACACCTGGAAATACTCAGAGGTTACTCCTAGCTCTATACTTGAGAATCACTCCTGGCAGGTTTGGGAGAACATAGGAGATGCTGAAGATTGAACACTACCTGTTTCATCCCCCAAAATGTTGTAAAGCATAGACCAAAGGCAATAGAAATTAAGAAGAAGCTGGAGAGGATATTCAAGTGTGAAGATTTTTTTAAATGTCTATGTGTCTTACTATCTTGACTTTGTACCATTTCATTCATTTGAAATCTGTAGGACATCAAAAGAAAATGGAAGCTGAGATCAAAGATTCTACAAGACTAATCTCATTCTTACTCCTGAATCTGTGGTGTTTTTAATTCTTATACTTTGAGAAAAAAATAAATTCAGAATGAAACTCACCATAAAGATTGGTGAGTGCAGTTAGGGAAATAACTATACTAACAACTAGCATGACAATGTTAATGAGTGAGAGAAGTAGATGCCTATCTCGAATACAGGCATGGGTTGGGAAGGAGGGAAGGGAGCATTCATGGCAGGAATGTTGCACTGGTGAAGGATGGGTGTTTTTTTATGAATAAAACCCAACTACAATCATGCTTGTAATCATGGTGCTTAAATAAAGATTTTTATTTAAAATAAAAGATTTATGGGACAGGAGCATTAGTGCAGTGGTAGGACATTTGTCTTGCATGCTGCTGACCCAGAACTGACCTTGGTTCGATCCTCGGCGTCCCATTTGGCCCCCCAAGCCAGGAGTGATTTCTGAGCACCTAGTCAGTAGTAACCCCTGAGCCCTGAGCATCATCTTGTTGTGGCAGAAGAAAACCAAAACCAATACACACACACACTATATATATATATTAGTAAGAGATCATGTACCCAAGAGAAGTTTTACATGTAAAAGTCAAAGTGAGTAAAGGGTAGAATACTCTCTACGGAGGATTGCCAGAACTATATTTTGAAATATCATAAGCTGAATTCTATGATTCTAAGGAATATTTGTATACAATATATAATATTGTATATATGTTATATAGAATATGTGGTATGTAATATATATAGGATGTTTTAGAGCAAGCAATCTAATCTCCAAAGGAAACAAATAACATACATCAGAGAATTTTTTCAGTTGCTCTCAGTGAGTGTATGGTGCTAAGATTGGTTTATTTAGTAAGAAATAAGCAGAATTGGTAAAGTTCATGAAAGAGTTGATATGAATTAAAGCAAAATGGGACCTTAAAGTGGGAAAGAATTGGCAGGAAGTGAATATAGAAAATAATGAAGCAATTGAGAGTAAAAATCAAATATGAAGAACTCACTGAGCTTCTGTGGAAAAAAATTCCCAGTATTCTTTCTCAGATTTCATGCATTTCTCAGTACTTCCTTTCCAGATAAGAATTACGAATAATATGATCTGACATTAGTACTAGAGACATTATTATGGATGAAACACCGACCAAGCAAGTAGAAGTAAAGATAAATGAAGTGACTACATTAAACTAGAAGTATCTACACTTCAAAGGAAACAATGACCAGAATACAAATAACTCACAGACTGGGAGAAATATTTTTTCACTACTCATTCAACAAAAGGTTAATATCCAAGAAATATAGAGTACTTGTAGAACTCTACAAGAATAAAACATCCTAACCATAAAAGGGGGGAAGAGATAAATAGGACTATTCTCAAGGAAGAAATACAAATGGCCACAAAACATCTGAAAAATTTCTCAGAATCATAAATGATTGGAGTAATGCAATTCAAAACAACAATGAAATATAACATCGTACACAGTGCACAGACTGGCAATTATTAAAAAGAACAACAAACAGTATTTGTAAGTATGTGACCAAAAGGGAACCCTCACTCACCAGTGGTGGAATGTTGACTGGCCAAGCCTTTTTGGAAGGCATTCCTCAAAAACTAGGAATTGATCTTATAGATGACACAACAGTACCACCACTCCTGGAAGTATATCCCAAGTTCCCAAAAGCACAAGGAGGAAAATACATTTGGAATTCCATGTTCATTGCACCATATCTATATATGAAAACAATCCACATGCCTACAAACAAGTGACTGAACAAAGAAGCATGGTACATATACACAATGGACGATTAGTCATAAGAAAAGATAAAGTCAGGCAATTTGATGATATATGAACGGATCTGGAGAGTATCATATTGGTTAAATCAGTTAAAGTGAGAGAAACAGACTCAGATGGATCTCTCTTAAGAATATATGGGATTCAAAAAAAAAAATCTAAGGGCCCGGAGAGATAGCACAGCGGTGTTTGCCTTGCAAGCAGCCAATCCAGGACCTAAGGTGGTTGGTTCAAATCCTGGTGTCCCATATGGCCCCCCCGTGCCTGCCAGGAGCTGTTTCTGAGCAGACAGCCAGGAGTAACTCCTGAGTACCGCCGGGTGTGGCCCAAAAACCAAAAAAAAAAAAAAAAAGAATATCTGGAATATAAAGAATCTGTATAAGAAAAATATTAAAGGCCAAATGGCAATAGAAATGAAAAGTAGGAGAACTTTGGTATTTAGTAAGATGCTTGCCACTGAGTTGTGGTTGTAGAATGATAAGTGAAGAAAAGGAAACTAAGAAAATGGAAGAGGAGAAAGTATCTGTCACATTGGCAGACTGGGGGTGGTAGAGAAAAGTACGAAAGAAAAATGGGAAAATTCATAGAGTGGAGTGTTTGTACTCTGATGAAGGAATACCTTTTTGGTGTTGGAATAAAGTACACTTGAGTCTCAATCATAAATATCTTTCTAACTTTGTAATTCTTTGTGATTCAATAAAAATTTTTAAAAGGAAGAGAAAAAAATGATGTTTTCTAATATTGCTTTTAACACTACTATATATGATCTTAAACCTCCAGCATCCCTAAAATTCTCAGTCAACTCTTTACAGAATATTTATCTGGATATAAGACTTCTGCTGAAGTGAGTAACTTTAAGTAACAGAGAGGTATGAAAGATGTTGAAAGGAGTTCATGTAGCTTCCTTCAGGGAAAGAGGCATTACCTTGCTTCAAGTTGATAAACGTATTTGACTATTCTTCACAATAATACTCAACCAGCTATTTTAACAGAATTCCTCCAAAATAAGCTACATCAAATGAAAATTTTGAGCTTGACACATTAGAACATGCATTACCACCTTCATACTCCCCTTCCACTACTAGAACCTACTCTGTCTCCTATAGAATTACAGAGATCAAAACATTTTTATCTTCTTTGATATGGGTTCTCAGAAACCCCACTATAAATAAATACATTTCTTCCTGGCTCATATTTTCTTAGAAATATAAAGCCAAATCTTTGTCTCACACTTATTTATCATCTGGTCATAGTCTAGGATTTGACTGCTTTACTAAAAAAAGTGAGCAAAGCATATGCTCAAGGGCTCCACTATTCTGTACAAATGTCTACAGTGAATATGACTATGTTTTTATTTTAAGACAATAATACTCAGAATCTTAGTGAAGAAAATACATCCCTGATAAATCAAAATACTAAAGCTTGAAATTTCCTCTTAGAAAACAGCTAATTACCCACTGCACTCCTTAATATACTGGTACTGGAAGGCAGCTACTAAATGCTATGAACTTGAATTACAATGGTGTTACATATTCTTGGTCATTGCTGTGCTGATGTTGTGCTCCAACACCCACACAGGTGAACCTGAATAACTTAAGAAAGAGAGCGAGACCTCAGAGATTATGTCATAGGTAATCACCACATGTCACTGAGAAGAGAAATCACAGAGGAAAAAGGAACATTACCAAAACTATAATTTCAGTTTCTTGGTGACCACATTCTCTCAGAAGAGCCAGAACCTCTCCTCACTGATACCTACTATAATCACTACTTAAACCCTTAATATTTAAACTAACATAATTTTTAAAACTGATTTAGGTGATTTTATAATAGAATTTAGCTTATATACAGTTATATATGAAGCATTCTTTTTGAGGAATTGAGGAATGAGCAAGCCAATTAAGGTGGATCCCCTTAAATCTCTCCCAGGGGGAATTGACCAACAGAACATTAAAATTTTTCTAATTTCTCTTAATTATAGAAGGCTTTCTTTCTGACTCCAGACCCTTTATTTTTCTTTTCTTAGAGTACTCAGTTCAGAATTTGTAATTTTTTTCTCTAAACTTTTATTATATATATATATAGGTGTTTTGGCCTCACCTGGTGACACTCAGGGGTTACTCTTGGCTATGCACTCAGAAATCGCTCCTGGCTTGAGGGATCATATGAGATACTGGGGGATCAAACCGCGGTCCATCCTAGGCTAGGGTGGGCAAGGCAGATGCTTTACCGCTTGCATCACCACTCTGGCACCTCTCTAAACCTTTAAGATATTAACCTTTCTTATTCACTTGCCATTTCTGCAAACCAGGAATGTCTTTCTCAAGGACTGGAGTTATCCCTTTCAAGTAAAATAATATTTTTCTATCACCACAACTCAGTATGAGGGCAGGAATATAATTTTAATAATTGACACTAGCAAGTACAGATGGGCTAATAAAACCAACTCTAACAGGTATTGAATATTGGGGCATAGAGAAAATACCAGGTGAACAAGTCAATACTTTGTGTATCTTTCACATTCTTTCCTCTCTATAGAGTTGAAACAACTCACTGAGAATGATATGGTTGCAACATTGTGATTTATAAGATAATAGAGATTGACATCTATATAGCAAATCTCTCTCATATATGTTCCTTGGATATGAATGATATTACAACAGACAAATTGGTTTTAAAACTATATGACCACACATGCTTTTAAAATGACTCTAAAATTTTCTAAATTCATTCTAGGTAGCAATTTTATTATTTTTTTGTTTTGTTTTGTTTTTGTTTTTGGATCACACCCGGCGATGCTCAGGGGTTACTCCTGGCTGTCTGCTCAGATATAGCTACTGGCAGTCTTGGTGGACCGTATGGGACACCTGGATTCGAACCAACCACCTTTGGTCCTGGATCGGCTGCTTGCAAGGCAAACGCCGCTGTTAGGTAGCAATTTTAAACTTCTTATTAAACAGCCTATTCTTGACTATAATTCAATAAAGTTTTATTAACTATCTGACTTATTTTTCCACTGCAGCTGATTAATAAAATTTTTTATTGGTTTAACATCTATAAAAATGGCTCTCTTACTCTGGCATATACCAACAATCTAAATCCAAGTAAAATAAGATTATTTGTTTTTTTGATGAGCCTTTCTGCTATAATGCAGACCTCTATTGCCTTAGATAACCCTAGAAAATCCCAATGCAATTTCCTTTTTTCATGTCCTTCTATTTAAACTGCCAGTGCAAACTGCATATTACAAAACATTTCATAGAAAAAAAGGTTATGTAACAAAAACTGCTCCCTATGAATTATCATATCCTTAGTGATCACTTTACTTTCATCATTTCACCTTTAAATAATAGCTGTAACATTTACAAACCACTGTGTGACTTACGTGCATAAGAACACTGCCTGCCTATTTACAGTACCAAATTGCCTCAAGAGAAGGAAGTGAAATCCCCTCTCACATTAAGTTGCTCAGAAGCAATTAGTTTCCCTACACATAGAATAATCTTAGGATAATTATAAAGAAAAATGAGGATTATTTTCAAACTCAACTAGTTTTTGCTTTATCCGATAATCTAATAAGAATCATGTTCAAACTGAGGCAAATTGTGTACTAACCAAAATTACTAGCTTATGATGACATGAATAAAAATATTTTGGTAAGTGAATTACTGGATTTTATGATTTTAAAAAAATTCATAGGTTGAATTTATTTTAAAATTTATGGAGAGTTTAAAATGCCTCTTTGAGAAAAATCTGTAAATGTGTTTCTTAAGAAAAGCTATAATTTCTATTCTTTTAAATTAATTTTTTGGCTAATCATAAAGCCAAACTTTAAATAATTAGAATAAATTATTCTTTTTATTCATATTAAATGTCTCAGAATTTATACTTATGTGCCATCTTTTTATGTCTTGGGGCCATGCCTGGCAGTGTCTAGAACTTATTCCTGGATTTGTGTTCAAGAGGTCGTGCGTGGTGGACTTGGGTTAAAGGGGATTGAACCCAGGTTGGCTGCATGCAAAGCAATTACCCTGACCCATTGTACTATCACTCTGATCCTTATGTGTTATCTTTTAAACTGAATATTATTTTATTTCTAATGGGAACTTCTAGGAAAAGACAGTATTATTCAAATAATTTGAGCATAAGACATAGCCTATTGTACAATATTACTCAGGCTTCTTGGAGAAAGAAAAAAACACCTATATGTGCTTCTCAAATGATGCTTCAATATTGTTACCTTCTGTGTTTTTGTCTTACCTGGTTCTCTCCCTATCCATCAGATCAGTCCTGAGCTCTGTGAGAGTACTCTACCTTTTCTGTTTTGTAATTATTATGCTATAGCTTTGTTTCCATCCATTTTTCTGGTTTAAGTTCTTAGAAATTAGTTTGAAGGTTTATTGGTGTGTGAAGAGGAGATAAATGTATACATATAATCTGATAAAGCCCACACCTCTCTAAGAATGGAACCTGAGCAAAATATTTAAAATTTAAATTGTGCCTATTAAAAAGCAAAGCTGGAGGGTGGAAAAGAACCTGAAACCATTGGTGGAAGGAAGTTTACACTGGTGGTGGGACTGTTTGGAATTTTGCATCTTTAGAAATATATCATGTATACCTTTATAAACAATGTTGTCTAAATAACAATGTTAAAATTAAAATCAAGTTAAGAATATATGGTTAATATTTTTAAATAAAGAATATTAGGACAGGAGTGATAGTACAGCCCTGAGCTACCTGAGAGTACCAATCTGTGTGGTCCCCAAACAAGCAAGCAAACAAATAAAATGTAGAAAACATAACAGTAGTTCTTAGCAAAATGAAGTATTTTTACTCTGAGACCCAAGTATTATACAGTTGGATATATTAACCAGAGAAAAATCTACCAATTTTGAGGGGTTTTCAAGGATATTCATTATAGCTTTATCTACAAAGTAGGGAAGAGAGAAGCAACCTAAGGTACTGTATAAATGAAGAAAGAATAGGAAAAATGTGTAGGATACACAAACCAAGACAGAAGTAAAGTCCACCCAAAAATAGAGAAACTGAGTCTGAGAGATAGTACAGTAAATAAGGCACTTCCTTTCACGTGACAGATCAAATTCCATCCCCTGCATTGCCTCTTCCACCAAGCATCTTCAGATGTTTTTCCTGAACAAAAAAACAAAAGTAAACCATGAGCACTTCTGGCTATGATCCAAACTACTCCATTCCTCTCAAAAATGAGAAATGAGAGGAAAGATGGCATAAATATGGTGCTATGTAAAAATGCTATGGAAAAATGAATTCTAGAGCTGAATATCATTTATGCCAATTAAGTAGACATAATAGTAGCTAATATCTATGAGGTAATTAAATGTGTTAGATATGTTCAAAGCACTTTACATGCATTTTAATTTACATAACCATTGAAATGAATACTGCTAAAATACTCAGATGAATAGTCTGACTAACAAGCAAGCAAGAACACATGCCTAAATGTTGTGAAGTCAGGAGTAACTACATATAACTCAGGAATTATACATAGTTTCTGCAATTTTTTTTCAAGAACATTTATTTAAACACAAGGGACAAAACCATATTAAATACCCAAGAGTATATATTAATGTAAGGAAACTGAGATCATGCAGGTAAAGGACATAACTATAGTAAAGCTAAGGGAATAAAAAGTAAAAAGCATAGCACTTAAATCCTAGAAACTATTCAGCACCATGCTGAAAAAAATTTTGAGTAATGCTTCTAAAAGAATTAAAAAAACATAATTCTTATCAAAAACATGACATATCTCAGATGAAGAGAGAGCTTTTTAATAAATTCAAAGCAGCTAGTTGTTTGTGTTTTTCCCTAAAACCAATGGGAGAAAAAAAAAACTTTTTGGTGCAAATTATCTCTGCTTAAGCTCCACACAAAAATAAATGTCTTCCCAGATAATAGATAAAAGATTTGTTCAAAATAATGACTCATCCAGATCATCAAAAGATGAAACATGTGCATCTGGGGACCCCCCTCCCTTTTTCTCTATTAAACAGAAAGGCTTTTAAGGAACAGATATCTTAAGCATATATTATGTGTGCTACATTCTTTTAAAGGTTTTCAGCTTAAACAGAATTATTCCAACTCTTAAAAAATATTCTTTTTAAAAAAGAGAAGTGAAATGTAATTTTTTCTTATGTCATTCACATTATTTTATATAAACAGAGAACAGAACTTCCATGGAAATTAAATTAGTATCAACTATTTTGGAATGTTAAATATTATATACAAGATAGACTACATATCAGAACACCATACTGACATCATGCCACCAACTCCTAGCTTGAAAATGTTGAAACCAAAATGCAAAAAAGAAAAGGAGCTAAGGTGATACTACTTATGCTAGAAAATAAAGGGGAAACCCACTTTCTGGGATTCACATTCTTCAAGCCCTGTTTTCTTGTATGTTATGTATTATTTTTTATAATATCTTTATTTAAGCACTACTGTTAAACATGTTTGTAGCTGGGCTTCAGTCATAAAAAGTACAACCCCCTACACCAGTGCAACCTTTCCTCTACCAATGCCACCTCCCCCCCCAAAAATAAAAATTGAAGAAAAGTGAGGGGTCATTTGCTGCTAGCTAAGCTAGTTATTTTTTGTTAGTTAAGCTGGTTCAACAATCACTATTTGGCTAGGAAAAGTACAAGAAGTAAGGCACTTGTCTTGCATGGGGAAGATTCCATTTGATCCCTGAACTACTCCCTAACACAGAACCAGGAATAACCCTTGAACAGAACAATATGGTCCAATCCCATCTCCCTTATTTTTCCCCAAACCAAACACCAAAATAGTGACTACATTTTGTGTACATATACACAGGATTATCTGTGTAATATATGTATATATTATAGTCACATAATGTCCTTTTTATTTTACATAATGTTCATTTTTAAACAATAACTGAAATGGTTTTTAATTACATATTTTATTATTAACTTGATCAACAAACTCCAGGTTTCTTTTCAATGTATAATCTTATTTGTTTCTATATTGAAATACCATCAAATTTAAATATCTCAATATGCATTTGGGTTTTTTTTGTTTGCCATTGAATTACTGTATTAAAAGCAGTAATTTTTCTATTGTCTGCTCCTTTCTGATAGGGCAGCTTGAAAGTTCTGGATCAAAAGACCTTTGGGTATTTGTAGGCAAGGAAGAAAGAGTGAAACACTTGGCTTGATTTTACTATTTTTTCCCCTTAACTTACAACAACTGCAGAATTCTTATTGAATGGATTGAGCAGCTGACTGGCTTGAATGTAGCTTTAGTGAATTTGTGCCTCTGACCTCCACTGAATTGCTATTTTATTGCTATTTGCAGCAATATTCCCCTGTAAATCACAACTTCTGTCCCTATGGCAACCACATATATCTAAGATGTTTAGTGTTTTTCTTTCAGAAGAAAAACATAGTTAAAAAAATGAAAGCATCCATTCTGCTGGTAGACTTTTCTACATCATCATCCCTGTATACCATTCTGAGTTGCGCATTTTTAATTAGGAAATCCAGAGCTTTACTTAGTAGTTACATGCACATGCATGCCATTCCTTCAGCAGGTGTAAATGAAAGACAAATGTGTAAATTGTATATATGATTGCCCACTTCTGAAGACAATATGTCACAGATGAACAGGACAGATAAAGGACAATCTTGGTCAGGTGTAATTACCAGCAATTTTAAGATAAAATACTTTCATTTTCCCAGCCCATCATCTTTAATCTTTTCTTTAAAGTCCCTCTTCATTATGCCATTACTTCTCAGAATATAATTTTTGAATAAATTACTAAAAAATTATTTAAAATACAGAATTGTAAATTCCATATGGATTTATGATGGAGTGGGAGAGAGGAGGCAATCAACCATACTTTCAATGTTCCCTTTGATTTCTCTAAATGCTAATAATTGAGAAACACTGCAATAGAGAAGCATTGAGGAAAAAGTCCTACATTTCTTTATATTCTCAGTATCTTCACATTACTCAACAGGTTTAAAATGAGATACTGCTTATTTTTGTTATACTTACAAGATCATATTATAATTAGGCATTCTTGAGAGTCATACTGGCCTATTTATGTGAAAGCCTACATATGCTAATCAAAGGTGATTTTGTGTACTAATAAAAATTGGACAGTATGTAATTTTTTAGATTTATTCTGAATATTAGTAATATTAGTAACTAATCTGTCATCCAAGAATGATTGGAAGCATATAGATAAGATTCTTATATGATAATATTATAGGACCTCAGAAGGAACTTTTCTTTCTTTCACATTTTATTTGGTGATTTTAGATAATAACTGTAAAAACCCCAGTGCTCCTTGAACTCAGAAAAGCAAGACAGCTATGATGAGCCTCTATTGAGGACTAACCAACTAAACACAAGATGTCCTAACAAAGCAGTTTAGGTAAAGATTTTTTATGAAGACATATCTAGCTCAAAGAATATACACTCTAGTATTCAAAACACAGAGGTTTTTCACCTTTTAGGTTATATCTCTGATCATTTGCTTTTCTTCCCTTCTAAGCACTGCAGCAAAACAATATTCCATCATGAAAGTAAAGCTCTAATTTAGTGATTCCTTGTAATAGAGTCTGTGACCTAAAGTCACATTGTTTTTTTTCTACACTAGCTTCAGATAGTTTCAATAAAAATGACATCTCCATCAGTATGGCCCAATAAGTTGTATAGATAATTTTACCACTCAGTGCTATATGGACAATCAGGAAAAAATTGAGAAATATAATATTTGTTTTCCTATAATATCTATTTTTTCAGTATAAAACTACAAAATATCATAAAGTATTTTTCACCTCTAAAATTGAAAATAGACCCTTCCAGAAACATAACAAAAGACTTTATCCCAGGCTCCATCCTAGGAGCAACATAATGACCAAGACCACCAATTACAGAAGATGGATTAAAACGACACTGAAGAAGCAAAACTCCTAGAACCACAAAGATAAGCTCCATTCCTTGAGCTTCACAGTCACCAAGATCTCTAGATATAGGGGTCTGGTTTTACCATCCAAGACAAAGCAGAAGTTTTCCATACACCACAAAAGCACCGAGGGGAGAGTAAATGATCATGCAAGAAGTCTACAATTAATCCCTTGACCATATACTTCAGGGGTAGAGAAACCCTGTAAATCCTAGGCCAAGGGAATTTCCTCTATACTATCCCCAATACTTAATGTGCCTATGCAAGGGGAAAAAGAAAAAAAAAAACACAAAATAATCATCTTTCCACACATTTATTTATTGATTGATCAATTTTTGACATCTTTATTTTGGTGTAGATATTGAAGTTGATATCTCCAATTTTATTTTATTTCATTTTATTTATTTTTTAAATAATATTTTTATTTAAGCACAATGATTACAAGCATGATTGTAGTTGGGTTCTAATCATAAACAGAACACTTCCCTTCACCAGTACAACAATCTAATTAATGGAAATGTTGTTTGTCAGATGATTGAGGAATTATAAGTTGAGATCAAATTTAAAAGCAGAAAAGATTAAGATTTTTCTATGATGCAAAGTAGTAATAATAGTAGTGGTAAGGAATATGTCTTTCTGGTCTTAAAATCTTACATTCTTCCGTTAGGATAAATGATCACAAAGTGTGAACTAATATCAAATTCTCAAATCACAATAAATTTTGCCTGCTTTAAGTTGAGAACACTTTTAGAAACATATACAACAGCAGTCTAGTGGAATCTCAACTTTCAGGTGTTCCTTGTTCAGATATCCACTTTGAATTTGCAGGAAGTCATAAGAAAGGAGGTAACCCCTGAGCGTCACCGGGTGTGGCACAAAAACCAAAAAATAAATAAATAAAATAAAATAAAATAAAATAAAATAAAATAAAATAAAGAAAGAAAGATAGATTTGGCTTTGGCCTAGGATTTATACAAAAACCATGATCTCTAATTCCAGAGGCCTGACTTTGACAACCACGACTGAACAGAATTTCTGAAACCACAAGGAAAGTTTTGTCCTAGGATCTGTGCAAATACCAAGATCACTAATTACAGAAGACTGACTATAAAAACCATGACAGAGAAGAACTCCTAGAACCATAAAGAAAGGCTCAGTCCTATACATCATCCTATAAGCTGTGCAAATACCATCTCTAATTACAGAGGTCTGATTTTGTCAGCCACAACTGAGGAGAATGTTTCCTGGTATCAAAAAAGGACCTTGGGGTTCGTCAACTAGTCTGTCCAGAGCCTGTATTCTTTCCCATGACAAGATACTTAAAGAATGGAGAAACCTTAGGCCAAGGGAATTTTCCCTTTGTAATTTCCCCAACACTTACTATGCTTAAGCAAAAAAAAAAAAAAAAAAAAAGACACAAAACCTTACCACACCCTCCTTCCTCCCCCATTTTGTTTTTTGTTTTTTGGGCCACACCCGGCGGTGCTCAGGGGTTACTCCTGGCTGTCTGCTCAGAAATAGCTCCTGGCAGGCACGGGGGACCATATGGGATACTGGGATTCTAACCAACCACCTTTGGTCCTGGATCGGCTGCTCGCAAGGCAAAGCGACTGTGCTATCTCTCCAGGCCCCTTCCTCCCCCATTTTCTCTCTCTCTTTTTTCTCCTTTATTGCATTGTAGCCATGTTAGGTTCTTTTTTTTTTTAATATAATTTTTATTTTGATCATAGTGGCTTACATATTGTTGACAATAATATTTTAGGTAATTATTTACATAAAATTAGGGGGGATTTCCATCACTAAATTGTCCTCCCTACACCTCTGTTTTTGTCCTACCTCCCATATCCTCTTCCCTCACCCCCAGGGCTGCTAGAATATGTGGTCCCCTATGTACCTTTCCTACTACATAGTAGTTTTGCATCTGTTTGGTCTTGGTGCCTCCCTTATTTCCCCCTCTAATTGGGAGGCAGGACTAGCTAGTTCAAGTTGCGTGGTTTTGTTTGAAGAAGAGAAAAGTAATAAACTGGGGTAAAAGTCTAATACTCCGAAAATGGGCAGAATCCTTCTAGAGGCTCTCATCATCGATTTGAGAGATGAAGGAGAAAAAGAAGATGAAACACTCCACCAGAGCAAAAAGAAGTGTCAAATATCCAATGAGGACTCCAACAATAATGATAAGCACCACTAACAACATAACAACAACAACAAAAAAAGCCATGGTCTTGAGATAAGAAACATGGAATAGGGGCCGGGCGGTGGCGCTGGAGGTAAGGTGCCTGCCTTGCCTGCGCTAACCTAGGACGGACTGCGGTTCGATTCCCCGGCGTCCCATATGGTCCCCCAAGAAGCCAGGAGCAACTTCTGAGCGTATAGCCAGGAGTAACTCCTGAGCCTCACAGGGTGTGGCCCAAAAACCAAAAAAAAAAGAAACATGGCATAGCACATAAAGAAAGAAAAGAAAAGAAGAGAAAAAATAGGTATAACTGGGGACAACAAGTTCAATAATCACACCCAAACAGAGAAATCGACCAAATATAGATAGGTAAATAAAAATAAAATAATAATAATAATAAATGAAGATCAAAAAATAATATATAAACCAATAAACAATGTTTTGTGCTGTTTGCTTTTTTGCAAAACATTATTTCATTTTATTTTATTTCATCTTATCTTTTTCTTATTGCAGTCTGCATGATTTGATTTCAGAAAGAGACTATTGTATGGTGCTTGTCTTTATTGCTGTAGTGCTCACTGGATATTTAATTTGATATTTCTTTCTGTATTGTTGTGGTGTTTCAATTACCTTTTTCATGTCTCTCTCAAATTGAGGTTGAAAGCCTCTAGAAGGTCTCCTCCCATTTTCAAAGTATTTGACTTCTTTTTTTTTTATTTATTTTTTTCTTATTTTGTACCCCATTCTATTGCTTTCTTTCTTTCAAACAAAACCACATAACTTGATTTATCTAGCTCCACCTCTTAAATCAGAGGTGGAATCAAGGGAGGGTACCAGGACCAAACAGATATATGACCACTAATAGTAAGCTAGACAAAGAGGGGTCCACCTACTCTAGCAGCCTGGGGGGTGATGGTGGGGTATATGGGTTGCAGAAAGGGAACTGGGATGGGGGAAGGACAAATTTGGTGATAGGTATTCCCCTGATTCAATGTTAATATGTACCTAAAATACTACTGTGAAAGATATGTAAGCCATTATGACCACAAGAAAAATTAAAAAAAAAAAGAAAGAAAAGAAAATAGAC
This sequence comes from Suncus etruscus, assembly GCF_024139225.1. Classification (NCBI taxonomy): domain Eukaryota; kingdom Metazoa; phylum Chordata; class Mammalia; order Eulipotyphla; family Soricidae; genus Suncus; species Suncus etruscus. The sequence continues at coordinate 59,365,666 of NC_064855.1, forward strand.
CCTTATTTTACAGTGGGAACTTTTATTATTTCATTATTTCCCCTTTATGACAATATCCTAGAAATAGAATGGATGAGCTATATTTTCACATACTTTGAATTTACTTTGTGATGTAAAATTATTCTGTTTTTCTTTCATTGTTGTCTCCCATTGCTTCAAGAACAGATGTTCCTTTTAAGCATCTGGAAGCTCTAGTTCTGAAGTGTTGAACTGAGAGGGGGATAGTTTTGTCTGGCAGCTTAGCCAACTGCACAGACATAGCCTAAAAGAAGTGTATGTGAATAGAGAACACACACACACACACACAAATACACACACAAACCAGAAGCATGGTTCTATAAATGTACGAGTCAAAATATGTAAAAACAAAAAAGGAATATGGGTATTGTTCTTATCTTAATATTCTATTTTAAAGCCTATTTGTTTAAATAATTATTTCAATTTTGAATATTGTCTTCAACATGCCTGCAGGACTAGATGATTCAAGTTAGGTTGTGTTATATTTTCCCAAGACTAAAATAATATCCTCTACTTTTATTCTGGAACCTTTTGTAGCCAAAAGACATTTAAGGATTTTTTTAGTATGACTTGTGCCTTTTCTGAACTACCTCTTCCTGGCTTGACATTTTCAGGAAAGTATAGAGTAATATTCATATCTCTCCTTGATGATGTCAGTGCTGAATAGTCCTTGATTTGATACTGAAATATTTATTCTCAGTATGTCATTTCATATATTTTCATTCTGATATTTTATCTACCAGGTTCTGTTTTCCACTTCATGCTCTTAATTAATACACAATACTTCTTTTAATTTAATTATTTTAAAACTTACCATTAGTCAAACACAATAGATCACATTTCTATAATAATTAAAAAGCATTTTAACATTTGAGACACAGTTATAAAAAAGTTGGATCTCCATGCACTTTAATTACAAAAATCTTCCTTCACATTAAATCCACAAACATTAATTTTACAAACATGGTTTTAAAAGTTTTGATAGTATTTTATGTCACTTTCTTACTTAACATATTTCTGTACATTTTTACCTCATTTTAAGAATATAAAAAATACTGAATTCATTTTTTATTTGTAATTCCTGTTTATGCAATCTAATTTTGACATTTTGCTTAGGAGCTATTACCCAGAGACTCATTATAAATATTTTCCAATCTTCTCTGCATTGAAGTAGGGTCAAGTAGCTGTGTTGCGTTTAGTAAACTGAAGATAGAGAGATTGCATCTTATTTTGAATGAATGACTGCACAACCATTCTATGTGATTCTCAATCGTTTCTCTTCTAACTTCCAAATAGATTTCAAGGTTCAGATCAACTTGAAAGAGCCATATATCAGATGCAATTATCCATTTCCCAGGGACCATGAATCACTACTACATAAGATATGAACTCTTCAAAATTATATATAACATATGTGAGCAAGAATTATGTGTCTGGGATGGAGAAAATAGGTAAGGCGTCTGCCTTGCCTATGCTAACCTAGGACAGACTGCTGTTCCATCCCCCGATGTCCCATATGGGCCAGGAGCGGTTTCTGAGCGCATATCCAGGAGTAACCCCTGAGAGTCACCGGGTGTGGCAAAAATAAAAAAGAGAGAATTATGTGTCTGGTTATTATCTTTCTTTCTTTTTTTTTTTAAAGTAATTTAAGGAAACCTTGGCTCTGGAGTGGTGGTGCAGCTGTAGAGCATTTGCTTTGCATGTGACTGACTTAGGACACACCTTGGTTCAAACTCCCTGTGTATCAGATGGTCCCTCCAGCCTGCCAGGAGCAATTTTTGAGCGCATAGCCAGGAGTAACCCCTGAACGTCACCGAGTGTGCCCCCCCCAAGAAAAGAAATTTTAGGATACCTGAAGTTGTGATTATTTTTGTAGTTACTAATATTTTAGTTTGCAAAAACCAAATACATCTGACCTATTTCCATTAAACAATAACTTACTCAAAAAAAAAAACTCAAAGTGGATCAAGGATCTTGAGATCAGATTCAAATCTATATGTGGGATTACAGGATTTTTCTGCTTCTATCTAAATCAATATACACGTTGCTGCTCAGTGGATGGAATTATCTTTGAATGTAGCACTTTGAATTGGTGGTAAAACCAAATGGTCCCACCTTTCAGGTGTGACGTTTTCCTTCATATAAAATGCTTGGTCGGAAATAATAAGCTCTTATTCATTTTTGGGATCTCCTAGAAGCGGCTTGGAGCAGTTGCTGGCAAATAGGAATGAAAGGTAACAAAGTCTTTTCTCTTTACATGCCTGTATTTGAATTATTTTCTAGAGAACGTCATCTTATTCCAGACTAGCATCTTTCCAGTGTTCCAGGATTGGAACCTGAGGACTTAATTCAATATTTTAAAGTATATTGAAAAACTATATAGGCAGAAAAATCCAAGACCGAGACCTCAAAGGAGTCTTCAACAATGATGCCAATGGCAAATATTATAGAATTAGAACTAATCAAATTGGAATTCATCAAATGAAAATGTTCATGGCAAAAGAAACATAGGCTAAAACTAAAGAAAGCTGAGTGTAGAATATTTGCATTCAACATATCACACAAAAAAGTTGATATCCAATACATACAAAGCACTCACAAGATTAACAAAAAAATATCTAACCCCCCTCAAAAATGGGAAAAGGAATTAAATAGACACCACTTTGAGGAAAACCAACAGATGGTCAATGAGAAAATAAAAAGAATGCTCATTATCACTTACAATTACGGCTTTTGCTGTGTCCGATAAGTTATTATAGTTTGTGTCTCTATTGTCATTTGTTTCCAGGAAGGTTTTGATTTCCTATTTGATTTCATCTCAGACCCACTGGTTATTCAATATTAGGCTGTTTAACTTCCAGGTATTAAAGTTTTTCTTCTGTGTCCCTTTGTAGTTCACATATAATTTCAGGGCCTTGTGGTCAGCAAAGGTAGCCTGCAAAATTTCTATCCTCTTGATATTATGGAGATATGTTTTATGTGATAGCATGTAGTCTATCCTGGAGAATGTCCTTTGTACATTACAGAAGAATATGTATCCAGGTTTCTGGGGGTGGAGTGTCCTATATATATCTAGTAGGCCTCTTCCATTTCTATTTTCAGGTCTATTACATTCTTGTTGGGTTTCAGTCTGGTTGACCTTTCAAGTGTTGACAATGCTGTGTTGAGGTCTCCCACAATTATTGTGTTGTTATTGATAATATTATTCAAATTTGACAACAATTGTATTAAATATTATTGCTGGCCCATCATTCGGTGCATATATGTTTAGGAGAGTGATTTCTTCCTGCTGTACAAATCCCTTGATTAATACAAAATGTCCATCTTTGTCCCTTACAACTTTCCTGCGTATAAAGTTTGCATCATCTGATATTAGTATGGCCACTCAGGCTTTTTTATGGGTGTTGGTTGCTTGGATGATTTTCCTCCAGCCTTTTATTTTGAGTCTATGCTTGTTCCGACTATTCAGGTGCTTTTCTTGTAGGCAGCAGAAGGTTGGGTTGAGTTTTTGATCCATTTAGCCACTCTGTGTCTCTTAACTGGTGCATTTAGTCCATTGACATTGAGGGAAAAAATTGTCCTGGGATTTATTGCCATTTTTCTATCGAAGTTTGGTGTCTCTGTTGGTCAGTCTTGTCTTAAAGTAGGTCTTTCAGTTTTTCTTTTAAGACTGGTTTTGAGTCTATAAAGTTTCTGAGCTGTTGTTTGTCTGTGAAACCATGTATTCTTCCTTCAAACCTGAAAGTGAGTTTTGCTGGGTACAGTATTCTAGGCAAAGCATTTCATTGAGTTTTGTCACTATGTCCCACCACTGCCTTCTGGCCTTGAGTGTTTCTTGTGATAGGTCTGCCGTAAATCTCAAGGTTGTTCCCTTGAATGTAATTTCTTTTTTTGATCTTGCTGCGTTCAGAATTCTGTCTCTATCTATGGGATTCGTCATTGTGACTAGGATGCGTCTGGGGTGTTTTTTCTGGGGTTTCTTTTGGTCTCCTTTAGTCTCTTTGGGCATGCAGGATTGGATCACATGTATTCTTTAGCTCTGGTAGTTTCTCTTTAATGATGTTCTTGACTGTTGATTCTTCCTGGAGATTTTCTTCCTGGGTCTCTGGAACTCCAATGATTCTTAAGTTGTTTCTGTTAAGCTTATCATAGACTTCTATTTTCATCTGTTCCCATTCTTTGAGTAATTTTTCCATTGTTTGATCATTTGCTTTAAGGCTTTTTTCCAGTCTCTTCTGCTGTATTGAGTTGTTATTCATCTCATCTTCCAGTGTACTAATTCTATCCTCGGCTGCTGTTAACCCATGGGAAAGCTCATCTATGTTTTTCTTCAATTCATCTACAGAGTTTTAGACCTGTTATTTGACCTGAAATTTCAGTTTGGAGTTTTCTCATTTCTATCTTCATATTCTCTTGGTTCTTATTGGTGTTCTCTTCTATACTTTCTTAAGATACTCTCCTTATCTGAGAGACTGACTAGTTAGGTTGGCCATGTTCTCATCATCTGAGTTGCCATCGTCATTGTCTATGTCTTGCACTGGCCTCTGTTGTTTCCCCATTGTCACACTTGTATTATGGGTTTTTCTACGTGTTGTGGTTGTATTCATTGGCTAAATGATGTGCAGGGACACGTAGCTAAGCGGAGCAGCCACACTCCTCTGGCTCCTCTTTTTCAGGGCATGTAAACTCACCTCCAGGGAAGGCTATCCATCTGCAGATGAGCCACACACAGGATGAAATGAAGCCAAAAATGCAGCACAGCACAGAAGACAGGCAGATAGGGGTGCTGACATCTGAGTTCCAGCAGAGTTTCAACCTCTATCTCTTATCAACAATAAGTTGATGAGCAAACTTTGCCTTCCTGTGTCTAAGACTACATTATAGAAGTAGACTAATAAAAGTACCTACATCATAAATTTTATTAAAAAATTAAATAAGGTGATACATATAAAGCCTTAAAACAATTCACATCATGTCTTCACAATTATTTTTTATATAATTAATATCCAGAGACTTAGTTTGCTGTGGTAATAATGTTGGTTAACAATCTGCTTCGCAATTATGGGTACTTAAAATTACGGCGAGATAAAATTTAATCTGTACTTTTAAACCCTCCAAGAATTATGTTTAAACTATTTGAACTCAGTACCTTTATTGAGCTTGTCATGCATATTTATTTATATATATATATATATATATATATATATATATATATATATATATATATATATATATACACACTTATATATATATATGCATGGTTTCTCAGGAATCACAACAGGAAGGAGTTGATGGAGAATATGGAGTGCTGAAAATCAAACTTTTGTTAGGTACAAACTTAGTCAAGTGTCCACCGTCTGTTTAATCACTCTGGCCCCCCATAGATGTCATTTTGTCCAGAACAAACAAATTTTAGCTTGAGAATAGATAACTGGAACATCCCTAGTTTAATTCTTATTACAATCAATTTCTTCTCTTTCCTCTAATTAAAAAGTTATCTTGAAATGGCCCCTGAATATGCAATGTAACAGGATTCCTCAAGAGTTCGGTGAACATTACTAGAAGAAAAGTGGCACAATCCAACAAGAAATAACTATCTCATACTAATGACAGTTTCAAAGACAGCACTACCCCCTTTTGACATCAGCAAGAAAATTTATAGGGCCTTTTGTCCTACAACAACTCTAGGTTGAACTTATCTATTATCTTTTGTTTCATTATCATAATAAAATCCTATCACTAGAAAAGTAGTGACTAAATTTCAAAACAAGCAACACTTTAATATGCTTGATGACAAACTCCAGAGGTACAGGAAGACCACCTCTTTAAGTCCTAATGTCATTATTTTCTTGACCTTTTCTATTTCTATTAAAAATGTCTATTGATAATCTCATCATAAACCTATCATTTCAGTTTTCAACTTTCACTTGAGTAAAAGTCCCTTTCGCTAAAAGTCTTTCTTGTGCTACAATCCCTTATGTTATTTTCCATCCTAAGAGAGCAGAAAGGCTCTAATCTAATGTAACCCCGTTTTACTATATTAGAGGAAAAAACTCAATTTTATGATCTAGCATACTTCACACTCTTGATGACAGCTTCCCTCTCTCACCACTCCTATTTAACATAGTGCTTGAAGTTCTTGCCATAGTGATTAGGCAGAAGATGATGTCAAGTTAGGAGAGGAAAAAGTCAAGCTCTCACTGTTTCCAGATGACATGATACTATATTTAGAAAACTGTAAAAATAAAAAACTTCTAGAAACAATATTCTTATAGCAAAGTGTCCATCTACAAAATTAACATGCAAAAATCAGTGGCCTTTTGGTATACCGATAATGATAGGGAAGAAATGGACATTAAAAAAGACAATCCCATTCACAGTAGTGACATACAAGCTCAAATATCTTGGAGTCAACTTAACTAAAGAGGTGATGGATCTATACAAAAAAAAACTACAAAACCCTGCTTCAAGAAATAGAAGAGGATACAAGGAAATGGAGACACATACCCTGTTCATGGATTGGCAGGATTAACATCATTAAAATGGTAATACTCCCCAAAGTATTGTACACATTTAATGCAATCTCTCTAAGGATACCCATAACATTCTTCAAAGAAGTGGCTAAAACACTCCTGGAATTCATCTGGAACAATAAACACCTGTGAATAGCTAGAGCAACTCTTGGTAAAGGAATATGAGAGGCATCACTTTCCCCGACTTTAAATTGTATTACAAATCTATAGTCATTACAACAGCATGGTATAAAGACAGACCTCAGATCAGTGGAATAGACTTAAGTATTCAGAGAATGTGCCCCAGATAAACAATTAATTTTTGAAAAGGGGGCAAGAGATGCAAAACAGAGCAAGGAAATCCTCTTTAACAAGTGGTGTTGGGAGAACTGGTCAGCAATGCAAAAAAGCAAATTCATATCTCAATCTAATACCATGCACAAAGGTCAAATGTAAATGGACTAAAGACTTTTATATCAGACCTGAAACCATAGGTATATAGAACATCATGCAGGTGAAACACACCATTACATTGAGACTAAAGGCATCTTCAAAGAGGAAACAGCACTCTCCAAACAAATGGAAGCAGAGATGAACAGATGGGACTATATTAAGCTGAGAAGCTTCTGCACCTCAAATAAAATAGTGCCTAGGATACAAAAGCCACCCACAGAATGGGAGAAACTATTCACCCAATACTCACCATTTAAAGAGCTAATATCTAATATATACAAGATATTGACAGAATATTACAAGAAATGTTACAAGAAAAAAATCTAACCCCATCAAAAAAATGGGGAGAAGAAATGATCAGGCAGTTTCTCAGATAAGAGATACAAATATAAATGGCCAAAAGGCACATGAAAAATGCTCCACATTACTAACCATCAGGGAGATGCAAATCAGAGCAACAATGAGGTATCATTTCCTGCCACAGAAACTGGTACACATCACAAAGAACAAGAACAATCAGTGTTGGCAGGGATTTGGAGAGAAAGGAACTCTCCCTGCTGGTGGGAATGCTATCTAGTCCAGCCTTTATGGAAAACAACAGTCTTTATGGAAAACAGATATCTCAAAAACCTGGAAATTGAACTCCCATATAATCCAAATATACCAGTCCTAGCAATATACCCTAGGAACACACACAAAAAAAAAATACAAAAAGAATGCCTTCCACACATCTATATTCATTGTAGTACTACTTACAATAGCCAAACTCTGGAAACAGCCCTTCAACATATACAGATACACAATGGAATATAATGCAGCAACCAAGAGAGATGAAGTCATGAAATATTCCTATACATGGATGTACATGGAATCTATTGTGCTGAGTGAAATAAGTCAGAGGGAGAGAAATAGGCACATAATAGTCTCACTCATCTATGGGTTTTAAGAAAAATTAAAGACATTATTTAATAATACCCAATGACAATAGATTCGAAGGTTGGAAAAGCCATCTCATAATATAAAGCTTATCACAAAGAGTGGTGAGTGCACTTAGAGAAATAACTACACTGACAACTATCATAAAAATGCCAATGAGTGAGAGAAGTAGAAAGCCTGTCTTGAATAGATGCAGCGAGTGGTGGAGGTAAATATGGGGCATTGCTGATGGGAATGTTGCACTGGTGAAGGGGGTTATTCTTTATATGACTGAAATCCAACTAAAATCATATCTATAATCAAGGTGCTTAAATAAATATATTATATTAAGAAAAGTATTCTTGCAGTAAGGGCTGGAGAGCCAATACAGTAGTCAGGGCATTTACTTTGCACTCAGCCCAACCAGGTGTGATTCCTGGTCCCCAGAGCCCTGCCAAGAGTGATTCCTAAAAGCAGTGATAAAGAACTCTAAACACTACTGGGTGTGCTCTCCAAATATATGCATGATATATACTAAGATATAGTACACACCTATATATGCATAAATATTTCTCAAGTGGCTTCTTTTTCTTTCCTACTTCCATTTTGGACTTGGAGAAGTATAGATTTAAGTATAGATTTAAGATTTAAGTACAGATTTAAGGGGAAGAGTCTGGAAAGAAGAAACAGCATATACAGGAAGGCAGTTCATTGTAGAAGAGTGTATTTTTGCTCATTTTTTTAGTGTATTTTCATTAATTAGCAAATTGCCTTCATTTCTTTTGAGTGCAATCTTTTATTTTTGTTTTTTTAGCTTTAAAGTTTTGGAACACTGTTTTTTTTATTTCAGTGTGACTTCTATTTAGTTAAATATTTATTTCAGTTCCTAAAATTTTATAACATTTTTAGTAATTATCGAAGTATTCTTGTTTCATTGAAATCTAAGACTAATATAAGTAATATTAGTTACTCTTAATATTATATAATATTAATAGATCTCAGGAAAAAATTCTAAAAATATAAAGTCAATGGAATGAATTTAATTAATTACAAATTCTAAACTTATTCTTTTTTATTTACTTGACTGCTAGAGGGGAAACTATTGAATTTTTGAATGACATTTTCCCTTGAAATAAAAATAGTCCTACAATTCTACTATATTTTTACAGCTTAATATTATAGAAATAAATCATTAATAATAGCAATTTCATAATATTTTAAACCTATATCCCCAACAGTATGACATACTTTTTTGAAGATGTTATTCACTGGCATGAGGATTTAGTAATACAGCTTCCCGTAATATTGACTAACCTTGGAATAGATTTCCAAATAGTTCCTCTTTAATATAAATTTATTGGAAATGTTAGACTTTTGGAAGTAATATAACAAATCTTATTTGCAATTTTATATAATTTGTATGGTTTATACATAGCTCCAAAAAATCCAATTGAACAAAACCATGAAAAGTTTGATTTCAGTAGAAACATCTTGCTATCTCTTTTGTCAATAATGTGAAAATGTGGTTTATTTTAACAATTTTAACTAATAATAAGGAGAAAATATATGTATTGTTAAGAAAAGCTGTGTACAGTAAAATCCATGATTAACATACTTATAAAATTTCTGTGCCTATACACAACAAACTTTTGAAGGAAATGAAAATACATAAATGAAGAGATTAGACAACGATGAAACAAAGAAAAGTGATTCTGTCCCATTTTCAATACTGCCATATGTCCCAGTACAGTTAGGAAAGTCACTTTCTCAGGTTTGTATTAAGAACTAAGAACTGAGCCAAAGCAATAGCATAGTAGGTAGGGAGTTTGCCTTGCATGTGGCCTGCCAGGGTTCTTCCTCAGCATCCCATACATCCCCCAAGCTTGCCAAAAATGATTTCTGAGTGCAGAGCCAGGGGAAAAAATCCCTGAGCACTGACTAGTGCTGCTCCAAAACAAAATGAAACAAAAGAAAATTTGGAAATTATATTGATATTATAGTGTTTAGTTTTCCCCTAAAACACTTCTGAATTAACCATCCTGTTCTCTACCTTATTGTGTAACTTTTCTTTCCACCTTAAATAAAAATAATTCAATTGATTCAATTCTTCTCTATTTTAAAAAAAGTTCATATGGGGGAGAAGGAACAATGGGACAGTGATGGAGTGTTACTAACTCTGATGATAGAGGTGATTATACAGGATTGCAGTAATAAAGCAATAATATGATAAAAAATAACATGTTTAACTCATGTTATTTCAAAAAATCAGGGAAATACATTTCTTCTGCTAAAATTTATATTTTAAAATAGGAAAAAGTGTGCATATTCTTTTTTGTTATTTTGACAGATGTTTATTTGTAATAATGCATGCATAAAATGTATAATGTAATGAAATGTTATATCAATACAGATATCTAAAATATTTTTTAATAATTTTTTAATGATTATCTAAAATTATTTTTTAAATAATATTTTAGGTACATATTTACATAAAATCAGGGGGGATTCCCATCCCCAAATTGTCCTCCCTACACCCCCGTTTCTGTCTTACCTCCCATTTCCTCTTCCCTCAACCCCAGGGCGGCTAGAATATGTGATCCCCTCTGTCTCTAACCAACTACTTAGTAGTCTTGCATCAGTTTGGTCTTGATGCCTCCCTTATTTCCCCCTCTAAGTAGGGGCAGGGGTAGCTAGTTCAAGTTACGTGGTTTTGCCAGAAAAAGAGAAAATAAATAAACTGGGGTAAGAGTTTAATACCCCGAAAATGGGCAGAATCCTTCTAGAGGTTCTCATCATCGATTTGGGAAATGAAGGAGAAAAAGAAGTTGAAACACTCCCCTAGTACCAAAAGAAGTGTCAAATATCCAGTGAGGACTCCAGCTATAACGATAAGCACCACAAAAAAACAGATAAAAAACAAAACGAAACAAACAAAAAACAAACACAAACAAACAAAAAACACGCCGTGGTCTTGAAATAAGAAACATGGCGTAGCACATAACGAAAGAAAAGAAAGGAAGGGAAAGAAAAGAAAAAAAAAAAAGAATAATTGGGGACAACAATTTCAATAATCACATCCAAACTGAGAAATCGACCAAAATAGCTAGGTAAATAAAAATAATAATAACAATAATAAATGAAGGTAAGATATATATATATAAATAACCAAAGTTTTGTGTTTTTTGTATTTTTTTTTCCCTCCTGCCCTGGCACAGTAAATATTGGGGTCATTCGAAAAGGAATTCACTTGCCCTATAAGATATGGGGTTTCTCCGTCCTTGGAGTATACTGTCATGGGATCAGCTCTAGTCTTTGCTCAGGATCATTACTCTCCAGTTTGTGTTTTTTTTATTTTTTTTTTTTGGTATGTGGAAGGCTTCTGCTCTGTCCAGTGTGATACCGTCAGAGCTCTGTGTTTAGCAGTCTCAGTATCTGTACATATCCTGAGGTGGGACTTATGGTGAAGTCAGTCTTTGTGAATCTAGAGGTTCTGTTACCTCAGTGCCATTTTAATCCATCTTCTGTGGTTGGTGATCTTGGTCTTTGCGCTGAACCTAGGAAGGCATCTAGGATAGCGTCTTTCTTTGTTCTTCCAGAAGCCCCTTTCCGTTACAATTGTCTCTGCCGGACCTTTGGAACTGGGGATCATGTTTATTGTGCAGGTCTTAGTTCAAACCCTAGACTAGGGCTTTTATGTTGGTCCCAAGATGTATACATTCTGGTCGTGGTTCTAGCAGCCAGTCATTTGTAAATCACGATCTTGGCTTTTGTACATACCAAAGGGTGCCACGTCTTCTGGTTTTGTCTTGTCGTTAGCTGGTAAGGTAGGCTAAACTGTTCTAAGGTCAAGTTGTTCACATTTTCCTCATTGTCGGGATATCATGTCAGAGCTGGCCCTTGTTGTTGACCCTGCAGTATTAAGGCTGTCCCAGATGGAGTTTGTTTCTTGCAGCTGTTGTGAAGAGCTGTGCCATTTCTATGTCTGGGATCCAGGGTTCAAGGCTGGATGGATGATATCTAATCACCTGAGGTCTAAGTTGATTCCATATGACATATTTTCAAGGTAGGAGATATCCCTGTATTGTAAAAAACTATGAGTTCCTATCTCTAGTAGATAAGAGCTCTTTTTTTTTTAAATATGTAAGATTTCCCCTTTATTTAGTGTGCCTTTGCAGGGGGAAGTGGTGCTCCATTATATGTCGGAGTATTTGGGGTGGACAGAGTGGGTAACAGAAATAGGTCACATACCCAAAGACAATTAAAAAAAAAAAAGGAAATAAAAGTGTATGTGCCCACAAATGTATATGTAAGGCAAACATTTAAATAAATAAGTTAATTAAAAAAAATAAAAAAAATAAAATGAGTTAGCGAAGTTTTTAAAGGACCAACGTGGTGCAAAAGACTACTTTGCATTTGGGGGAGAACAGGTAAAGAGTTGGTGTATTACAGGTCTTATGCCTATGTTGGAAGCACAGTTTTCCCATTGTCTTTTGGATTTTTCTTGTGGTGTGTGGGTTCCCAGGCATCTTCCAATCACATCCCCTGACCCCCTTCAGATTGGTAAAAATTTGCAGCTGGGAGGTCTTGGAAGAGTTCTTGCATTGGGGATAATATTGGACCTAAATCCGGTTTCAGAAACAGTCCACGTTAGGGGGAGTTGGTAGGGAGGGTCTCGCAGCATGTGTCCACAGGGGAGTTGGCTGTCTTTTCTTGCAGGAGACGATGTGTGGGTTCGGTTGGGTGTCCCCTCGCCTGGGTGCTGGGTACTGGTTCATTGGGTAGGAGGTCGATCTTGATGCCTAAAAGATTAAGGACTGAGGGTGGAGAGTTTTAATATGGTGGGAGATCTGGATGGGATTGAGGGGTGAAGGGATAGTTGGATTTCCGGGGGGGAGAAAGGGGAAGGTATATGGGAGGGGTATGAAGGAAGAGAAAAGAGAAAATACCATAGAAAGAAAGGGAGAAGAGAAGGGGAAAAAAGTAAAGAGAAGAGTAGAAGAGAAAAAGAAAAGAGAAAAAAATAGAGAGAAGAAAGGAGAGAATAGCAAGGGAATGCTGGTTTGGTTGAATGTGTTCGATGACTAGAGCCTGTAGTTTAGGTCTGTACGTCGCAGGTACTGCTTTGGTGGTCTGACTGGTCACGTGCTTCGATTCCTAAAAGAAGGTTTAACCTAGAGATAAAGTGTATGTTAAAGAGTTTTCTCGTGGCCATCTCATAGTGCAAGCAAGGTATGGTATCTCGTGTGGTATCCCGAGTTGCCATCTTAGTTTGTCCGCCCTTTGTATCTAAGGGCGCCTGTGGAAAGAAAAGCAGAGAGGTTATTTTTAAAATATAGTAAGGTAAAGGGATTAAAACGTAGTGTTATGGTATGTTGCCATTGCATTACGTGATTTCCCGCGGTGTTCTATACTTGTGTTCCTGTTTACGATCTCTAAGGGATTATTGTGGGCCTTTGTTGGAGGAGTCTGGTTACATACCTGTTCTCTCCATGTTGCTGTTTCTGTTGTTGCTGTTTTCTTTGTGGTATAATGTGCAGTCAAGAGTTTGCATTGTTCCTTTTTCATGTATTTTGGAAACTGCTCCCACGTATATGTTGACTATTACAGTGATCGGAGTTTCTACCCTGTTAAACCCTGTTATATGATTGTTAGGTATTAGTTGTGTATAAAATATATGTTCTAGGTGTTTCAGAATAGTGCTACCATTCTGTGTTTATCTTTTGTCTTCTGGCTTACTTCGTTTAACATAACATGATCTAGGTCCATCCACGTTGCTGCAAAGTCTGTGATTGTATCATTTCTAACTGCCATGTAATATTCCATTGTGTATATGTACCACATCTTAATGATCAATTCATCCGTTGTTGGACACCTAGGTTGGTTCCAAGATTTGGCTATTATACTGAGTGCTGCGATAAATAGTGGGGTGCATACGTATTTTGGAATGAATGTCCTTCCATCTTGTGAGTATATGCCTAGGAGAGCAATTGCTGGGTCAAATGGCAGCTCAATTCTGAGTTCTTTGAGCACTCTCCAGACTTTCCTCCATAGGTGTTGGACTAGGGGACATTCCCACCAGCAGTGGATGAGAGTTCCTTTCATACCGCATCCCCGCCAACAAAGGTTGTTTCCATTATTTTTGATGTGGGCCATCCTCACTGGTGTAAGGTGGTATCTCATTGTTGTCTTGATTTGGATCTCCCTGATGATGAGTGAAGGTGAGCATGTTTTCATGTGTTTGTTGGCCATCCTTCTGTCTTCCTCAGAGAAGTGTCTATTCATTTCATCTCCCCATTTTTTATAGCTTTGTTTGGTTTTGGGGGGCTCAGCTTTCTGAGTGCTTTGTATGTTCCAGATATCAGCCCTTTATCTGATATGTCGAGTGAAAAGATTTTTTCCCATTCTGTTAGCTGTCTTCTTGCGTTAAGCAGGGTTTCTTTTGCCATGCAGAAGCTTTTTAGTTTGATGTAGTCCCATTTGTTTATATTTGATGCTAACGTTCTTGCCATTGGTGCTCCATTCTCAAAGACCTTTTTGATATATAGGTCTTTGAGTGTTCTGCCTATTTTATTCTCAATAAACTTTATGGATTCGGGTCTGATTTCAAGGTCTTTGATCCACTTTGAGTTGATTTTTGTATAAGGAGTAAGGTATGGGTTGATTTTCACTTTCGTACATGTGGTTTTCCAGTTGTACCAACACCATTTGTTGAATAGGCTTTCTTTGTTCCATTTCAGATTCTTGCCTCTTTTATCAAATATTAGTTGGCTATATACCTGGGGGTTTATGTCTGGAAATTCTGTTCTGACCCACTGGTCTGAGGTCCTGTCTCTGTTCCAGTACCATGCTGTTTTGATTACTATGGCTTTATAGTATAGTTTCAAGTTAGGTAAGGAGATGCCTCCCAGCTTCTTGTTTTTCAGTATTTGTTTGGCTATCCTGGGTCTTTTGTGGTTCCAGATGAATTTTGTGAATGATTGTTCTAATTCTTTAAAGAATTGTGTCTGGATTTGGATAGGGATTGCATTAAATCTATATAGGAGTTTGGGTAGGATAGTCATTTTGATTATGTTAATTCTACCTATCCATGAGCATGGGATGTTTTTCCATTTCTTTAGATCATCATCAATTTCTTTCTGAAGTGTTTTGAAGTTTCCCTGGTATAGGTCTTTCACTTCTCTTGTAAGGTTGATTCCTAGATACTTGATATTTTTTGATACTATCTTAAATGGAATTGTATTTTTAATCTCTCTCTCCTCAACTTCATTGTTTGTATATAGAAACGCTACTGTCTTTTGTGTATTGACTTTGTAACCAGCCACTTTGCTATATTGGTTAATTGTTTCTAGGAGTTTTACTGTGGACTCTTTAGGGTTTTCGATGTATATCATCATATCGTCGGCAAAGAGAGATAGCTTGTGTTCCTCTTTCCCAATTTGAATTCCTTTGATTTCCTTCTCTTGTCGGATTGCTATTGCTAGGACTTCTAAGGTTATATTGAATAAGAGTGGAGAGAGTGGACAGCCTTGCCTAGTTCCTGATCTTAGTGGGAATGCTTCTAGTTTCTCACCATTGAGTATAATGTTGGCTGTAGGCTTTTCATAGATAGCTGTAACTATCTTGAGGAAGGTTCCTTCTAACCCTATTTTGCTGAGTGTCTTTAACATGAAAGGATGTTGGATTTTGTCAAATGCCTTCTCTGCATCGATTGATATGATCATGTGGTTTTTGTCTTTCATGTTGTTGATGTGGTGTATAATGTTGATTGATTTGCGTATGTTGATACAACCTTGCATTCCTGGGATGAATCCCACTTGATCGTGATGTATGATCTTTTTGATGAAGTGCTGGATTCGGTTTGCTAATATTTTATTGAGTATCTTTGCATCTATGTTCATTAGTGAGATTGGTCTGTAGTTTTCTTTTTTGGTAGTGTCTTTGCCTTCTTTGGGAATGAGTGTGATATTAGCCTCATAAAAGGAGTTGGGGAGGATTCCTGTTTTTTCTATGGTTTGGAAGAGCCTATGGAAAAGTGGTAGTAACTCTTCTTGAAATGTTTGATAGAATTCACCTGTAAATCCATCTGGGCCTGGGCTTTTGTTCTTAGGGAGTTTTTTAATTACATCTTCAATTTCCTCTGAGGTGATTGGTCTGTTTAGGATTTCTAAATCTTCCTTTTCCAGTCTTGGAAGAGGGTGTTTTTCCAAGAATCTATCGATTTCTACTGGGTTCTCTAGCCTAGTTGAGTATAGTTGTTCATAATATGATCTCATGATATGTTGTATTTCTTGGGGTTCTGTTGTAATCTCTCCCCTTTCATTTGTGATCCTACTGATTTGGGTGTTTTCTCTCTTTTTTTGGTGAGTTTTGCCAGTGGTTTGTCTATCTTGTTTATTTTTTCGAAAAACCAACTCCTGGTCTCATTGATTTTTTGTATTGTTTTCTTGGTTTCTATGTTGTTTATTTCTGCTCTGGTTTTTATTATTTCTTGCCTTCTGGATGTGGTTGGACTTCTCTGTTGCTGATGTTCCAATTCTTTGAGGTGATCTTTTAAACTGTTGGTTTTGTTATTTTCCTGATTCTTGACATAGGCCTGTATTGCTATGAGTTTCCCCCTAATTACTGCTTTTGCTGTGTCCCATAAATTTTGACATGTTGTCTCTTCATTGTCATTTGTCTCAAGGAATCTTTTCATTTCTTCCTTGAGTTGTTCTTTGATCCAGCCGTTGTTGACCATCATGTTGTTTAATCTCCAGGTATTAGTTTTTCTCCATTGCTTCTTCTTGACCTCAATTTTGAGCTCTGTGGCATAGTGATCTGAGAGGGTACTTCTAATGATCCTTACCTTTGTGGTCTTATATAGGTTGGCTTTGTATCCTAATACATGGTCTATTCTGGAGAAGGTTCCATGTGGGCCTGAGAAGAATGTGTATTCTGCTTTCTGGGGGTGTAGGGCTCTATATAAGTCTATTAGCCCTAGATCTTCTAATTTTTCATTCAGAGCTCTTATTTCTTTGCTCTTTTTCTGTTTGGTGGATCTGTCCAGTGGTGATAGTGGAGTATTGAGGTCCCCTGCTATTATCACATTTCCCTTCATGTGTTTATCCAGATTTGCCAGTAGTTGCCTCACATATTTTGCTGACTCTACATTAGGTGCATAGATATTGACCAGGGTTAGTGTTTCTTGATCTAATGTTCCCCTGATCAGTAAGTAGTGACCCTCTTTGTCTCTGATCACTTTCTTGAGGTTTAATGCAATTTGGTCTGATATAAGAATTGCTGTCCCTGCTCTTTTTTGTTTTCCATTGGCCTGAATAATTACTTTCCATCCTTTTATTCTAAGCCTGTGCTTATCCTGCATCTGTAGGTGAGTTTCTTGCAGACAGCAGAAGTCCGGTTTATTTTTCCTAATCCAGTTCTCTACTATGTGTCTTTTAATTGGAGAGTTTAGTCCGTTAACATTTAGGGAGATTATTGAGAGAGAGGATTGTTGTGTAGTTGTGTTGTGTAGGGTGGTTTTTGTTACAATCGGGGGTTTGGATTGTGTAATTCGTCTTTGAGTACGTCGTTTAGGATCAGTTTTGTTTGCACAAATAGTTCAAATTCCTTCTTGTTTGAGAATGTTTTTAGTCTATCCTCCCATATGAATGTAAGTTTTGCTGGGTATTGGACCCTAGGTTGGAAATTTCTTTCATTCAGTCGTTTAAATATGTCATTATTTTTCTTTATTATTTTTTTTTTTTTTTTTTTTCCCACTGTCTTCTTGCTTGAATTATTTCAAATGGGAGATCTGGTTTGATTCTTATGTCCCTACCTTGGTACTTGAGGTTTCTTTTCTTCCTTATTGCTTTAAGGAGTTCTTCTTTCTCTTTGTTTTTTGCCAATTGGATTACCATGTGTCTTGGTGTTTGTTTATTGGGGTCTATCTTATTGGGAACTCTTTTTATTTCCTGTATTGGCATTGCAGTATCCTTCCAGAGGGTGGGGAAGTTCTCCGCTATTATCTCTCTGACTACTTGTTCTTCCCCTTTCCCTACTTCCTCCCCTTCTGGTATACCCACAATTCTTAGGTTGTTTCTTTTATCCTTGTTCATTAGATACTGGACCTTTCCTTCCAGTGCTTTGCCTTTTATTTCTTTGTTGGTTTCTTGATCATTTTTTGTTTGCAGTTTTCCTTCGAGTTCTTCAATGTGTTTCTCCAATTCTGTGTTTCTGCTTGTGAGGCTTGTTACTTTGTCTGTTAATTCCTTCACTTCTTTTTGTATGGAATCTCTCATGTTCTTTAACATTTCTTCTTTAATTTGGCTGATTTGTTCATCCATAGATTTCTTATACTCGATAGCTAGGGTTTCTCTCATTCCTTTTATTAATTCTTGCATTTCCTTCCTCATGGCTGCTTTTAGGTCTTCATCGCGTGTATCTGTGCATTTTGGTGGACTTGGAAGCTTGCAAGAGTTTGTCACCATATCTCCAGATATTAGTGATCTCCTTGATTTACGCATATTTCTTTGATTTTTATTGGTGTGTTTTAGAGTGCTGTGCTTCTAATTTTCGCCTGTTTTGATCCCCTGTGGTGTGGGAGTTGGTTCCCTCCCTGAGGGTGGTTCTAGAGGGACTTTTGGGTGAACTCGCTGAGGTTTTGATCCTCCTGTACTCTTTATGTGGCCTGGTTAGTTGTTTTCCCCTTTTGTTGGCAGCTAGTACTGGCCCTTTCCTGACCACAGTGGTGGGGGGCACTGTTTCTCCTCTCCTTTTTCTCCTCTCCTCTACTACTTGGAAGTCAGTCTTCCTCTTTATTCCTGTCAGCAGGTGTAGTTCCGCTCCTGGCCACACTGGTTGCAGGCGCTGTTGAGCCTGACTCTCTGTTCCCTCCCTTATCTGGGGGTCAATGAAGCTCTGCTCCTCCAAGTTACCGCGGAAGAAATTCCCCCATTCAAGCCCTCCCGGTAGCTGCTCTCAGCCCTAGGGGGGGTCTCAGGTCCACTCTGGGGCTCGGGGCTAGGTTGCTCTAGGTTACCTAAAGGTCCAGGGGGCAGGCCCAAGCTCACCTAGTCTATTCGTCCCACCTGTCCCAGCTGGGCAGGTGACTCCGGCCCACTAGGTACTAGGGAATGTCCTCCCCTGTCTATGCTCGGGTCAGGTGGGATGAACTCTAGGGCCTGGAAGTTGAGGCAACGGGTGGTGTGGTCTCTGTGCCAACAAGCTGGCCTCTGCAGTCTATGGGGGGGGGTCGCGGGCCAGGTGGCTGGCGGCTGCGGGTCGTCCACGTGTGAGCGCCCTAGGAGAGTGCACTCACCATGGACGCCGGGGGTCCCTACTCCCCGTTGGCGCGGCTGGCCTCTGCAGTCTATGGGGGGGGTCACGCGCAGGGTGGCTGGCGGCTGCGGGTCGTCCACGGGTGAGCGCCCTAGGAGAGTGCACTCACCATGGACGCCGGGGGTCCCTATTCCCCGTTGGCGCGGCAGATATCTAAAATATTTTAAAAGACAGATTTAAAGATTACCATAAATAACTGAATTTAGAAGGTTGTGAGAACTTTTACACATATTCTTGGTAGTAATCACTATTTCCTCTCCTAAGATAGTTAGCTAAAATCCTGACAAATATGTTTGTTTTTGTTTGTTATTTGTTTGGACCACACCTAGTAATGCACCGAGGTTATTCCTGGCTCTGTGCTTAGTAATCATACCTGTAGGGCTTGGGAATTACATGAATGCTAGAAATTGAACCCAGGTTGGCCTCATGCCAGGCAAATGCCCTACTGGCTGTTCATTGTTCCAGCCCTGTCACAAATATGTTTAATTGAATTAAACCTCTGAGCTCTGATATGTCAGGGTGTTTGGGGGAAAAAGGGCCACACCCAAAGATGCTCAGGAGTTACTCCTGGCTTTGTGCTCAGAAATAGCTCCTGGCTATGGGGGACCATATCGGATGCCAGGGATCGGACCTGGTCTGTCCTGGATCAGCTGTGTGCAAAGCAAACACCCTACTACTGTTCTATCGCTGCTGCCCCTAATTTGTCAGTTTTGTGGATAACAGCAGTGTATTGATGCAGGGTGCTTCTGGAATATTTTAAGTCTAAAAATCACAATGAATAGCTGCAGAGTTGTTTTGCATTTTGAAAATGCTTATTTATTATATTCATCTGTATATAAACTATTCAGCAGGAGACATCAAATAATACATAAGAAGAAAGAAAATTTCAACTGAAAGCTTACTACAAAGAGATAGCTAATACACTACTAACATTTTGCTATAATTTCAAAAGCAAGTATTATATTTGGAACTAATTATGTTTCCTTTTTCTGTTTAGTATTCATTAATATTCAAGAATATTTGCCTGGCATCCATTATGAAGAGGGACTTTATCAGGTCTTGAAAACATCAAACCTATAATGAACTAGGTATGATAAACTATTAAATAGAAAAGGACATTATAAAAATAAAAAAAAACTTGAAGTATAAAAAATAAAAAGAATAGGCTGAAGCTCCCCCCAGCTAGGGAGACCCCGTCCAAAGACGCAGCCCGCGCGAGCAGTTTGGCTCTGCCCCAGGGGACTTCCTTCCGTGCTGCTCAGGTAGGGAGACCCCCGCCCTAACACACCGCCTGCGCTAGTAGCCTGGGCCCCGCCCCCGGCGACTTGCTGAAGTTCCCCCCAGCTAGGGAGACCCCGTCCAAAGACGCAGCCCGCGCGAGCAGTTTGGCTCTGCCCCAGGGGACTTCCTTCCGTGCTGCTCAGGTAGGGAGACCCCCGCCCAAACACGCTGCCTGCGCGAGTAGCCTGGCCCCGCCCCCGGCGACTTGCTGAAGCTCCCCCCAGCTAGGGAGACCCCGTCCAAAGACGCAGCCCGGCGAGCAGTTTGGCTCTGCCCCAGGGGACTTCCTTCCGTGCTGCTCAGGTAGGGAGACCCCCGCCCAAACACGCTGCCTGCGCGAGTAGCCTGGCCCCACCCCCGGTGACTTGCTGAAGCTCCCCCCAGCTAGGGAGACCCCGTCCAAAGACGCAGCCCGCGCGAGCAGTTTGGCTCTGCCCCAGGGGACTTCCTTCCATGCTGCTCAGGTAGGGAGACCCCCGCCCAAACACGCTGCCTGCGCGAGTAGCCTGGCCCCGCCCCCGGCGACTTGCTGAAGCTCCCCCCAGCTAGGGAGACCCCGTCCAAAGACGCAGCCCGCGTGAACCGCGCGAACGCTATTGCGTTCGCGCGAATATAGCCTAACACAACTTATAGGTATAGCCAGTTCAGGCCTAACACCAAAATTTCTTAAATAATCAAGAACCCATAAAATTGGGAAAAAAAGGTGGGCATTCAGAGACCTCTGTGCCCCACAGTCTGCGTGCTTCTCCCTAAAGTGAGTGCAGTGCCCAGAGGCCACTCCACCTGGGGCATAGGGATCCCCGCATCCACGACCCCCCCGCACCAGTGCCCAGAAAGAGTGCATTCCCCTGGGACCATTCCATGTGGGTGTATTCCAAAGCATACCAATAGACGCAAAGAAATATGGGGAAATCAAAGAGAACCCTAACATCTGAAAATACAGAGACAGACCCTATCAAGTTTCCAAGTCCGCCAAAACGCACAGATCCATGGGAAGGTGACCTAAAAGCAGCAATGAGGAAGGAAATGCAAGAATTAATAAAACAAATGAGAGAAACCTTAGCTACCGAGTATAAGAAATCTATGGATGAACGAATCAGCCAAATTGAAGAAGAAATGTTAAAGAACATGAGAGAGTCCATACAAAAAGAAATGAAGGAATTAAAAGACAAAGTAACAAGCCTTACAAGCAGAAACACAGAGTTAGAGAGACACATTGAAGAACTCGAAGGAAAACTGCAAACAAAAAATGATCAAGAAACCAACAAAGAAATAAAAGGCAAAGCACTGGAAGGAAAAGTCCAGTATCTAATGAACAAGGACAAAAGAAACAATCTAAGAATTGTGGGTATACCAGAAGGGGAGGAAATAGGGAAAGGGGAAGAACAGGTAGTCAGAGAGATAATAGCAGAGAACTTCCCCTCCCTCTGGAAAGAAACCTCAATGCCAATCCAGGAAGTGAAAAGAGTCCCTAATAAAATAGACCCTAATAAAACAACTCCAAGACATATAGTAATCCAAATGGCAAAAAATAAAGAGAAAGAGGAACTCCTTAAAGCAATAAGAGAGAAAAAAAAATCTCAAGTACAAAGGTAGGGACATAAGAATCAAACCAGATCTCCCATTCGAAATAATTCAAGCAAGACGACAGTGGAATGACATATTTAAACGACTGAAAGAAAGAAACTTCCAACCTAGGGTCCAATACCCAGCAAAATTATCATTCATATGGGAGGATAGACTAAAAACATTCTCAAACAAGAACGAGCTTGAACTATTTGTGCAAACTAAACCAATCCTAAATGACCTGCTCAGAGATGAATTACACAATCCAAACCCCCGATTGTAACAAAAACCACCCTACACAACACAACTGCACAACAGTCATCTCTCTCAATAATCTCCCTAAATGTTAATGGACTAAACTCCCCAATTAAAAGACACATAGTAGAGAACTGGATTAGGAAAAATAAACCAGACTTCTGCTGTCTACAAGAAACACACCTACAACTACAGGATAAGCACAGGCTTAGAATAAAAGGATGGAAAGTAATTATTCAGGCCAATGGAAAACAAAAAAGAGCAGGGACAGCCATTCTTATATCAGACCAAATTGCATTCAACATCAAGAAAGTGATCAGAGACAAAGAGGGCCACTACTTACTGATCAGGGGAACATTAGATCAAGAAACACTAACCCTGGTCAATATCTATGCACCTAATGTAGAGTCAGCAACATATGTGAGGCAACTGCTCGTAAACCTGGAGAAACACATGAAGGGAAATGTGATAGTAGTAGGGGACCTCAATACTCCACTATCACCACTGGATAGATCCACCAAACAGAAAAATAGCAAAGAAATAAGAGCTCTAAATGAAAAATTAGAAGATTTGGGGCTAATAGACTTATATAGAGCCCTACATCCCCAGAAAGCAGAATACACATTCTTCTCAAGTCCACATGGAACCTTCTCCAGAATAGACCATGTCTTAGGATACAAAGCCAACCTATATAAGACCACAAAGGTAAGTATCATTAGAAGTACCCTTTCAGATCACTATGGAACAGAACTCAAAATTGACGTCAAGAAGAAGCAATGGAGAAAAACTAATACCTGGAGATTAAACAACATGCTGCTCAACAACAGCTGGATCAAAGAACAACTCAAGGAAGAAATAAAAAGATTCCTTGAGACAAATGACAACGAAGAGACAACATGTCAAAATCTGTGGGACACAGCAAAAGCAGTAATTAGGGGGAAACTCATAGCAATACAGGCCTATGTCAAGAAGCAGGAAAATAACAAAACCAACAGTTTAAAAGATCACCTCAAAGAATTGGAACAACAGCAACAGAGAAATCCAACCACAACCAGACGGCAAGAAATCATAAAAACCAGAGCAGAAATAAACAACATCGAAACCAAGAAAACAATACAAAAAATCAATGAGACCAGAAGTTGGTTTTTTGAAAAAATAAACAAGATAGACAAACCGCTGGCAAAACTCACCAAAAAAAAGAGGGAAAACATCCAAATCAATAGGATCACTAATGAAAGGGGAGAGATTACAACAGAACCCCAAGAAATACAACATATCATGAGATCATATTATGAACAACTATACTCCACCAGGCTAGAGAACCCAGAAGAAATCGACAGATTCTTGGAAAAAAACCCTCTTCCAAGACTGGAAACGGAAGATCTAGAAAGCCTAAACAGACCAATCACCTCAGAGGAAATTGAAGATGTAATTAAAAAACTCCCTAAGAACAAACGCCCAGGTCCAGATGGATTTACAGGTGAATTCTATCAAGCTTTCCAAGAAGACTTACTACCACTTCTCCATAGGCTCTTCCAAACCATAGAAAAAACAGGAATCCTCCCTAACTCCTTCTATGAGGCAAATATCACACTCGTTCCCAAAGATGGCAAAGACATCACCAAGAAAGAAAACTACAGACCAATCTCACTAATGAACATAGATGCAAAGATACTCAACAAAATCTTAGCAAACCAAATCCAGCACTTTATAAAAAAGATAATACATCATGACCAGGTGGGATTTATACCAGGAATGCAAGGTTGGTTCAACATACGCAAATCAATCAACATTATACATCACATCAACAACAAGAAAGATAAAAACCACATGATCGTATCAATCGATGCAGAGAAGGCATTTGACAAAATCCAGCACCCTTTCATGTTAAAGACACTCAGTAAAATAGGCTTAGAAGGAACCTTCCTCAAGATAGTTACAGCTATCTATGAAAAGCCAACAGCCAACATTATACTTAATGGTGAGAAACTAGAAACATTCCCACTAAGGTCAGGAACTAGGCAAGGCTGTCCACTCTCTCCACTCCTATTCAATATAACCTTAGAAGTCCTAGCAATAGCAATCCGACAAGAGAAGGGAATCAAAGGAATCCAAATTGGGAAAGAGGAACACAAACTATCTCTATTTGCAGACGATATGATGATTTACATTGAAAACCCTAAACAGTCCACAGTAAAACTCCTAGAAACAATTAACCAATACAGCAAAGTGGCTGGATACAAAGTCAACACACAAAAGACAGTAGCGTTTCTATATACAAATCACGAAGTCGAGGAGAGAGAGATTAAAAATACAATTCCATTTAAAATAGTATCAAAAAATATCAGGTACCTAGGAATCAACCTTACAAGGGAAGTGAAAGACCTATACCAGGAAAACTTCAAAACACTTCAGAAAGAAATTGAAGAAGATCTAAAGAAATGGAAGAACATCCCATGCTCATGGATAGGTAGAATTAACATAGTCAAAATGACTATCCTACCCAAACTTCTATATAGATTTAATGCAATCCCTATCCAAATCCAGACACCATTCTTTAAAGAAATAGAACAATCAATCACAAAATTCATCTGGAACCACAAAAGACCCAGTATAGCCAAACAAATACTGAAAAACAAGAAGCTGGGTGGCATCTCCTTACCTAACTTGAAACTATACTATAAAGCCATAGTAATCAAAACAGCATGGTACTGGAACAGAGACAGGACCTCAGACCAGTGGGTCAGAACAGAATTCCCTGACATAAACCCCCAGATATACAGCCAACTAATATTCGATAAAAGAGGCAAGAACCTGAAATGGAACAAAGAAAGCCTATTCAACAAATGGTGTTGGTACAACTGGAAAACCACATGTACAAAAGTGAAGATCAACCCATACCTCACCCCTTATACAAAAGTCAACTCAAAATGGATCAAAGACCTTGAAATCAGACCCGAATCTATAAAGTTTATTGAGAATAAAATAGGCAGAACACTCGAAGACTTATATATCAAAAAGGTCTTCGAGAATGGAGCACCATTGGCAAGAACTTTAGCAACAAACATAAACAAATGGGACTACATCAAACTAAAAAGCTTCTGCATGGCGAAAGAAACCCTACTTAATGCAAGAAGACAGTTAACAGAATGGGAAAAAATCTTTTCACTCGACATATCAGATAAAGGGCTGATATCTAGAACATACAAAGCACTCAGAAAGCTGAGCCCCCCAAAACCGAATAAAGCCATAAAAAAATGGGGAGATGAAATGAATAGACACTTCTCTGAGGAAGACAAAAGGATGGCCAACAAACACATGAAAACATGTTCACCTTCACTCATCATCAGAGAGATCCAAATCAAGACAACAATGAGATACCACCTGACACCAGTGAGGATGGCTCACATTAAAAATAATGGGAACAATCTCTGTTGGCGGGGATGCGGTATGAAAGGAACTCTCATACACTGCTGGTGGGAATGCCCCCTTGTCCAACACCTATGGAGAACAGTCTGGAGAGTACTCAAAGAACTCAGAATTGAGCTGCCATTTGACCCAGCAATTGCTCTCCTAGGTATATACCCCCAAGTGGGAAGGACATTCATTCCAAAATATATGTGCACCCCACTATTTATCGCAGCACTCAGTGTAATAGCCAAGTCTTGGAACCAACCTCGATGTCCAACAACAGATGAATGGATCATTAAGACGTGGTATATATACACAATGGAATATTACACGGCAGTCAGAAATGATACAATCACAGACTTTGCAGCAACATGGATGGACCTAGATCATATTATATTAAACAAAGTAAGTCAGAAGACAAAAGAGAAACACAGAATGATAGCACTATTCTGAAGCACCCAGAACACACATCTTATACACAACTGATACTCATTAATCAAATAACACGGTTTAACAGGGTAGAAACTCTAAACACTGCAATAGTCAACATATACTCAGGAGCAGTCCCCAAAGTACTTGAAAAAGGAACAACGCAAACTCTTGACTACACATTATTCCACAAAGAAAGCAGCAACACCAAAAACTGCACCGTAGAGAGAATAGGTATGTAATCAACCTTCCACGACAAAGGCCCACAACAATCATTTAGAGAAAGTATTCAGGAACACAGGTAAAGAACACCACGGAAAATCACTGTCTGCAATGGAATCATCCCATAACACTACATTTTATTGTCTTTATCTTATAATATTTAAAATAACCTCTCAGCTTTTATATCCACAGGCATCCTTGAATACAAATGGCGGATAAACTAAGATGGCAGCGCGGAATACCACATGAGATACCATACCTAGCTTGCAATATGAGATGGCCCCGAGAAAACTCTTTAACATACATTTTATCTCTAGGTTACACCTTCTTTTAGGAACTGAAGCACGTGACCAGTCAGACCACCAAAGCAGTAACCGAGACGTACAGACTTAAACTACACGCTCTATTCTGTGAACAAATTCAGGCAAACTAGCATTCCCCTGCTATTCTCTCCTCTCTTCTCACTACTTTCTTTTTTATTTTCTATCTTCTTTTTTTTTCTTCTCTTCTTTATTTTTTCTTTTTCTCTTTTCTACTCTTCTCTTTACTTTTTACCATTTATCTTCTCCCTTTCCTTCTAAAGTATTTTCTCTTTTCTCCCTTCCTACCCCTTCCATATACCTTCCCCTTCTCCCCCTCTGGAAATCCAACTATCCCTTCACCCCTCAATCCCATACAGACCTCCCGCCATATTAAAACTCTCCACCCTCAGTCCTTAATCTATTAGGCATCAAGATTGACCTCCTACCCCAACGAACCATTACCCAGCACCCAGTCGAGAGGACACCCAGTCAAACCCACATCTCGTCTCCTGCATGAAAAGGCAGCCAACTCCCCTGCGGATCCATGCTGCGAGGCCCTCCCCACCAACTCCCCCTAACGTGGACTGTTACCTGAAACCGGACTTAGGTCTAAAAGTATCCTCAATGCAAGAACCCTTCCAGGACCTCCCTGCCACAAATCTTTTGCCACTCTGAAGAAGATCTGGGGATGGGATGGAAAGATGCCTGGGGACCCACACACCACAAGAAAAACCAAAAAGACAATGGGAAAACCTGTATTTCCAACATAAGCATAAGAACTGTATCACACCACCTCTTTACCCGCTTTTCCCCAAATGTAAGATAGTCATATGCATCACTTTGGCCCTTTAAATACTTTGCTACCTCATTTAAAAAAAAATCTGGCCTACATATACATATGTAAGCACATACATTTTTGATACCTATTTTTTTATTTATTATTTTTTTCATCTTTTTTTTTTTGGGGTATGTAACCTGTTTCTGTTTTCCCCGTTTGACCACCCCCAAATGCACCAACAATATAAGGTAGCACCATTTCCCCCTGCAAAGGCACACTAAAATAAAGGGAGATTCTTATATATATATATATATATATATATATATATATATATATATATATATATATATATATATATATATATATCAAAAAAAAAGAGAGCTCTTATCTATTAGAGATAGGAACTCATAGTTGTTTACAATAGAGGGATATCTCCTACCTTGAAAATATGTCATGTGGAATTAACTTAGACCTCAGGTGTTTAGATACCATCAATCCAGCCTTGAACCCTGGATCCCAGACACAGGAACGGCACAGTTCTTCACAACTGCTACAGGAAACAAATCCCACCCGGGACAGCCGCAATACTGCGAGGCCACCAACAAATGCCAGCTCTAATATGACATCCTGACAACGAAGAAAATGGGAACAACTTGACCTAAGTGAAGGTTATCCAACCTTTCTAGCTAACGACAAGACAAAATCAGAAGACTTGTCACCCTTTGGAAGGCCCAAAAGCCAAGATTTCGAGTTACAGATGACTGCTGCTAGAACCATGACCAGACTGTATACAGCTTGGGACCAATAAAAAAGCCCTAACCTAGGGTTTCAACTACGATCTGCACAATGAACATGATCCCCAGATTCAAAGGTCTGGCAGAGACCATTGTAATGGAATGGGGCTTCTGGAAGCACAAAGAAAGACACTGTCCTAGGTGCCATCCTAGCTTCAGTGCAAAGACCAAGATCACCAACCACAGAAGATGAATTAAAATGACAATGATGGAACAGAACTTCTAGAACCACAAAGACTGACTTCATCATAACTCCCACCGCAGGATCTGTGCAGATACTGAGATCCCTAGTCACAGAGGCCTGATAGTATCACCCAGGACAGAGCAGAGGTCTTACAAACACCACAAAAGCACCACCAGGAGAGTAAGTGATCCTGAACAGAGTCTATAGTTGATCCCATGACAATACACTCCAAGGGCGGAGAAACCCCATATCTCTTAGGCCAAGTGAATTCCTTTTCGAATGACCCCAATATTTACTGTGCCTGGGCAGGAGGGAAAAAAAAAAGCACAAATCATTATTTTTTTATATATATATATATTATTTTATTTTCATTTATTATTATTATTTTTATTTACCCATCTATTTTTGGTCAATTTCTCTGTTTGGGTGTGATAATTGAAGTTGTCCCCAGTTATACTTATTCTTTCTCTTCCTTTCTGTTCTTCCTTTGTATGCTATGCCATGTTTCCTATATCAAGACCATGACATTTTTTTGTTTGTTTGTTTGCTTGTTTTGTGTTTATTTTTGTGGGTTTTTATTTTTTTTGTTTTTTTTTGTTTGTTTTGTTTTGTTTTGTTTTGTTTTTGGTGCTTGTACTTATTGTTGGAGCCCTCACGGGATATTTGACACTTCTTTTTGTACTGGTGGAATGTTTCACCTTTTTTCTCTCCTTCATCTCCCAAACCGATGTTGAAAACCTCTGGAAGAATTCCACTTATTTTCGGCGTATTAGACTTTTACCCCAGTTTATTACTTTTCTCTCCTTTAAACAAAACCACGTAACTTGAACTAGCTAGTCCTGCCCCCCCAATTAGAGGGGGAAACAAGGGAGACACCAGGACCAAAGAGGTGCAAGGCTACTGTGCAGTAGGCTAGATACAGAGGAAACCACACATCCTAGCTACCCTGGGGGTGAGGGAAGAGGATATGGGTGGTAGGACAAAAACGGAGGTGTAGGGAGGACAATTTGGTGATGGGAATTCCCCCTGATTTTATGTAAATATGTACCTAAAATATCATTGTCAACAATATGTAAGCCACTATGATCAAAAATATATATATAAAAAAAAAAAAGAGTAAATGACTCCCATTTTGCTAATAAACGTTTTTTGTGTGTAGGTATTCAAAAAAAAAAAAAAAAAAAAGAATGTACCCATTAATCTTAGAGTCTAACATATAAAATAGTTTCAAGTATTTAAAGATTGATAAAGTATGTTAGGTAATATGATAAATAAGATATGTTATAACTTTAAAATTTTTTTATTAAAACCATTGTGATCAACAGAGTCAAAAAAAAATAAAAAAATAAAAAATAAATAAATAAAAAGAATAAAAAACTTGAAGTGTCGTATTTACCTTCATATATTTGTTTTTATAGACTTCTATGACAAAGGGAAAATAGTTAATATTGATGAATCAATTGCCTTTTGAATTAGTAGGTTAAAATATGTGTTAATTACAAATAGAAGTAACTCATTGAAACAATAAGGATAACAATATAATTATAATTAATAGACATTTTCAAAGATTATATCCAAAGGATAGACTAGTAGTGCAATCAAGAATCTTGCAGATGGAATAGTATGCAAAAGTCAGGTGGGAAAAAATAGCATAATTATGGAAATACAGATATTCAAAATTATTAGAACCTAGTGTAGGAACACAACAAGAATTGAGTCTAAATAGCAATTCTGGCAAAGTTCTAACTACTATGTAACCAGCTAATAAAAACTGAGTTCATCTTAAGGTAAATGGGAAGCAGAAAAAGGCTTAATTATTAGTGGAATTGCATTATTCACATCATTAGTCTAAACTTTATTATTTTTTGTTGTTTCTTAGACTCTCAATGTTCAAAAATTGTCTTTTGGAAGAGAAATATAAGTTATATGTCAAGATTTAGTAAACATAGGCTAAATTATTTGTAGCGTCACTTTTGCTGCACATATAGTGAGTTCTCTAAAATCACATATTCTTAAACTAATCTGTCATCAGGTAAGGCTTATCCTTTTAGGGTAAGTGACTCAAAGGAAAATGTCTTGTCCACTTTGGAAGACTGTTCTTTGTTGTGCTTGAGAAAGTACCCATGACCAAGTGCTACTATGTGAAGCTATGCTAGAGTCTATTTGACAGTTATTGATGGATTCTGAAAGAATACCTAGACAGATACCAGGGAAATCTGACAATGAGAAAGTCTTAATTTCTACTGACAACTGGATACTGCTGAAGCTAGGCATTGCTGCAAGTATATTTCAGAAACTAAAAAGAAGCTTTTGTATATAAATATTCCAGAATCTAAGACAAACCCCTTTTTTTCTGTATCCCTAAATACTCCTCTTCATATAAAGCATAATATGCTACCAGTAAAAAATATTTATAAGTCTATTGTATGTGTAAGTCCAAACAATATTATTGTATAACTATCAATAAATATTTGGAAGTTTACAGGCTATGAGGGGAAACAAAGACGATTTTTTAGATAGTTAATAATTGAAGGTGATACTACAGCAAGCCTATGCACATTAGAGTTTTAATTTTGTTGGACTCAAATCGCAAAAATAACAAAAATAATTATACAATATCTTCAAAAACAATTGCATCTCTGAGATGTCTTTTAATTTACTAGGCCTACACAACATTCTAAAATAAAATAATATTACTAATGGTGTGGAAAAAGTTTTTAAATAAAACTTTTAACATTTTAATTACAACATAAAAAAGACATGTTCTAATAAGAACATTTAAAAGTAGAACTTTATTAAAATATTAAACATTTATCCTTAAAAAATTTTTCACAAAAAGAAGGAAATCCACAAGCAAGGAGAAAGCATTTTTGAATTACATATCAGAATGGATCCACTGTAAGGTTCAAGTTAAATGCTCTGCATATGAAAGCCCCAGGCTCAGTCCACAGCATCTCACCATACTCCCATCACTGGAGTCCCCAAGAGTCACTTGTTGAGAAGTGGTCACTTTGAAGTGCCTACCCCTCATCTAAATTTATCAGACATTTCACAGTTTGACATAGGTAATTTCTAACAGCTCTTCCATACCTTTGAATTTCTAAGATCAATTTTTCAGCAAATAAATGAAAGTAGGTTAAGATTGTTTCCGGATTAGAGGCAAAAACCTTATAAACCGTTTCTTATTATAAAATTGTGTCACCAGGGAAAGATAGAAACCTTCACTCACACAATATAAAGAAGAGCAACACCTTTAGTGTTTTCATCTGTTATTTTTTTTTTTTTTTTGGTTTTTGGGCCACACCCAGCGGTGCTCAGGGGTTACTCCTGGCTGTCTGCTCAGAAATAGCTCCTGGCAGGCACGGGGGACCATATGGGACACCGGGATTCGAACCAACCACCTTTGGTCCTGAATTGGCTGCTTGCAAGGCAAACGCCGCTGTGCTATCTCTCCGGGCCCCTCATCTGTTATTTTTTTCAGTGATGCAATTGAAAGAGTACTGACTGTATTCAGGCTGGAGTTGAGGTACTGTCAAAACTTGCCATTTTTATCTCCCATAGATCACACAGGCATACTTAAACACATTATTTTCCTCCTCCAAATAATTCTCAAATAATGAAGCTATTGTGAGAATTTCATAAATAATATTATTTCTATATTCAAACTATGTGTATAATAGTTAAAGTATATTACTATTAAGTGAATAAAAAGATAAGCCACAGACTGGGAGGAAACATTTGTAGGAGATATGATTATAAAGGGATAATAAAGACTATTTTCTAATATATAAATAACGTTTGATTCAATAAAAAACAACAAATTTAAATATTTGAAAAACTCACAAAAGGAAAGAAACACATTGCAGACAATCTTATTAAAATATTCATCATCATGTATTAAGCAATAAAGCCATTAAAACAGCTATGAGGTTCTATTAAACATTTATAAGATGGTAAAAAATCAAAACACTGAAACATAATCCAATATTAGAGAAATTATGGAATAGCATATCTGATCTATTGTTGATAGGATTATAAAGTGATAGTCATTTTAAAAGAGTTTGGTAGTTTCTTAGCAAAGTAAAAATATTCTTACCATGTGACCCAATATATAATCATTCTCCTTGGTATTTACCCTAATAAATTAACATGTTATATCCACATTAAAACCAACAATATGGATAATTCTAGCAAGTCTATTCATAATTGACAAGACTATGAAGCAACCAAAAGGTCCTTCAGTAGGTGAATAAATAAACTGTGATAAATAGGGATGATAGATTAGTAGCCAGCATTAAAAAGATCTGACTATCAAGTTATGAAAAAGACAGAGGAACCTCAAATGCAAGATATTAAGTGAACAAAACCAATCTTGAAAAGACTACATACTGTATGATTCATGTAGTAAGAAACTCCGGAAAGGTTAAATTATCAATATGGTAAAAATATTAGTAGTTTTTAGGATTGAGGAGAATGAATTAAGGAAACTTAGAAAACAATATACAATATAATTAAATATACAATAATAATGGGTTTGTCATTATCTACTTGTCCAAACCCATGACATTCACAACAGTTAAAATAGTCCCTAATGTAAATAGAGACTTTGGGTGGATATAAATTAACTTCATAAGTGTGAGGGATCATGACAATGTAAGAGGCTACAAATACCTAAGGGAAAAGCACACATGGAAAAACTGATTTTTTTCTTCAGTTTTGTTGTGAATTAAAAAATATGATATATGTTCCATAGTTCCATATGTTTATAGCCCATGTTTCATAGTCCCGAATCTATATTTCTAGACACCTGAAACCATATATGCTATTGAACCACTTATATATACATATATATGTAAAAATTTAATTATAATTTAGGCACAGAAGATTAAGAATAGTAACTAAAGTAAAACAAAACAATTATAACAAAATACTGTAATTTAAGCTATGTGCTTTTTTACAATAAAATATATTAAGAATGTGTTTCCTTACAATAAAATATATTATATAGTGACCTAATTTCTTGTGACACTATGCCATTATATAATGTCTACTTATGAAATAAATGGTAAATGCCATAGACATAGCTATGGTGACTTAAACTACTGATCTGATTTCCTTAAGATGAGAGTATCTACCTTTTCACTATAGAAAAGCACTCTATAATTTCGTTTTGTCTTGTTCATGTTTCCAGCAACCTGTTTTATGCCTTGATGTCAATAAGTAAACTAAAGTACATACAACAGTAGATCTGCTGATAGTTACTAAGGGATTATAGAAAATGAATACACCAGATGAAGGGGAGACTCATGTGAGCAAAATGCAGGAGCCTCATGTAAGATTTCATCACACTTCTCAGATTAGCAAGCTTTCCATTTAAAAGGTATAAATTTTCATTTTTGACATTTTACATTTTCATAAATATTTGACCATGGGTAACTGAAACCACAGAAAAAGAAATTAGGGCCAACATAATAGTAGATCAGGTAGGGTATTTCCCCTTGTTGTACATGGCTGGCCAGAATTCAATTTCTGGCACCCCATATGGTTCCTTGAGTCCTGCCAATAGTGATCCCTGAACACATCCAATTGTGGCTCAAACCCTTCACCTAAAATGGAAAATAAATCAAAGTTTAGGGGTGAGATTACTTTAAAATAGAAAGTCTTTAGACAAAATATAAATGCAATGCCCACTGATCCTCAGAGGATATTGCTTTTCAGCCAATAGAAACAATAGATCCAAGTCTACCATAGGTTTTAATATTATAAATTCATATACTGCAACATAAGTTTGCAAATAATACTAATTTAACATAATCAATTTAAATTTAAAAATCACCTCTTTCCAGCAGACTGCTTTGTGGAAAAAATAAGTAAATAGTATATATATTTGAGGGTTTTTTACCTCAGAAGGATCAAAAGAGCATTTCAGAAAGTTCAAAGGTAAAGGTGTTTGATTTGTATACAGCTAGCCTCAGTTCAATCCCTAGAACTTTATATAGTTTTTTTGGACTATGTTAGGAGCAGTCACTCCTGAGCACAGGGTCAAAGCACAGGGCCAGCAGTAACCCAATTTTATCCTTTCCCCCCAAAAAAGTATCTTTTTAAAAGTTCGTGTAGGTGACAGGATATTCCAAGAAAAGACTATGTGAGAAGAGTTGTAGCATTTTCCAATGCATTGCCTGTTAAAGATAAATCAAAAAAAAAATATAAAGTTATATTTTCCAATAAATGATTGACAGTGCACATATTAAAATGCCGATCTTTATTAGATGTGTAAATGTAATTTAAATATTATTCTGGGTGCATTTTAAGTGAGAAGAAAATGAGGTCTGTAGACTCATCTGAAACAATCTGTAATACATGGAATTATGAGCCACATAAACTTGATATGAATATTTATTTTATGAACATCTGCTTGCATACAGAATATGTGGCTTAAGCAAATTCAACATTAAAAATATTGCAATTAACACTAAAGGCATTTTAGAATACATTATCTTAAAAGAAATAGATTTTACTTGCAGAGAATTAACAAAGTTCTAAGAGTATAGTTAACTTCTAAAAAAACAACAAAAGAAAAAACAAAAGGAAGTTATTTGAAGTTACAAATCATTAGTAAGTGTATAATATATAAAATCTATAACTATATGAAACTATATTGATAAATGTATGAAAACTCATATATGAAACTATGTGAGTAGTTTAAGAAAGCAGAGTCCTGGATAACTACTTCAAAGAACAAGATCTAAGACTAGTTTTGAAAAAAAAGGCTAGTTTTGAGTTTAACTACTATTGCAAGTTTACAGTTTTAATTTGTGAAATTTTTCTATTCAGTTTTCATATAACCCTTATAAATCTTAATTTTAATTTATTAAAGTAATAGGATAGAACTGTGGTTCAATGGAGGGAGCATATACTTTAGTATCTAGGCTAGATTCCAAGAACACACTATAAAGATAAAAAGAAAATTCCTCAGATGATGTATGCAAAGGACTCTCTTCACAGTGCTCATCATCTATGATTGACTTCGATAGAATTACTATTCTATACTTGCATTATTGTTTTCCATGGTCGTATTGTGCATGACACTCTCTTTCAGATTTTCTCTACTCTGCCTTAAAGTGTATATATACATATATATGTATACATATATATATATACATATATATATTGTGAATTTGAAGTTATTCATCTACGCAGTATGCTGGCTATTGTATTTTAAAGCGCTTTTGTTGACTCAGCTAAAATTTTTCTTTTGCTCTATTTTGAATCCTTTCCAACAAATATTTTTTGGTAACTATGAGTGAGTATTATGGCCATATTTTTTGTGAAGTCTGTATGTGTATGTCTCGTTATGTGTCTGTCTGTTTTGCATGTTTTGTATATAGTTCTCTTTTCCGAACTTGAGCTTCCCCCAATGTATTCTTCCTTATCCTTCCCTCTTTCTTCCTAGTCCTTAACATTCAGTTTTCAGGAATCCTTTCACATGTGCAAATGATCTCCTTCACTCACAACTACAAGCCTCCTGATCTTGGCCTAAGTAAGACATCCTTGACTGTTGGAGTGCTGTATCCTGTATCAAGCTGCAACCCGCTTTTCCAGACACATCAAGTGTCTTTGGTTGAAGTTTTCGGAGTTCTGGATCCTTCATCTTTACAGAGTGGTATTGGACTCGTTAGAAATTTCACCTTTTGTATTTTTCTTATAATTGTAATCCTTTGAAGTTATATTTGATACTTCACTTCTTTTGATTATTGTAATTAATGTTTTTACATTTTAGTTTTTATTTTAGGAATTGATGTTGTATTATATTAGGGTTTTGCTTTTTTTTACTTTAGGTTAGTAGGTTAGATATTGTTGTCAATAATTTACTAAATGATATTTTTTTTTTTGGTCAGGTTTTTTAGCTGGGCACATCATAGGGGAAAATAGTAGGTTCAATAGGAGGTTCTATCTATTTTGGATGGACCCTCAAGTAGTTCATTTACGCAGGGAGATTCTATGACTTAAACATTTTGTTTTGGTTTGTGACTTAAGCTCCCATCTAAATAATCAGCCGTACGTGGCTCATCAATTTTGGACCTCATATGGACTTCTGACTGGACTAGATTCTTGGATTAAGTTAAAATATCTATTGATCATCATTGCAGTGGCTCCCCACTCTGCAGGGTGTGTGTGCCTGTTCCTATAATATTGGGCCTGATTCACTGCCCTCAAAGAAGGGCTTTCTTCTGGTCAACCTGGACATGAATGGAAAATGTGCTTCATCTCGCCTGCTACACAGCCTTTTTAGCTTCTCTTCGAAGGATCTCTGTCTCTGGATTACAATCGGGCTTTGTGTTTGCCCCGGGAGCTCCCCATCGCCTACTAGATCCTTGATCATTGAATTTCAGATTCTCCACCTGCTTTTTCAAGGAAGAACTTACTTGGAATTTTTCATCTTGTACGCTGTAGATCTATCATCTCTGGAGCTTGTAGTTGATTCCTTGACACATATTTCTGGTTTTGGACACCCTGTGTTTAGGTTAGAGGTTTTTCTTTACTTTTCCCTGTGATGCGCTTATGCAAACAGCCGCTCTTTTCTTTTGCTTAATTGTTCTTTTTTATAATTATAGAAAATATTACTTACTTCTCTACATTATTATTGTTTCTTTACTAAAAAGGGGGGAATTGTATATGAAAATATTTCCACAAGATTGTTCTTTGCCTGTTGTCTCACCTTGACCTTCCAGGTGGGGGCGCTGTTGAGAGACGAATAAATAGTTTGGGAGCGAGGTTTTTCGGCGTCTTTTGCCAGAATTGGCTGGCTGGCTCAAGGTGTGTTTTGGAGCTTGCAGCAGGCAAACAAAGGACTCTCTTCGCCCAACCTTTTACCCCTTATCCCTCCTGGCTGTGTGGATTATTTGCGTGAATAAATATTACCAAGATCTCCCCCCAAAAGGGGACAAGAGGATGAGAATCAATTTCTCATTCTGGAAGCTCTTTGAGGATACTCAAACAATCAACAAAGGTGTAAACGGGACCCAAAAAATGGGGCACATGGCCCACTAGTGTGATCCCCAAAGATGTTCAACTTTCTTGAATTGGAGACAGTAGAGTTTGTCCTGAGATCCAGGTAAGCTCATTGCTTTGTTTATTTTGATGTTAATGTTTTTAACATCAAAATATTTTAAAATTTATTTCTCTGTCCTCACTCATTATAGAGGTTTCTTCAGCTACTATATATAAATTTTCTATTTATAATGCTTGAATTGACATGGGTTTAAATGTTTTTAATAAGATTCAAACATACTAGTTATGCTAATCATCCCATCTTAAGCTGTAGAAAGTGATTTTCACAGTTTCTATTTTCCTTCTTTCTTTCCTCTTTAATTTCTCTCTCTATATCTTAAATTTTTTTTTATTTATTGACTGCATCCAACTGCTCAGGGCTTACTTCTGGATCTGAGTTTGGGGATTACTTGTAGCAAGATTAGGGTACCAGGGTGCCTAGTGATAGAATGTGGGTCAACCATGTACAAAGCAAACACCTTACCTGAATACTATCTCTCAGCTCCTTTCTGGACATCTTAGAACTATCCCAAGAATCCAAGAATATAAAATGTTCTAGTGAACTGTCATATTAGCACCATCAGAGAAAGCATGGCTAATGAGAAGAAAGGTAAATCCTGATGTTTCCTACAGTGTACCAGAAAGAAAATAAAAGAAGTTGGTGTTCAGCCTATCAATTAGAATGTTTTACATTAGAATCAATTAATATATTATCCCATTTATAAAGTCATTGGTCTAATATCTTGAGATTGATTTTTTTTCACAATGCAAAAAATGTTTATTTTCTGATCATTCAATCTTGAAATACAATTCCACATAAACAATAGCAATTAATCCAAGCTGTTCTACCCAAAACTAAGTTATTAAAAAACAATCAAATATATAAATGAAATGAATACGGTTTTTCTTTTTTGGGCCATACCAGCGATGCTTAGGGGTTACTCCTGGCTCTACACTCATAAATCTTTCCGACAGGCTTGGGGGAACCATTTAGGATGCCAGGAATAGAACCTGGGTCAGCCATGTGCAAGGCAAACGCCCTACACGCTGTGCTATTGCTACAGCCCCAATATTAATACTTTCTTAGTCTCCATCAATTGAACTTAGTTTGCCCATTTCAGTAGAAGAGAACCGCCCCTATTAAATATGCATGGTCTGATAAAATCAAGTAGATAATCAAGTGGGATTTTCTTTATTCAAGGGTACAACATAGTACTTAAAAAAATCCTATTTAACAGCTTTCCTTCCACTGCTGCATGTATAACTAAAAAGTGCTAACAAATGCACTGGTGAAGGGGGGTATTGTTTATGATTGAAACCCTACTATAAACATGCTTGTAATCATGGTGTTTAAATAAAGATTTATGAAAAAATAAAACAAATGATAACAAAGGAAACCAAAGATGCAGCCAGAGTGATAGGGCACTTGCTTTTGCACATGGGCCAACCAGGCTTTGATCTCTGGTAAACCAACCAACCAACCAACCAACCAAAAAACCAAGAGCAAACCCCCCAAAATGAGGATTGAGAGCATGAACCTTGTTACTGAAAGCTCATATGCAGCCTACATTTCTACAGTTGACTTGTTTTTGTGTTTTGTTTTTGAGTCACCCCTGGCAGTGTGCAGGGGACAATATATGGTGCTATAAGCAGAGCCCCAGGCTCCAAAATGAGGACCTAGTGAGATGCAGGTCTGGAACAAGTTGACTCAGGAAATCCACACAGTGAAAAGGAACAAGAACAAGTTCAGCAAAACATCTTAACGAAGACTGAAGAATGAGTGTCTGCCTTCTCAGACCCCTGCTTTTTATTCACAAGAACCAGGCCAAACCCTAGGGTGGACTATGAATATTGATTAGGGTGGGTAATCCAATCTCGTGCCAGGAATGGAATAGGAATCAGCCACATTTTAGGCAAGTGTTCTTGTACTACCTTTCCGAGCCATCTGGCTTACTATTAAGACAACAGTTTTTCTTACTGATAGAAAGTTATTCCTCTAAACATTTCCTATGTGGTTGCATTCCACTGTATCTAAATATAAACAAACAAAAGTCAGTTCTCATAATAAAACCATTTTCCACAGTACTATACATATACATTCAGGATCACTGGTTGCTTTTTCTTCGCCTTCTTTTTCTTGAATGTGTCCGTGTTTGAGATGCTTGTGCTACTTCTTTTACAATTCAGACACGGGTTGTTTGAAAACTATTTCGTCATCATCATTGCCATCATTCAGGTCAGCTACTGCGTGGAGTGGAGTTGGCTGCTCGGGACTTGGGCCATTGCTGCTCTGTCCGGCCCCGCCAAACCGTTTCTGTCACTGAATCCCGAGAAGGATGAGCTGTTTCGGAAGGATGTGGAGCAGATGCGTTGGCGGCCAAAAAAGCAAAAGCAGCAACCCAAACAATTGACTCCAGGAGTTATCTACGTGGGCCATCTGCCACCCACACTTTATGAAACTCAGATCCTCGCATACTTTTCTCAGTTTGGCACTGTCACAAAGCTCAGACTGTCCAGAACTACAAAGACTGGAAATAGCAAAGGATATGCCCTTATGGAGTTTGAATCTGAAGATGTTGCCAAAATAGTTGCAGAAACAATTAACAATTATCTTTTTGGTGAAAGACTCTTACAGTGCCATTTTATGCCACCAGAACAAGTACATGAAGAACTTTTTCAAGAGTGGTATACGCCATTTAAGAATCCATCATTTCCAGCAATAAAATGATATAATAAGGACTGGACACCTCTTGAAAAATTACAGATGGAGAAGCGATTTAAAAAGAAAGAAAAGTGGGACCGGGCGGTGGCGCTAAAGGTAAGGTGCCTGCCTTACCTGCGCTAGCCTAGGACGGACCGCGGTTCGATCCCCCGGCATCCCATATGGTCCCCCAAGCCAGGAGTGACTTCTGAGCGCATAGCCAGGAGTAACCCCTGAGCGTCACCGGGTGTGGCCCAAAAACCAAAAAAAAAAAAAAAAAGAAAGAAAGAAAGAAAAGTTACTCAGAAAGAAGTTGGCAAAAAAGGGGATTGATTATAATTTCCCCTCTTTGATTTTATGCACGAAAGATGCCAACACTGATTTGAGAAAACCTGGAAAGACTGAGATACTTGTCACTAAGAAGACAGAAACAGAAGCTGCAATCAGTCCTAAGACTCCTGAAAACACTGTGGATAGCCAGGGCCCCACACCAGTTTGATATTGATTTTAGGAGATGTTGGGCCTCACTTGGTAGTACTTAGGCTACTCCTGGCCCTATGCTCAAAGATTATTCCTGGAGAAGAAGGGGCTCAGGAGACCATATGGGTACTGGGGATCAAACCCAGGTTAGCCAAGCAAGCACTCCACCAGCTATCTCTCTGTGCCCCTAGTAATTATTTTTGTTTATTTGTTTGTTTTTGGGTTACACTCGGTGGCAGTCAGGAATTACTTCTGGCTCTGTACTCAGAAATTACTCCTGGCAGGTTTGGTTGACCATAATGGATGAACAGGGGTTGAAACTGGGTCAGCAACAGCTAAGCAAACACCCTACCTGCTGTATATCTCTCCAGGCCTTTATATTAATTTTCATTCTAGAAGGATTCAATGTTGAATTCACTATTTATCAGCTGGCAATCTGCATATCAATTTCTGAGCAAAGATAAAGTTGCATTGTGAAAATGAGCCTATGTAAAAGAGTAAGGAGAGAGTG
Organism: Suncus etruscus; assembly: GCF_024139225.1. Lineage (NCBI taxonomy): Eukaryota > Metazoa > Chordata > Mammalia > Eulipotyphla > Soricidae > Suncus > Suncus etruscus. Next base: position 59,406,845 of record NC_064855.1, read on the forward strand.
CTGGGAGTTGCCCGGTTTCACACCCTGATAAAAAGCTGTACCTCAAGCAGAGAAACTTTGCATTTTCTGACTGGTTTCATTTATAGCACAAAACTTATAAATATTGATGTAGTCCAATTTGGTTTACTTGTTTTTAAATTGATAAAAAATTTTATTCCTTGATTCAATGAGAAAATTTTTAAGAAAATTATAAAGTAGAAATTACAAAAAAATGGTTGCAATCATAGAAAGAATAGACATAATTATTACCAAGAGTAGTAAACTATTTATTCATTTATTCACTTTTAAGAAATAGTTGAAATTTTAAAATATGAAAAATTATAAGATGTATACTTGAACACAAATGTGGATGTTAAAATGGAAATGCTAAAACGATATACCACATTGAAGAGTTACCAAAAGGTTGTTTATTGTTAAATACATGATTCTGTTTATCGAAAAGAGCTGCAGGTAAACCTAGAGATACAACTATTGAAGACTAGAGGTGGGGTTTAAGGTATGCTAGATTACCAATATGATATTTCTTCAAGCAATGGCAAAAATATTCTGAAATTACATAACTACAAATATGCCAAAAAGCTCTAAGTTCTTTAACTTAAATGGGTGAGTTGTGTTTGGTTTGTATCTCAATAAAGCTATTTTAAAAATAAACAAAAGTCCCTCTCAAAATACTGCAGTATATTGTTTTCTTTTGTTGCTAAATTACTATAGTATTTTTAAATGTTGTAGTATTAAAATTGTGTAATGTTTTAAAAAATCATCACTTTCTTTTAAAAAAATTTAAAGTCTTTCTTTTGCCTATATAACTGGAGTGACTATTAGCTTACTAGTATGCTATTGTGCTATAGGATAATAAAGAATTAAAGAATTAACTTGGGTTTCATATTTAGAGGAGAGGTTACACCCAGCTGTGTTCAGAGTTTATTCCTGGCTCTGCACTCAGGGATTACTTCATTTCTAGGTATCAAACCTGGACCTGCCACAAGCCAAGTAAGCTCCCTACTACTAAACTCCCTTTCCACTATCTTTCCATTGCTTATTTTTTAACTCAAATTAAAATTAAGATTTTAAATAATGATTTTATTAGACAAAACAGATCTAGTTCAAGATATACCTTCCTTGAATATGTTAGAAGCTTAATTGAATTAGGAAAATGTCAGAATATTTTTCAGGTTAATCTAATATCACTATAGATAACCTCTTAGAAGTTACAGCTGTATATATGGTTTAAAAACGTATAGAATTGTGGGGCTGGAGTGGTGACACAGTGGTAGGGCATTTGTCTTGCACACGGCTGACCTAGGATGGACCACGGTTCAATTCCCCAGTATCCCATATGGTCCCCCAAGCCAGGAGCGATTTCTGAGTGTCACATGGTATGACCCAAAACAAAACAAAGCAAAACAAAACAAAAAAGTATATAAATGTGTACAAAGTTATAATATAAAAATTTCTCACAAGTTTAGAGCTTTTAATGTGATCAAGCACACAAAAATCACAAAGTATTATATTAATGATAATAAATTTAGTTATGTTTTCATGTTCCTTTTATATTTACATAATAAAATATTCTCACAATTTTCAGGCATTTGGGCAGAGGCTGATCTAGTATTTTGTACACAGAAATATGGAACACTGTTGCATTTGCTACAATGCAAGTATCTAAGTTGTTTACAGATATCATAGATACAAACAATTATAATAATGCTTATTAAGGTAACTTTCATAGTTAAGAATGAGATAAAAATACATTTTCCCCTGCAAAGATTAAAAACCAATTTACTGACAAATGTCTTCCTAATTCAACTGCAAACATTAGGTAGATTCCCCAGATATTGTACCATATGTTTCACAGTCTTTTACCTTTTATTTAAAAATAGAAGTGGTACAATAATCCCTTCAAAATTGCTCATACTGTGCTTTCACTAAAATAAAACTATGAGGTTATTAACTCCACGTGTTCTTCCAAGCTGGGAGGTAGCAGATTTATGCCAAAATTATTAAAAAGCTTAAAAACTTTCATAATACTTCTAAGTCCTGGCGTGTTGCTATTACATTTTTTCCTATCTGTACCTAATATCTAACTAACCTACCTAAATACTAAAGACATATTTTGACACTATGAGAATAAAAAAGTAGAGGGAATTTTAGTTTAAAATCCAAGGAATGTATGCAAGAATCTCTTTTCAAATCAAGAAAATCACAGCTGAAATATAACATACACACCTATCTCCTTTCAAATTTCAGAAGCTATTTAGTTGGAAATAAAGAAAAAGTGATAAAATGGGTGGGTGAGTCAATTTATACAATTTTTTTATTATTTTATTTATTTTTTTCTGGGTCACACCCTGCAGCGCTCAGGGGTTCCTCATGACTCTATGCTCAGAAATCGCTCCTGGCAGGCTCGGGGGACCATATGGGATGCCGGGATTCGAACCACCGTCCTTCTGCATGCCCCAATTTATACAAATTTTTACCAAAAAATTATACAAACATTTTACAAAAGTTTTAACTTTACAATGTTCAGTTAAATATTTGGCAAACCCAAACCCAAGGATATTTATTATATGTACATAAAATGCTAATATCACTTTTCTATTTTTTTTATTGTGACTGAAGTTCATTTACACAGAATTATTTATGATACATAGTGACAGTGAATGAAGGGCATTCCCACCACCAATTTTATCCTCCCTCCACTCTTGTTCCCAGCATGTCTCCCACATCTCCCTCCTTTACCCCCCAGAATCCTAGTGCAAATGGTCTCCGCCTTACAGCTTGTTATAGGTTGGGTATCTATTCTGTTTGCTGTTCCAGTCTTGTCATTATTTTATTTACACTACATGTTCATATGACTGGTCCTGGTATCATTCTTTCCACCTCTCAATTTATGAGGCTGAATGATTCAAATTATGCTATTCTGTTGGAGGTAAAAAGATTAAGGAAAAGAGGAGAAAAAAATTGGTATCAACTACTAAAAAAATAAAATCACTGAATAATATCCACAAAAGTGGAAAAGAAAGAAAAAAGTGGAAGAAAAAAAGGAAAATAATATCAAAAACAAACAAAAAATAAAACAAAACAATACCAAAAAAAGTACTACAGTGGCAGGGTTTGTGTTACCCCACCTTGTTGTTGTTGTTGTTGTTGTTGTATAGGCACAGTAAGTATTGAGGAAGGAAGGAAATTCCGTGGCCTAAGAGATTCAGGGTTTCTCCACTCTTGAAGCATATTGTCATGGGAATAACCACTGGCTCCATACCTTCTCATTGCCATATCCCAGGTTTTTTTTTGTTTGTTTGTTTGTTTGTTTGTAGTGTCAGGAACCTTTCTTCTCTGTTGTGGATGAGAAAATAAGGCCACTATAGCAAGCAATCTTGGTATTTGCACAGGTCCTAGGACAGGGCCTAGGATAGAATCTTTAAGATTCTAGAAAGTACTGTTCCACCATTGTTGGTGTGTTCAATTTTCTGTATCATGTGCTCCATGTTTTTCTCGTTCCCTAAGCTGAAGTCTAGGAAATTATGGTTCCAATGGTTCTGCTCAGTCTCTGTTGTCAGAATTGGGCCTCTGTACTAAGAAGTCTTGGTTTTTGTAAAAGATCTGGGCTATAGCCTAGGGTAGGGTTTTCCTTAATGGTCTCACGGTACATTCTGTTCAGTCACAGTTGTCAAAGTCAGTTTTCTGTACTTAGTGCTCTTATTTTTCATAGTTCAAAGGATGATACATCTTCTGATTTCCACTTAGTGTTAGGTGATGTGATAGGATCTCCTGGTCTTAGCTCAAGTTTTCATTTCCTCGCTGTCCTCGTTGTCATATTAACACTGGCACAAGTATATCTCCCAATGCAGCTTAGTTCCTGGTATTGTTGCATGGGTTTGTTTCAGTTCTACGTCTGGGATCTGGGATTTGAGAATGAACTAACACTGTCCAATCTAATGGAAACTGAGTTGTATCCACATGACATATGTCCAGGATGGGAGGCACCCTTGTATAAAAAGTGTGAGTTCTTATCCTAGAAGATAAGATCTTGTGCCTGAGTCCATGATTTCCCCTTATTTACTGTGTCTATTCAAAAATATATGGTGTCCTTTTGTATTGCTGGTGCTATTCCAGGTAAGGATGACAGGCTACATGTACAGTATCTGTGGTGTGGTCTGTGCTTTTATCCCAGGCAAGACGTTTTCTTGGTTTTTGACCAAGCAGCACCAAAACTGGTGAGGGTAGAGAAAATATGTATATATAAAAATAGAATATATGGCATTATCAAAGAGAGAAAGCAGAGAGGGCACATATTCACACAAAGTTGGACACACACAAAAAATGACCAAGTTGTAATTAATCAGCATACATGTACAAACATGTGTTCACAAGTTTCCAGTTATGAAGTTTTAATGGTTCACTTTGGTTTAGGACTGTAGTATGTTCATGGTGAGATACTGTGATATATGATTACAATATGTTAACATCTGTCTCATCAGTAAATCAGAAGGTATTTTTCTTTTCATTTTTAAAAAGAATTTTTGCTTCAAAATATGTAAATCAAGCCCCATATCCATGCAGCTATTTATTCCTCTGAGTTTTCTTTGTTCTCTTGTCACATGTTGGTGGCTGAGAACTGCTGATTACTCACTCACCAGGGCAGAGGTGAGGATCAAAAATGCTTTTATTCATTTTAAATTATACTATTATATTATATAATTAATAAAATTATACTATTTTCCACCCCGTTTCCCATTCCATGATGTATTTTGACTAGATATCTCTTTGGCAGATGATTTTAAAGGTAACTAGGTAACCAGGTTATCTGGCTCTACTCCATCGCCATTCTTTCACTGAACCACTGTGGAATAACCAGGAAGTGCCTCATTTGCTCCTCTTCCTGCTTCTCCATCTTAAGACACCAGAAAAAAAGAATGCAATCATGGATTTGGGTACACTAAATATTCAAGCATCATCATAGAATCTGATTTTTATTCCATTACTACCTCCCTCTCTAGCATGTTTAAATATTATTTTGCAGTCCCTAATGGGCTTCATATGGACTCAGGACTAGATTATCCTCTGGGGAATTTACTACACAACTGTCCTTACCTCATTAATTACAGTCACTTCTTGTGGCTATCTAAGATGCTGATGATTCTTTACTGTCTGCCCTTCTCTGCTTCATAAGAGAGATTCCATAAATTATCCTCAAGTTTATGGTGGCAAACCCAATCTAGCTAATTCAAGTAGTGTTTATTCATTCTGCCTCTTACATATTATGTAGCAGATAAATTAATTTCTCAGTCTAATTTTGAGTAAAAACCTCTTCTAGGTAACTGATCCTATTTGAAAAAACTGCTCTTTAAATTTCCTTATTTGCTCCTTCTGCCAGTAAAGCTTTTCAGGTGTGCAATCTGTTGTTTACTCGCCTGTACCACCAAGAAAAATTTAAAGAAAAACTTATACTATCTACTAAATACTTGTATTTAATGTCTTTTATTTCTCCCTTTTCTGAAAAATCTGTTTTCTGAATCTCTTCCTTTATTTTGTGCTAGATTTTGATGCTTTTAATAACTAGATAATGACATGATTGGATCTTATTAAGAGATCTTTATCCTGGTCAAATATATTTCTGTATTTTCTCACTTCTACTTCGACAGAATTTCTTTGCATTACACATACATTTATTTGGGCCTCATAATACCATAAGCATGCACTTATTTGGATCTAATGACAGAGATCATGGCACTTCACTAGTGATGTTAAGCCAGAATGATAATATTTTGAAGAATCCAAAAGATAAATTAGTTCCTCCGAGTTTATTTATGTGAAGAAAACATTTTTTTCTGAGTTTTTCCTGGATTACCAGGACCAAGTTTCTCTCTACCAGATGATACTTTTCATAGTATTTCTTTACTTCTGCAACGTTTAAGAGCTTTGTCAAGAAAGCTTTTCTAAAAAGTAGCTTTTTGAGTCAGACATAAATGAAAACAGAAAGTAGGAGGAAGTTTTTCATCAAGTTAATCTGCAGAAACACAATTGTGGTCATTGTTAAAAGTTGTCTGGTCATTCCAAGTTCTATCAGTTTTAATGGCCAAATACACTCAAATTTCAGTCATTTTCTCTTTTTATCTTCTTACATTTCTTCTTAAATACTGTTTGAGTCACAAACCCATTTGTTATGATTCATTCTATTCTGATGTGAACAGATGAGGCAAACCATATTTCTACTTCACTTCTTTGCCTCCAACACTTATAAAGAACTCACTACATATGCTTCTGGTTATTATGCTGTAACATCTTCATTTTAATGCTCTCTGACAATACTCTTATTTTATTGTATCTTGCTCCTTTTTATAGAAAAGCATTTTAACTAGTTTGCATGTGTTTTGTGTAAGTACATATTCAGTGAAAATGGAATTAGAAGTATCACATTTTTTGCATGATGGAATTAATTTTTACAGTTAAGCAAAGCAAAAATCTCAAATCACCATAGGTGATCACCCTTTCTTTTAGAATTCTTTTAGAATTCTTCACTCTCTTTTACTTTTGCTCAGAAGAAAATATATAATAAAAGCTATAGTGAGAAAAAAAAGCTACAGTGAGGGTCGGAGAGATAGCATGGAAGTAAAACATTTGCCTTCCATGCAGAAGGACGGTGGTTCAAATCCCGGCATCCCATTGGTCCCCCAAGCCTGCCAGGAGCGATTTCTGAGCATAGAACCAGGAGTAATCCCTGAACGCTGCTGGGTGTGACCCAGAAAACAAAAAATAAGCAAACAACAAAAAGCTATAGTGTGCATGGCTAGAAGGAAAGCAGCAATGATGGTATTTGAATGTGTTACTCATATTCTAGTACAAATATGAAGAACTTCAGGTTACAAATGAGAAGACTGTTTCATTCCCTTCACTTATCTAGACACACTGAACTGTGCACTTAAGAAAACCATCAAAGTGTTCTTCTAAACAAAACTAAAAGAATAAAATCATTTTTCTATCCCTGAAAATATAAAAATGAGGCTATTATAAAGAACCACAGAGGCCTTGCAAAAATAAGTTCAAATTATTTGTAGGCTCTTTGTGTGAATAGAAGACAAATATGTTCTTTTGCTTGACATAAGAAAATTGGAAAGAAGGAAAAGAGACAGGTGTGTCTCCTTCATTACAGTCTACTCCTCATTCTGGATACCTAAAGATTTCAAGAGGAATTTAGTTGACCTTTCCAATGATACAGATACAAATAGAGATACACTTAAATACATAGATATAAATGCTTTCAATTGTCTATATTTTCATTATATACCACCCTCTGCAATTTTTTGTTTCAATTCCTTTTTTTTCTGCAGGAAGAGCATACCCAGCAATGTTCAAGGGATTAATTCTGGCATTCACTTCAAATCTGAACTGGGATCCTGCCTCCTACTCTTTTACACTCAGATAATTTCTGAAGATTATTTGATGTATGCCCCAATCACAAAGACTTACTACATTCTACTTTGGTATTTGGTAGTTAATTGAATCTTTGGTTCTCAACATAGCTGCATGCATTTTGCTGTTGGGGCTGGTGCCTATGTAAATAATGCCTCATACCTGTTATGTATGGTTCATCACTAGAGTTGACTAAAATGCATAATATAAAAGGAACTCCTTGCTTTGTTCTTGCTGCTGCCAAATATATTCCAGAATGGTCCATTATTCTGGATTATTAGCTGTTTCAGTACAGTAGTGTCATTGAAGTTCTCTAAAACTCGGCTGATAGTTGTCTATATTGAATCTTTTCTGTTAGAATAGCAGATGATTACAATATAATGACCACACATTGTCTGCAAACAGTCAAATTTCTCCTTTTATATAACACTTAAAACTCTTTCCATAAATTTAATTTTAAAAGATGTAGGTCAGTTCCTGGGGCTCCAAATGCAGTCCCAAATAGAGACAGGAGAATCTCGGGCCCCTCTTTGCTATCACTTCCAGAATTGTCCCATTCTAGAACTATTTTATATCTCTCACTCTATTTGGGGGAGGCATAGTGGTGTGGACCACACACAATTGTACTGGCTCTGTGCCCTGGCATTACTTCTGGCAATGCTCTAAAAATGATATATGCTTCCACGGTTCATACTAGGGCAACATGACATGAAAGCATCTTAACCTCTGTACTGTCTTTTTGGCCTTCACCTGGGCATTTTTTAAAATTACATATCTAGGGGAAGGAATGATAATGCAGCAGATGGGTTGCTTACCTTGCACATGGCTGGCCATGTTTGATTTCTAGGACCTCTTATAAGGATGTCCAATTTCTGCCAGGAATAATCCCTGAATATAAAGCCAGGAGTAAACCCTGAGCACTACTAACTATGGCTCAAAAATAAAAATCTAAAATTTGTATATCTAACTTCATTTACCTATAATCTCCTCCAAAACATCTATGGTTTCCTATTAATTCTCAGATTTCTCAGAGTTAAACACTGTGCAAAGGAACTATGTCATTCTACAAGCAAGTTTTATTTAAATGGCCTGGCAAGTCTTTGGAAATGAATCTGTTAAAAACTAAATGAGACACAGGTGAGTGTTTTCCCCAGCACCGCCACATCTCCACGTGGGAGCCTGAGACAGGCTCCTTGCTGCTGCACCCTGCCACCTCCTAGGGACCCAAAGCCCGAGCAGAGAGCACACAGGTGAATGCTTTCCCTGCCACACACTCCATGTGGGAGCCTGAGACAGGTTTCTCACCCCTGCACCCCGCACCCCTGAGCCAGACCTGAGAGCATACTGGGTGAGGAGATCCCTGCACCTGACCCACTCTGTGCCACTGGGACAGGCTAGGACCAATAGACTGGGTGAGCTTGGGCCTGCCACCTGGACCATTGGCTAACGTAGAGCAGCGCCGGAGTGGACCTGAGACTCCCCAAGGGCTGAGGGCATTTACTGGGTGGGTTTGACTATGGGAATTTCTTTTGCTGAGGCTAGGAGGGGGCGGACCTCCATTGACTTCCAGAAAGGGGAGGGTGGATAGAAAACTAGGCTCAATAGCGCTCTCAACCATTGTGGCCAGGAGCAGAACTGCATCGACTGGCAGGAATAAGGAGAAGGAAATTGACCAGACCCACTGAAGGAATGCTGACTTCCAGATTGGGGGGAGGGGAGGGCGTGAAGGAGCTAGGCTCAACAGGGCCCTCCACCATTGTGCACAGGAGAGGCACTAGCTGACAACAAAAGGGAAAAGCAATGAATCAGGCCACATAAAGAGCACAGGAGGAGCCAAACCTCAGCAAGCCCACCCAACAACACCCTATAGAACGAAGCTCAGGGAAGGGACCCATCCCCACGCCACAGGGGACCAAAGCAGGCTGAATTTAGAAGGCACAGCACTCCAAACCACACCAATAAATGCAAAGAAATATAGGTAAATCAAGAAGAACCCTAATATATGGAGATACGGAGATAAACCCTAGCAAGTTTCCAAGTCCACCAAAACACACAGATCCATGGGAAGAAGACCTAAAAGCAGCCATGAAGAAGGAAATGCAAGAATTGATAAAAGAATGAAAGAAACGCTAGCTACCGAGTATAAGAAATCTACAGATGAACAAGTCAGCCAAATTAAAGAAGAAATGTTAAAGAACATGAGAGATTCCATACAAAAAGAATTGAAGGAATTAAAAGACAAAGTAACAAGCCTTATGAGCAGAAAAACAGAGTTGGAGAATGACATTGAAGAACTCGAAGGAAAACTGCAAACAAAAATGACCAAGAAACCAACAAAAAATAAAAGGCAAAGCACTGGAAGGAAAAGTCCAGTATCTAATGAACAAGGACAAAAGAAACAATCTAAGAATTGTGGGTATATCAGAAGGAGAGGAAATAGGGAAAGGGGAAGAACAAGTAGTCAGAGATATAATAGCAGAGAACTTTCCCACCCTCTGGAAAGAAACTGCAGTGCAAATCCAGAAAGTGAAGAGAGTCCCTAATAAAATAGACCCTAATAAAGCAACAACACGACATATAGTAATCCAAATGGCAAAAAAAAAAAAACAAAAAGCAAAAAAAAACAAAGATAAAGATGAACTCCTTAAAGCAATCAGGGAGGAAAAAAACCTCAAGTACAAAGGAAGGGATATAAGAATCAAAACAGATCTCCCATTTGAAATAATTCAAGCAAGAGGACAGTGGAATGGCATATTTAAACGAATGAATAAAAGAACTTTCCAACGTAGGGTCCAATACCCAGCAAAACTATCATTCATATGGGAGGACAGACTAAAAACATCCTTAAACAAGAACGAATTTGAACTATTTGTGCAAATAAAGTCAATCCTAAGCTACCTACTCAGAGACTAATTACACAATCCAAATCCACGATTGTAACAAAAACCACCCTACACAACATAACTGCACAAGAGTCATCTCTGTCAATAATCTCCCTAAATGTTAACAGATTAAACTCTCCAATTAAAAGACACATAGTAGAGAACTGGATTAGGAAAAATAAACCGGACTTCTGCTGTCTGCAAGAAACACACCCACAACTACAGGATAAACACAGGCTTAGAATAAAAGGATGGAAAGTAATTATTCAGGCCAATGGAAAACAAAAAAAGAGCAGTGGCAGCCATTTTTATATCAGACCAAATTGCATTCAACCTCAAGAAAGTGATCAGAGACAAAGAAGGTCACTACTTACTGATCAGGGGAACATTAGATCAAGAAGTACTAACTCTGGTCAATATCTAGGCACCTAATATAGAGCCAGCAAAATATGTGAGGCAATTGCTTGCAAACCTGGAGAAACACATGAAGGGAAATATGATAATAGTAGGGGACCTCAATACTCCACTATCACCACTGGACAGATCCACCAAACAAAAAATTAGCAAAGAAATAAGAGCTCTAAATGAAAAATTAGAAGATCTAGGGATAATAGACTTATATAGAGCCCTCCATCCCCAGAAAGCAGAATATACATTCTTCTCAGGCCCACATGGAACCTTCTCCAGAATAGACCATGTCTTAAGCTACAAAGACAACCTATATAAGACCAAAAAAGTAAAGATCATTAGAAACACCCTATCAGATCACTATGCAACAGAGTTCAAAATTGTTTTCAAGAAGAACAATGGAGAATAATTAATACCTGGAGATTAAACAACATGCTGCTCAACAACATCTGGATCAAAGAGCAACTCAAGGAAGAAATAAAAAGATTCCTTGAGACAAATGATAATGAAGAGACAACTTGTCACAATTTGTGGGACACATCAAAAGCAGTAATTAGGAGGAAACTCATAGCAATACAGGCCTATGTCAAGAAACAGGAAAATGAAAAACATCAACAGTTTAAAGGATCACATCAAGAAATAGGAAAAACAGCAGCAGAGAAATCCAATCACAACCAGAAAGCAATAAATAATAAAAGCCAGAGCAGAAATAAACAACATACAAACTAAGAAAACAATACAAAAAATCAATGAGACCAGGAGTTGGTTTTTTGAAAAAATAAATAAGATAGACAAACAACTGGCAAAACTCACCAAAAAAAAAAAAAAGACGGAAAACACCCAAATCAGTGGAATCATAAATGAAACGGGAGATTTCAACAGAACCCCAAGATATACAACATATCTTGAGATCATATTATGAACAACAATACTCAGCTAGGCTAGAAAACCCAGTAGAAATCGATAGATTCTTGGAAAAATACCATCTTCCGAGATAGGAAAAGGAAGAACTAGAAAGCCTAAATAGACCAATCACCTCAGATGAAATTGAAGATGTAATTAAGAAACTCCCTAAGAACAAAAGTCCAGGCCCAGATGGATTTACAGGTAAATTCTATCAAACATTCCGAGAAGACTTACTACCACTTTTCCATAGGCTCTTCCATACCATCGAAAAAACAGGAATCCTCCCCAATTTCTTTTATGAGGCTAATATCACACTCATCCCCAAAGATGGCAAAGACACCACCAAGAAAGAAAACTATAGACCAATCTCACTAATGAACATAGATGCAGATACTCAACAAAATCTTAGCAAACCGAATCCAGCACTTCATCAAAAAGATCATACATTATGACCAAGTGGGTTTTATACCAGAAATGCAAGGTTGGTTCAACATATGCAAATCAATCAACATTATACATCACATCAACAACAAGAAAGGCAAAAACCACATGATCATATCAATCGATGCAGAGAAGGCTTTTAACAAATTACAACACCCTTTCATGTTAAAGACATTCAGCAAAATAGGGTTAAAAGGAACCTTCCTCAAGATAGTTACAGCTATCCATGAAAAGCCTACAGCCAACATTTTATTTAATGGCGAGAAACTAGAAGCATTCCCACTAAGGTCAGGAACTAGGCAAGGCTGTCCACTCTCTCCACTCTTATTCAATATAATCTTAGAAGTCCTAGCAATAGCAATCCGACAAGAGAAGGGAATCAAAGGAATCCAAATTGGGAAAGAGGAACTCAAACTAGCTCTATTTGCAGATGATATAATGATATACATTGAAAACCCTAAAAAGTCCACAATAAAACTCATAGAAACAATTAACCAATACAGTAAAGTGGCTGGATACAAAGTCAATACACAAAAGACAGTAGCATTTCTATATAAAAACAACGAAGTCGAGGAGAGAGAGATCAAAAATACAATTTCATTTAAAATAGTATCAAAAAATATCAGGTACCTAGGAATCAACCTTACAAGGGAAGTGAAAGACCTATACCAGGGAAATTTTAAAAAACTTCAGAAAGAAATTGAAGAGGATCTTAAGAAATAGAAGAATATCCCATGCTCATGGATAGGTAGAATTAACATAAGCAAAATGACTATCCTTCCCAAACTACTGTATAGATTTAATGCAATCCCAATCCAAATTCAGACATCATTCTTTAAAGAATTAGAACAATCATTCACAAAATTCATATGGAACTACAGAAGACTCAGGATAGCCAAACACATACTGAAAAACAAGAAGCTGGGTGGCATCTCCTTACCTAACTTGAAACTATACTATAAAGCCATAGTGATCAAAGCAGCATGGTACTGGAACAGAGACAAGACCTCAGACCAGTGGGTCAGAACAGAATTCCCAGATATAAACCCCCAGATATATAGCCAACTAATATTGTATAAAAGCGGCAAGAACTTGAAATGGAACAAAGAAAGTCTAGTCAACAAATGGTGTTTGTACAACTGGAAAACCACATGTACGAAAATGAAAATTGACCCATACCTCACTCCTTACACAAAAGTCAACTCAAAATGGATCAAAGACCTTGAAATAAGACTGAAACTATAAAGATTATCGAGAATAAAATAGGCAGAATACTCGAAGACCTATATATCAAAAAGGTCTTCGAGGATGGAGCACCAATGGCAAGAACTTTAGCATCAAACATAAACAAATGGGACTAGCTCATACTAAAAAGATTCTGCATGGTGAAAGAAACCTTACTTAACTCAAAAAGACAGTTAACAGAATGGGAATAAAAATCTTTTCATTCAACATATCAGATAAAGGGCTGATATCTAGAACATACAAAGCACTCAGAAAGCTGAGCCCCCCAAAACCAAATAAAGCCATAAAAAATGGGCAGATGAAATGAATAGACACTTCACTGAGGAAGACAGAAGTATGGCCAACAAACACATGAAAACATGCTCACCTTCACTCATCATCAGAGAGATCCAAATCAAGACAACAATAAGATACCACCTTACACCAGTGAGGATGGCTCACATCAAAAATAATGGGAACAATTTGTGTTGGCAGGGATGCGGTATGAAAGGCACTCTCATCCACTGCTGGGGGGAATGCCCCCTAGTCCTACACCTATGGAGAACAGTATGGAGAGTGCTCAGAGAACTCAAAATTGAGCTTCCATTTGACCCAGAAATTGCTCTCCTAGGTATCTACTCCCAAGTTGGAAGGACATTCATTCCAAAGTATGTGTGCACCCCACTATTTATTGCAGCTGTCAGTATAATAGCCAAGTCCTGGAACCAACCTCGATTCCCAACAACAGATGAATGGATCATTAAGATGTGGTATTTATGCACAATGGAATACTACATTGCAGTCAGAAATGATACAATCACAGACTTTGCAGCAACGTGGATGGACCTAGAACATATTATGTTAAACAAAGTAAGTCAGAAGACGAAAGATAAACACAGAATTATAGCACTATTGTGAAGCACCTAGAACATACACCTTATAGACAACTAATACTCAACAACCAAATAACAGGGTTTAACAGGGTAGAAACTCCAAACTGTAATAGTCAACATATACTCGGGAGTAGGGTCCAAAATACAAGAAAAAGGAGCAACACAAACTCTTGACAACACATTATACCACAAAGAAACCAGCAACAGCAGAAACAGCAGCATTGAGAGAACAGGTATGTAATCAGCCTTCTAATACAAAGGCCCATAATAATCCCTTAGGGATCTTATACTGGATCACAGGTAAAGAACACCACAGGAAATCACTGACTCCAATGGAAACATCTCATAACACTATGTTTTAATGCCTTAATATTACTATATTTCAAATAACCTCTCAGCTTTTCTATCCACAGGCGTTCTTGGATACAAAGGATGGACAAACTAAGATGGCATCTTGGGGCCCAGTCATATGAGATACCATACCCAGCTTGCACTACGAGAATGTCCCAAGAAAACTCTTTAACATACACTTTATCTCTAGGTTATACTTTCCTTTAGGATTTGAAGCACGTGACCAGTCAGACCACCGAAGCAGCAACTGTGAGGTACAAACTTATACTACAGGCCCTACTCATTGAACACATTCAAGCAAACTAGTATTCCCTTGCTATTTTCTCCTTTCTTCTCACTACTTTCTTTTTTATTTTTTCTTTTCTATACCTTTCTTCTCTTTTTCTTTTTTCTTTCCTCTTCTCCCTTTCTTTCTAATGTATTTTCTCTTTTCTTCCTTCCTACCCCTTCCATATACTTTCCCCTTACCCCCTTTGGAAATCCAACTATCCCTTCACCCTTCAATCCCATCCAGACCTCCCACCATATTAAAACTCTTCATCTTCAGTTCTTAATCCATTAGGCATCAAGACTGACCTCCTGCCCCAACAAACCAGTACTCAGCAACCAAGCAGAGAGACAACCAATCAAACCCACACCTTGTCCCTGCAAGAAAAGGCAACCAACTCCCCTGCGGACTCTGGCTGCGTGGCCCTCCCTTCCAACTCCCACTAAAGTGGATTGTTACTTGAAACCGGACTTAGCTCTAAAAGTATCCCCAATGCAAGAGCTCTTCTAAGACTTCCCTGCCACAAATCTTTACCAATCTCAAGAAGATCTTGGGCTGTGATGGAAAGGTGCCTGGGAATCCACACACCACAAGAAAATCCCAAAAGACAATGGGGAAACCTAAACTTTCAACATAAGTATAAGACCTGTTTAACACCACCTCCTTACCTGCTTATCCCCAAAAGTAAAGTAGTCTCTTGCATCACTTTGTTCCTTTAATTACTTTAATTCATTTTTTAAAAATGTTTGTTCTACATATACATAGGTGAGTACATATATTTTTATTCTTATTTTTATCTTTTTTGGGTGTATGACCTGTTTCTGTTTTCTTCTCTGTCCACCCCCAAATGCACGACAATATAATGTAGCACCATTCCTCCCTGCAAAGGCACACTAATAATAGGGGAAATCCTACATATAAAAACGAGCTCTTATCTACTAGGGATAAGAACTCATACTTGTTTACAATACAGGGATATCTCCCACCTTGAAAATATGTCATGCAGACCCAACTTAGACCCAGGTGATTAGACACCATCCATCCAGCCTCGAACCCTGGATCCCAGACATAGAAATGACAAAGTTCTTCACAACAGCTATGGGAAACAAATCCCAACTGGGACATCCTTAATACTGCTGGGCCACCAACAAGTGCCAGCTCTAATATGATATCCTGACAACGAGGAAAATGGGAACAACTGGACCTAAGAGCATGTTATCCTACCTCACCAGATAACGATAAGACAAAAATCAGAAACTTGTCACCCTTTGGTCAGTCCAAAAGCCAAGATCACGATTTACAGATGACTGGCTACTAGAACCATGACTGGACTGTATATATCTTGGGACCAATAAAAAAGCCCCAGTCTAGGGTTTGAATTACGACTTGCACAACAACCATGATCCCCAATCCAAAGGTCTGGCTGAGACGATTGCAATGGAATGGGGCTTCTGGAAACACAATGAAAGACGCTATCCTAGGTTCCATCCTAGGATCAGTGCAAAGACCAAGACCACCAACCACAGAAGATGATTAATATGATACTGAGGGAACAGAACTTCTAGAACGACAAAGAAAGTCTTCATCATAAATCCCACTCCTGGACCTGAGCAGATACTGAGATCTCTAGATACAGAGGTCTGATTTTTATCACCCAGGAAGGAGCAGAAGCCTTCCAAACACCCCGAATGCACCAAGGGGAGAGTAAATGAACCTGAGTGGAGTCTATAGTTAATCCCATGACAATATACTCCAAGTGTGGAGAAACCCCATATCTCTTAGGCCAAGTGGATTCCTTTCGAATGACCCCAATATTTACTGTGTCATTGCAGGAGGGAAAAAAAAGCAAAAAGCACAAAACATTTTTTTTGTATTTTATATTATTTTTAAATTCTTATTTTTTATTATTTTTTTATTTTTATTTACCTATCGATTTCTTGTGGATCTCCTTGCTTTGGTGTGGTTATTGAAGTTGTTCCCATTTACATTTATGTTTTTTCCTTCTTTTCTTTCTTTATAGGCCCTGCCATGTTTTTTATCTCAAGATTATGGCTATTTTTGTGGTGCTTATCATTCTTATTGTTGGAGTGCTCACTGGATATTTGACACTTCTTTTTGTACTGTTGGTGTGTTACACCTTATTTCTCTCCTTCGTCTCTCAAACCGATGATGAGAGCCTCTAGAAGGATCCCGCCCATTTTCAGCGTATCCGACTTTTACCCAGTTTATTACTTTTCTCTTCTTCAAACAAAACCACATAACTTGAACTATCTAGTCCTGCCTCCCAGTTAGAGGGGGGAAATAAGGGAGGCACCAAGACCAAACAGATGCAAGACTACTAAGTAGTAAACTATGTACAAAGGGTACCACATTTTCTAGCAGCCCCCGAGGATGAGGGAGGAGGATTTGGGAGGTAGGAAGAAAACGAAGGTATAGGGAGGACAAATCGGTGATGGGAATCCCCCTGATTTTATGTAAATATGTACCTAAAATATTATTGTCAACAATATGTAAGCCACTGTGTTCAAAATAAAAATTATATTAAAAAATGCTAAATGAAGTTAGTAAAGTGAGATTTATGTGTATAAATATAGAAAATTCAGGTTCTCTCCAAAGAATGGTAAGCATTTTTAAAGGTCATATATGTGAATATACAGAGAATACAGAGGGTAGGGTACTCATAGCCAATCTAGATTCAATTTCTGGCATCCCATGTGGTCCCCAAGCACCATCAAGAGTAATTCTTGACTGCAGAGCCAGGAGTAACCCCTGAGCATTGCTGGGTCTAACACCCTTATTACTATTAATAATAATAAAAGGGAAAATAAATTTTCAACTTGATCTTGATTTATTTAGTATTACTGAGAATTTTTTCCCAAAAAACAACTATTTATATAATATATAAATAGTAATACTTTGGTCACAACTTTTGGTTTAATTGAATATAGTTTTGGTTTGTTGAGTATAGTTTTATTCACAATAAAAAGCATAGTTTTGATAAGAAATACAAAGACCCAATTTTCCTGTAAAATCTCCACAAAACAAGTCATACTTGACATAGTCCTATAGTAAGTTCTTTCTTGACTTAGGAGTTACTTTATTCTTTCAATTCTAGTTTTCAATAAAAGAAAATAAAGGAAAGAAGAAAGAAAGAAAGAAAGAAGAAAAAAGAAGAAAGAAAAGAAGAAAGAAAGAAAAAGAAAGAAAGAAAGAAAGAAAGAAAGAAGAAAAGAAAGAAGAGAGAGAGAGAGAGAGAAGAGAGAAGAGAAGAGAAAGAGAAGAGAGAGAGAGAGAGAGAGAGAGAGAGAGAGAGAGAGAGGAAAGAAGGAAGGAAGGAAGGAAGGAAGGAAGGAAGGAAGGAAGGAAGGAAGGAAGGAAGGAAGGAAGGAAGGAAGGAAGGAAGGAAGGAAGGAAGAAAGAAAGAAAGAAAGAAAGAAAGAAAGAAAGAAAGAAAGAAAGAAAGAAAGAAAGAAAGAAAGAAAGAAAGAAAGAAAGAAAGAAAGAAAGATAAAGAAGAAAAAAGGAGAAAGAATGAACAAAAGAAGATAAAAACAAAAAATTCATTCAGAATTTTTCTTTACTTATATTAGTAACCAATAAATCTATTTTAAAATTCTCATCATTTACCAGATAGATATTAAATTTGTGAAAAATATTTGCATACTCATTCTCCTAATCATAAGAGTTGAGAATGCAGGGTTGTATGAGGATAACAGTGTTTGGGCAGTGACTGGGATAAGAGCCAGGGAGAAATGGCTATCACACTACTTTCTTTACTTTTCAATTCAACTAAATGCTGAATGAGAACCATTTTATGTAAATAGCCATTTTGTAACTTCTGGAAGAGTCTGCTTGACAATCTTCAAAATAACAACTGAGAACTCTCTGGAAAATCTTTTGTCAAATTATCAGAGATTCTCATTGAAATATGCTTATTAAATTCATTAGGTCACAAGTTACTTAAATCATACCTTAAGAGATAAATTTTAAACTTACCCTTTGTTTTATGTATAGATGCATAAAATTATATATAATAGTTTTAAAGTTTAGAATTATATATATATATTCTGTCTCCATCCAATCCAATATTTTAAATATTAGAATATTGAATCAAAAATATTTTGTAAAATTTTTTAGAATAAGCAAATAATACTAGTCACAAAAATTATTCCCTGTAGTAAGAACTCAAACCATTTAAATGTTTTACAAGAGGCTCATGCAGCAAATATAAAAAACTTAACACATGATTCTTTTTAAAAATATGTTACAATAAATAAAACATTCACAAAAAATTTCTTCAGTAATTGTCTTGACTGCAGAGTTGTTGAATATGTTTATACATATTTCTATTTATATTTTAAGGAAATCAGTGGCAAAAAATATCTTCCATCAGTGTAGTAGATTTATTAAAAATATATGAACCAACATTGGCACATAATTATCACAGCTTACAGTTTACATTAGAATTCACTCTTGAGGTTTTACATTTCTTGGATTATGAAAAATCCAAGATTCATATTCACCATGATAATATAATTTCACTACCTAAATTTTTTTATTCTTTTTCTCTCATCCCTTCTCCTAAATATGTGATACACAGATATCTCTTTATTGTCTTTTTTTGTCTTTTCCCAAAATATTATTTGATTATAACCAAACAATATGTATTAAATATAGCTGGCCTCTTTTATCTAGCAATATGCATTTAAAATTCCACTGTTCTGTTTAGTCTGACTGGGTAGCTTATTTCATTTTACATACTTCATTTACCATTTTATTGTCTATATGTACCACAATTTATTTACTTATTCAGCTGTTGAAGATTTTAGTTGCTTTTTAGTTTCAAAGGTTTTATGTTTTGTTATATTTGAGGAAGTTACAATAGTGTTAACTTTATAGTACTGATATACAAAATCACTATAGCCTCAACCACTATCATTAAGTCTCTTCTAGTCTGCTCTTCTTTCCTCTCCTCCCATATTCTATTGTGTGATAATTGTTTCTATATTTCAATGTTATGGCTTTGTAATTGCTGCTTTTAAGCTTTAAAATTATTAATAGAACTGTTAGGAAACCTGACTATAGATATTTGTGTAAATACAGATGTTTGACTTTGGGTACAATTAACCAAGGATATTATAGCTAAATCTTTGATCAGTTATCTTAGTTTTTTAAGAAACTGTCTTTTTGGGGAGGAGTTTTGGGTCACACCTGACAGCAATCAAGGGTTACTCCTGGCTCTGTGCTTAGAAATTACTCCTGGCCATATGAGATGAAGGGGATCACACAGCAGTAGGCAGTGTGCAAGGCAAATGCTCTCCCTGATGTGCTATTGCCCTGGCCCCAGAAGCAGTCTTCCTGCTTCTGACAGACATTTCTGTCTGCTTTCTGATAGAAAGACATTCATTCAAAATGACTTTTGCAGTCTGCTATTTACCATACGCTTTGGACAATAGCTAAAAGTTTGAATCAACCTAGAACTACAACAACAGATGAGTGGATCATGCAATAGAATCTGACAAAGCTATAAGGAATGATGTGATCATGCAATTTGCTGCAACATGAAAGAAACTTGGAGATATATTAAATGAAGAAAGCCAGAGAAGGATAAATACAGGATACCACTTATTTATGATATTTAAAATAACTGCATTAGGTAATGCAATGGTTTAAATGGGGATTGTTGAGAACACAAAGTATAGCATAAAAAAGAAAAGAAATTGAGTGGAGGAGAAAGACAATGTGAAATAATGGGGACAGGGACCAAGGGACTCAAATGCATGGTAGGGTTAAGAAAGGATAGAACAAAATATCCAAACCACGAAGTTAATACTTAAATAATAAAACCCAATTTTTTTTTTGGGTTTTTGGTTTTTGGGCCACACCTGGCGATGCTCAGGGGTCACTCCTGGCTCAGAAATAGCTCCTGGCAGGCACGGGGGACCATATGGGACACCGGGATCTGAACCAACCACCTTTGGTCCTGCATCGGCTGCTTGCAAGGCAAACGCCACTGTGCTATCTCTCCGGGCCCGAAACCCAGATTTTAACAAATGTTAAAAGGTGCCTGTTATGATGGCAGATGGAGGCTGGAAGGAGAGAGTTATGAGCTGAATTCTGGGAATATTGATAGAAGAAGATTAACACTGGTGGTGAAATTGGTGCTAAAATATTGTCTAAAACTCAACAATGAATAACTTTGTATACACAATGTTTTAAATATTTTTTTAAAAAGTGGGGTCAGTGGATGGTCCGAGTGCAGTGGTGTTTACAATTAATTGATCATAGCCAGTTACAGATTTCTTTGGTTCTTCTCCACGCCCACTGCTTCACTTAATTAGCCTTAAAAACAAAAAGTGGGGCCAGAGTAACAGTGGGTAGTACATATTTGCCTCACATGTGGCCAACTCTGGTTCAAAATCTGGCATCCCATATGGTCTCCTGAGCCTGCCAGGAGAAATATCTGAGCTCAGAGCCAGAACTAACCCCTGAGCACTGGTATATACTGCTGCCCCCCCACCCAAAATAATGTTTAAAAAGAAACTGGCTTTCAAAGTGACTGAATTATTTTTGCATTCCCACTAACAATGAAAATTCAAATTCTTTATGTTGATAATTTTTATGTTGATTTTATGTTGATAATGTTATAACTTGCATACATTTTATAATCAGAGTATTACAGTAATTTTTAATTGTTAATTGTCAGGCTGGGGGCTAGGGGATACTATGGGATGCTTGGAAAACATTGGTGGAGGAAGGTGGACACAAGTGGCTAGATTGGCCCTGATTCATTTTATATCTAAAATCCAAATATAAAGGACTTCGTAAAACACAATGGTTTCAATAAAATTAAATTAAATTAAAATTAATTCCTAATTGTCCTCCATTGTCTTTCTTCTCCCCAATATCTATCCATTTGGTAGAAAGTTTCCTTGTACAATGTCAAATGGGAAAAATTCCAAAATTATCTTACCCTATACAACAAACATATTTTCATATATCTACTATTTTGCAGATCTCCAAACAGTAGTTTGTACTTAGAAACACTAGATTCTTATTTCTCAATTTATATAAAACAGCTTCTTCTAATTATCCTCAAAAGATAGATTCAAGGCTCAGATAAATATTATTAATTATGACAGAAAACTTATTTAAAATATATAGTTTCTAATTTTATTCTATAAAAACTATCAATAATGATTATCTTAAGACTATCACATAAAACATAATAAAGTATTATTATTATATTATGATGTCTTTCTGAAGAATATGTACTGAGGAAGAGGTTAAAAAATGCACTTGAGGGACCTGCGAGATGCGCGTAGAGGTAAGGTGTCTGCCTTGCAAGTGCTAGCCAAGGAAGGACTGCAGTTCCTTCCCCGGCATCCCATATGGTCCCCCAAGCCAGGGGCAATTTCTGAGCGCTTAGCCAGAAGTAACCCCCTGAGCATCAAACGGGTGTGGCCTGAAAAGCCAAAAAACAAAATATACTTGAGGGGCCGGAGAGATAGCATGGAGGCAAAGCAGTTGCCTTGCAGGCAGAAGGACGGTGGTTCAAATCCCGGCATCCCATATGGTCCCCCGAGCCTGCCAGGAGCGATTTTTTGAGCATAGAACCAGGAGTAACCCCTGAGTGCTGCCGGGTGTGACCCAAATACAAAAAAAATAAATAAAAAATACACTTGAAGGCCAGAGAGAGTAAAGCAGATGAAGAGAGCACAGTAGGCAAAGAAATAACACTTTAAGGGTCAGAGAGAGGTTGCATTGCATGCTACTAATGTGGATTCATCTTGAAATTCCATATGGTTCTCTAAGCCATCTGGAGTGATTCTTGAGCTCAGAGCCAGGAGTAAGTAAGACAGGTAGGTTTGTCTCTCCCAAATCCAAAACAAAACAAAACAAAACAAAAAAGAAAAATATATTTGATTGTGAAATACTAGAAATGCAGAATCTCATGTTAAAACCAAGATATAATGAATCAGGACCTGGATTTTATATACCATTCTTAGAAGACTTTTACAGTGGAGTTGGTGGGGCACTTATCATAAATTTATAACTAACATGATCTTATGCCAGTACCAAGTTTCTACCCTTCTGCATGAAATCAGCTTCTACAGAAGCTACCAAAGCTTACCTTATTTTTTGTCAGGCAAAATTAGAGAAGAAATTTTGCCAAAATTTAACCAGTAGATCCACAGTTAAGAAGCTTCAATTCAACATAGTATTAATGAAGATTCACTAAAAGAGTTTAATAAAAAATCATATGATCAAGATTGAATTTTTACACAAATTGCTTTGGCTACTGGTAGGCACATGAATGAGTTGGCAACAAGCCTGGAAATGACAACTAATTAGCAGATTAAAATTGTGATGGCCAAGAAAGCAAAAAGCAGTGAGTATAAAGATGTAAATGGTCTCAAACTGAATTTCAAAAGGTATTTGTCTCAGAATTTAGCAGTTATTTAGGATATAATCATAAGAAAGAGGGAAAAGAAAAATTCAATGGAGACAAGCTTTCTTGGCAAAACATTTTTTAGAAGAAAATATTTACCACTAAACATTTAGAAACATACATTACTCCAGTAGTGGCAAGCAGAGCAATAGAACCAAAAAGAACAGATTTCTGTTTTCATTAGCATCAGTTTCTTCCTATAATTTTTAATTAATGATGATATACTTTTTAAGGAAAAGATGGATTATACAATAAATTAATCAAATAAATTTAACTACAAAGAGGAAAAGGCTAGTTCTCTAAATCACTCAGAGTCTGATTAAATTTGAAACAGAGAGCTGCACAAACAAAAAAGAGAATTTTTTTAAACAGGAGAGTAAATTAATCTCATTATACCAAAACTTAAAGTATAAAACAAAATAGATGAATGCTATAAACTATAAGGTTACTACATTAGTTATATGTAAATTAAGAAAACATGAATTGAAATATCTTATAATTTAGTAGTGTTATAGATTATTTATGATTAAATATTGCTAATTTTCATGGTTTGACATATAATCATAGCGATATACTGTAATTTTTTGTTGGTTTGGTGCCACATCCAAAATGCTCCTGGCTTTGTGTTCAGGAATTACGCCGGGTGGTACTCAGGAGCCAATTGCATGCAAGGCAACTACCCTCCTGGCTGTACTGCTCCACTGCAGAACATTTTGAAGAGAACAAGCTGGTAATAAATAATTTTATGGAAAGAGATAAAATATAAAACCAAAAGAAAAAGTGGTAGATGTAGTAGAAAATCTACCCTCAAATATATGATTTTTTAAAAACAAAAAATTTTCTCACACATTGATAATAATAAATGTAATATATTAAAATGAGACAATAATTCTCTTGTTAAACTGAATTGCAGTTTAAGCTGGAGAGAGAATTTGAAGAAAGGCAATTTGGCAACATGCTCATTTCATTGACTGTAAAATGTCACTTTAGTAATTTACTGTAAGAAAGTTGTAACATGCATAATGACTTATAATGCACAAGAATTATGTGTTCCAGAAATCTAGGTAGTTAAAATGACTAATAGTATGATGTTGGTTATATAAATTATGGTTTTGTTTAGAGAGAGAGATTTACAAATTTGAATCATACTGCTACAACTGAACATGATCAAACCAAGACTTAATACCAAATCTAATTAGCAGCTGCAACATCTCCCAGAATATAGCCTTTAACTGGGCAAGCTGACATTTCCATTAACAAAGTGCTATGTATTTGAACATTTAGAATTAGGCATTGGTGAAGTGACAAAGTCATATCAAAGGTAGAATTAGCAGTCTGAATTTAGTACATATTTTGTATCCTTTCTTCTGTAATTCTCTGAAATCATAAACACAAGATAATTTGCACAAATATACCATCTACTATTTATTTGTGCTTAGTTGGTATAGAAATGTGAATTGCTGATTCCCATAGGAAACTGCATTGAAGCTAGTAAGGTTACATTTAAAGAAAGAAAGAAAAAGAAAAGAAAGAAAAGAAAGAAGAAAAGAGAAGAAAAGAAAGAAGAAAGATAAGAAAGAAAGAAAGAAAAGAAGAAAGAAGAAGAAAGGAAAGAAAGAAAGAAAAAAGAAAGAAAGAAAAAGAAAGAAAGAGAAAGAAGAAAAAGAAAGAAAGAAAAGAAAGAAAGAAAAGAAAGAAGAAAGAAAGAAAGAAAGAAAGAAAGAAAGAAAGAAAGAAAAGAAAGAAAGAAAGAAAGAAAGAAAGAAAGAAAAAAGAAAGAAAGAAAGAAAAAGAAAGAAAGAAAGAGAAAGAAAGAAGAAAGAAAGAAAGAAGAAGAAAGAAAGAAAAGAAAGAAAGAAAGAAAGAAAGAAAGAAAGAAAGAAAGAAAGAAAGAAAGAAAGAAAGAAGAAAAAGAAAGAAAGAAAGAAAGAAAGAAGAGAAAGAAAGAAAGAAAGAGAAAGAAAGAAAGAAAGAAAAAGAAAGAAAGAAGAAAGAAAGAAAGAAAGAAGAAAGAAAGAAAGAGAAGAAGAAGAGAAAGAAAGAAAGAAAGAAAGAAAGAAAGAAAGAAAGAAAGAAAGAAAGAAAGAAAGAAAGAAAAGAAAGAAAGAAAGAAAGAAAGAAAAGAAAAAAGAAAGAAAGAAAGAAAGAAAGAAAGGAAAAGAAGAAAGAAAGAAAGAAGAAAGAAAGAAAGAAAGAAAGAAAGAAAGAAAGAAAGAAAGAAAGAAAGAAAGAAAGAAAGAAAGAAAGGAAGGAAGGAAGGAAGGAAGGAAGGAAGGAAGAAAGGAAGGAAGAAAGGAAGAAAGAAAGAAAGATAGATGGAAATAGGAGTAAGTCTTAGTTTTGTGCAGCCAACAGATGCCAGGGTGAGACAACATCATTCATGGCAATCTCAACATTTCTAGTCTGTTCCCAGGAAGTTCAAGACTGGAGAGCATATACAAGGACACACACATATACAAGAACACACACACTATTCCATTGTCTGCTGACCCCAATGCCCAGTTACCTCTTAGGTCTACTTTAAAAAATCAAAGAAGCTTCAGTATACCTTTCCCTTCATTCAATTACAGTGTAATCCTATTATAATCCTGTTTTAGGGTTTTGAAGAATGCAATTGGTCTACATGTAGGAAATATACACCAGGAAGTTGTCTACATATGAAATATGGACTGAACTCAGCTAAAATAAAAAAGACATTCTTTTTTATGACTGAAATCTCTATTAAGAATCTATTTAGTTATATAAACTTAACTTTCATATTCTCTAAAATAAAGCAGCTACCTTGCTCTCAAATACAGCATCCAATTCATAAAGAAATACAATGCCATCTAACATCTACTTTTATATTATCTACTGAGAACACTACAAATCACAAATATGTGAAGTAAAATATGCCAATACTATTTATCAAATTGTAGAAAACATTACTAAAACATCCATCATTTGAGCTCTTTTATATTATTTTAAAATTTTTGTTCCTAAAGTTGGAATTATAGTACAATGAGTAGGGTATTGCCTTGTCCATGTTTGACCCGGGTTCAGTACCCAGCACCATATATGTTACCCACTCCTGCCAGACATGATCCCTAAGCATAGAAGTAGGAAGAAGTCTTGAGCACCACTAAGGGAGGCCCCAAAGCAAACAAATTTGTTTCTGATATATAATATATCTCTATTTAGAGGAGCCATATTCTAATTTCTCAATAGTGACTTAGATTTATGAGACTAAACACTGCAGCTATAAACAGTCATGTCAGTTCAGTTCGATTTGCCCATTGTCCCCAGAAACAAGATGGTGAAGAAATAATTTTAATGTTAATTCAGGAATTACTACAGTTCTGTCTAATTGGACTTCATTCAACAACACAGTATCTTTGGGAGTAAGCTATTCCAAATGTATATGTGTGTAAAGAACACATGTGATTTAACCTCTGACCAGATTTTTTTACGTGAATAATGCAACATTGTGAATTACAAGCACAACCCTACACAACAGATACCTAGAATTCTTCTTGCATAACTATAATTTTATACTTTTTGGCAATCATTTTTGGCAACAATTCTTCTATGCCCTACTTCTATGAGTTTGACTATTTTCATTATCATAACTGTATATTTCACCTAACATGTTGGTAAAGTGAAATTACTGGATCATATGATAGTTATAATGTTACTCTTTTGGGGGGGGCACACCCAGTGATGCTCAGGAGTTACTCCTGGTTATGTGCTCAGAAATTGGCTTGGGGACTATATGGAAAGATGGGGTTCAAACCGAGGTCTGTCCTGGGTCAGTCTCATGCAAGGCAAACACCCTACCGCTGCGCTATTGCTCCGGCCCCTAATATTACTCTTAAAAAAAACTTTTACATTATTTTCTTTATAGATGTATCACTTTGCATTCCTATCAACCGTACAAGAGTTCCAATTTCTTTATAGTTTTAATACTTATCTTTTATTTTTCATAACATCCATGCAAACAAGTATAATATATCTCATTGTGAGTTAATGTGAGTTTTAATGATGGTTAGAGATTTTGAGTATCATTTCATATGCCTGTTGGACATTTACCTATCTCCTTTGGAGAAATACATATTGTTTTTTTATTTTTTTCTTTATTTAAACATCTTGATTACGTATATGATTGTGATTAGGTTTCGGTCATGTAAAGAACACCCCCATCACCAGTGATACATTCCTACCACCAATGTCTCAAATCTCCCTCCATCCCACCCCACCCCCACCTGTACTCCAGACAGGCTTTCCAGTTCCCTCATTCATTCACATGATTATGGTAGTTCTCTGTGTAATTTCTATAACTGCACTCACCACTCTTTGTGGTGAGCTTCATGAAGTGAGCTGGAAGTTCCAGCTCTTCTCTCATTGTCTCTGAGGATTGTTACAAAAATGACTTTTATTTTTCTTAAAAACCCATAGATGAGTGAGACTATTCTGCGTCTCTGTCTTTCTCCCTCTGACTTATTTCACACAGCATGATAGATTACATGTACATCCATGTATAGGAAAATTTCATGACTTCATCTCTCCTGATGGCTGCATAATATTCCATTGTGTATATGTACTAGTTTCTTTATTCATTCGTCTGTTGAAGGGCATCTTGGTTGTTTCCAGAGCCTGGCTATTGTGAATAGTGCTACAATAAATATAGGTGTGAGGAAGGGGTTTTTGTATTGTATTCTTGTGTTACTAGGGTATATCCCTAGGAGTGGAATAGCTGGGTCGAATAGGAGCTCAATTTCCAGATTTTGGAGGAATCTCCATATCGCTTTCCATAGAGGTTGGACTAGATGGCATTCCCACCAGCAGTGGATACGAGTTCCTTTCTCTCCACATACCTGCCAGCACTGATTGCTCTTATTCTTTGTGATGTGTGCCAATCTCTGTGGTGTGAGGTGGTATCTCATCGTTGTTTTGATTTGCATCTCCCTGGTGATTAATGTCGAGGAACATTTTTTCATGTATCGTTTGGTTTCTTAATATTGACATAGGGGGGCCAGAGAGATTGCACAGTGGCGTTTGCCTTGCAAGCAGCCAATCCAGGATCTAAGGTTTGAATCCTGGCATCCCATATGGTTCCCCGTGCTTGCCAGGAGCTATTTCTGAGCAGATAGCCAGGAGTAACCCCTGAACACCACCGGGTACGGCCTCCCCCCCACAAAAAATATATATATATTGACATAGGTATATAATCAACATTTTCACTCTTAGAGTACTGTTATGAGCTTTTGAATTTGCCTTATTCTCTATTTCTAGTATCATCATTTGACATTTCACTTTAATATTCAGAGATACTAATTTATCTAACAACCATTCTCTCCAGATAACAATAAACATAAAAATGCCTTTTTGAGTATTAAAATAACAACTAAAATATTTTAATGAGCATTGTTAGCAATTTCAAAAACAATCCATATTTATCTACCTTCATATTTTTAACCTCATTCCCAGTTATCTGATCTTACTTTGTCTCTTTTGTAATTGAAAATTATGATCCACTTTCTTCAGTTCTTCAGGAAGATCTCAATTTTTTTTAAAGTTTTTGGTGATGCTCAGGGGCTACTCCTGGCTATGGGCTCAGAAAATCACTTCTGGCTTGGGGACCATATGGGATGTCAGGGGATAGAACTGCGGTCCGACTTGGATCAGCCACGTGCAAGGCAAACGCCCTAAAGCTGTGCCATTGCTGCGGCCCCAAGAAGATCTCAATTTGTAGAAAATGTAAAATACTGCATTGGCCAGACTTATACCTAAATATTTTCTAAATGTCTTACATATGTTTGTGTATGTATATATGTATATACATATGTATATACTTATAACTAGCAAAAACATTCATTTATCAAACTCAAAAATTTTTCACTCTAATAAAAGTCAATATATGTATATTTCTATTAAGGCATCATCTGTGTATATATACGCCATATGTTAATATATATTAAAATATAAATATTTGTATATATAAATATATACAAGAATTTTTTTGTTTGGTGGTCATGCCCAGTGAGTCTCAGGGGTTATTCATAGCTTTCTTTCCCTTTCGGAATTACTCCTGGTGGGCACAGGAGACCAAATGGGATACTGGGGATGGGACCTGAGTTGGATGCATGCAAGGCAAAATTCCCTACCTGCTGCACTATATTTTTGGCCTCACATCTAAATATATATAATATATAAATATATTATATATAATATAAATATATAATATATTAATGAACTATTTTTTCTGCTTACTACTTGGATGTCACAATGACTGTATACAATGGTTACAGATCTTTGGAGTGTGAGATTTCAGTGCCATGAGAATATGATGGTACTTTGCTCCAGTTCTGCAGCAATTTTAGACATCTTGACTTCTGAATACACTTTACAGTTATTGTCAAATAAGCATTTTGCAAATAGCCAGTACACAATCACTATGAAATGTGGTTTAGTTTGATAACCATTTTCTAACTCTTTACTCTTTAGTTACATACCCAAATAGTAAAAACTTTGGGGTAATTTAAAAGTGCTTTCAATAGCAGATTATTTCCTCTTCTAGAGGATTACCTTCCAAGTGATTGCTACTGCCAGCAGATCTCATGAGTAAACATTATTTAGGCAGTAATATTTTGGCAAGTGCTCCAAATTTCTTCCCTGTTTCTTGCCTTGGGCAAGAACTCTTATCTTTCACAGCAAAAAAAAAAAATGTAAGCATCACTTCTAGTGGTCAGGCCCTGAAGGATCCTAGATGTGCCCTTTAAAGTAAATAGTGCTTTGTTCTATTAACTATAAATAAACCTAATATTCTTAGGATATGTATTAGGAAAGTAGCCCAATGCATCTTCACAGATGTACATTTCTAACAGTCTCATTTATTTCCCAATATTTTTTTGTTCTGATCTTTCTTTTCTTTTCTTCCTTTTTACTATGGATTTATCTTTCTCATTATTACAGTTCAAGAAAGCTAAGATTATTTTAGTGGTGACCTTTTTGTTTTATGAGAAATTAATGCTCACATTTACTCCTAGGTGATATAAACTCAATAGATTGTATTTATCTCAAGATACTTAAAAGTGCTCCTTAACCTCTGATGAGAAATGCCATGGGAGTGTGGTTGTTGTGCTGAAAGATCAAGCAGTGTTTAAGATGGATGGTAAATATTTTCTTGATTTGCTACCTATATAAGTATACACATTTTTCAAAAGTGATTTATTGTGAAATTATCATGTTTGCATCTCCCATATTGAAAATAATCTCATTAAAAATTTAATTTATGCAGTCAAATGCTCGAATAACTAAAGCAATCATTGGGAAAAAGAATATGGGAGGAATTACTTTTCCCAACTTTAAACTGTACTACAAAGCAACAGTTATCAAAACAGCATGGTATTGGAATAAGGATAGGTCCTCAGATCAGTGCAATAGGCTTGAATACTCAGAAAATGTTCCCCAGAGATACAACCATCTAATTTTTGATAAAGGAGCAGGAAATCCTAAATGGAGCAGGGAAAGCCTCTTCAACAAGTGGTGTTGGCACAATTGGATAGCCACTTGCAAAAAATTAAACTTAGACCCCCAGCTAACATCATGTACAAAGGTAAAATCCAAATGGATTAAAGACCTCGATATCAGCCCCAAAACCATAAGATATATAGAACAGCACATAGGCAAAACACTACAGGACATTACAGGCATCTTCAAGGAGGAAACTGCACTCTCCAAGCAAGTGAAAGCAGAGATTAACAGATGGGAATATATTAAGCTGAGAAGCTTCTGCACCTCAAAGGAAATAGTGCCCAAGATACAAGAGCCACCCACTGAGTGGGAGAAACTATTCACCCAATACCCATCAGATAAGGGGCTAATCTCCAAAATATACAAGGCACTGACAGAACTTTACAAGAAAAAAACATCTAACCCCATCAAAAAATGGGGAGAAGAAATGAACAGACACTTTGACAAAGAAGAAATACGCATGGCCAAAAGACACATGAAAAAATGTTCCACATCACTAATCATCAGGGAGATGCAAATCAAAACAACGATGAGATACCACCTCACACCCCAGAGAATGGCACACAAAACAAAGAATGAGAATAAACAGTGTTGGCGGGGATGTGGAGAGAAAGGAACTCTTATCCACTGCTGGTGGGAATGCTGTCTAGTTCAACCTTTATGGAAAGCGATATGGAGATTCCTCCAAAAACTGGAAATCGAGCTCCCATACGATCCAGCTATACCACTCCTAGGAATATACCCTAGGAACACAAAAATACAATACAAAAACCCCTTCCTTACACCTATATTCATTGCAGCTCTATTTACCATAGCAAGACTCTGGAAACAACCAAGATGCCCTTCAACAGACGAATGGCTAAAGAAACTGTGGTACATATACACAATGGAATATTATGCAGCTGTCAGGAGAGATGAAGTCATGAAATTTTCCTATACATGGATGTACACAGAATCTATTATGCTGAGTGAAATAAGTCAGAGAGAGAGAGAAAAACGCAGAATGGTCTCACTCATCTATGGGTTTTAAGAAAAATGAAAGACACCCTTGTAATAATAATTTTCAGACACAAAAGAGAAAAGAGCTGGAAGTTCCAGCTCACCTCAGGAAGCTCACCACAAAGAGTGATGAGTTTAGTTAGAGAAATAACTACATTTTGAACTGTCCTAATATTTAGAATGTATGAGGGAAATGTAGAGCCTGTTTAGGGTACAGGCGGGGGTTGGGTGGGGAGGAGGGAGATTTGGGACTTGGGTGATGGGAATGTTGCACTGGTGATGGGTGGTGTTCCTTTTATCACTGAAACCCAAACACAATCATGTATGTAATCAAGGTGTTTAAATAAAAAAAAATTATGCATTAAAAAAAAATTTAATTTATACAAAATAACATAGAGCTAAAATTGGTGGCCTGTGAAATCAATGAAAATAAGAATGGCATCATCAGTAACAATGAGTATCTGGAGATAATTAATGGGTTGCTTCCTCTAAAATTTTCGAGAAAAATGGTCTTGAATTTAGTTGAAACTTCATATTTAAATTTGATTGGTACTACTCATACTGTTCTAATTTTGATAAGAGCATACTATTATCACTTACCACAATATGAAGGAGCCCCTTCAAATTAATGAACATGTTGGCTCAACCCTAGAAATATACACAACACATCACTGATATTCATATGTTAAGGAAGCTAAAAAATAATTTTTTAAATGAAACAAATGTTACAATTATCTTATGAAGTATTTATTGAAAAATACACTGAAGATAATAAACATTTGCTTTGGAAAATAAATATAATAAACATACAAAATATTTTATGATAAACAAATGGATAATATGAATAATATTGTATGATAAACAAATGGATAATATGATAAGCAAATGGATGATAAGCAAATCAAATTATGCTTCAATAGAAAAGTGTCATCTTGTTTTTAATAACACTGAATTGTCATCAAATAGTGCAGCCTCTCTACACTAAAACTTGGGAGAAGACCAGAGTCTACTATGAGAAGCAAGGTCCTCAAGTTTCTTATTTCCTGAAGACATTACAGTGAAATTGAGCTGTCATTAGAAAAATCCTAGGTGTAAGGTTCAGAGTCCTCCAAAATAGACAGTACACATAATTTCTTATGTATTTTTTTCTTGTTTGTTTTCTTGTATTTTTTTGTCTTTGGGCCACGCCCAGTGATACTCAGGGGCCACTCCTGGCCATGTGCTCAGAAATCGCTCCTGGCTAGGGGGACCATATGGGATGCCGTGTATCGAACCAGATCTGTCCTGGATCAGCCACATCCAAGACAAATGCCCTACCACTGTGCTATCGCTTCAGTCCCATAATTTATATGTATTTCTAAAAGAGATTTGTTTTCAGTTATGATTAAGTACCCTAGTCAACATAAAACATAAATTTGTGTGAACTAGATTTGTCTATAGAAATAATGAAGATATTGTAATCAATATTTAATGACTCAATTTCAGAATGTCACTTCTTTATGTTTTATGTAAAAAATTAGATAATTATCATAAAACAAATTGCTTACAGGAAGCCATATGTTCCTTGTTGGCTCATTAATTTATATTCCAGCTCCTCTTTGATTTCTAGATAAGGTGTTCATAATTTAGCAAAACTTAGATACTTCTGATAGTAATAGTACACAATAAATAAGCAAGTCCAGGACAATGAAAGTAAATGTAGGCCATTCTCACTGGAAGACAGCCAAAAATAGTCAAAAAAGTTTTCTTTGATGTGTGCTGAATAACTGTCAATCAAGATATCTCTGATTAGCTCTACAAGCACACTTTATGTTCTAAGGAAGCAAACCTAGAAAAGCCTATGAGAGAAAAAGAATTATTTTCTAGAATGGCAGTGTTTGGGTAAAAAAGAGTAAATTTTCTAATTTTGTGATAGGAGCTAATTGAAAGTAATTTCAGTTTCAAGTTTTTAAAGTTTAAATATGTCTTAATTATTTGTGTAACGAACTTTTTACAAATTCCAGTCACTCAGACAAAGGAAATATTTCATTCACAGCCTTTAGAAATAGAGAAAATCTATTGACTAATAGAGGAAGAAAGAAAGCTTGTTCTGGTTAATGGGGGTGAGAATTTATTTTCTATTAAAAAAAGACAAGTGATTTCTGAACTTTACTTTTATTTTGGTTGAAGTTTCTATCAAAAATATTACTCCTTTCTAAATGCATCTATTAGAGCCAAAGAGCAAAGAGCAACATACATACATACATACATACATACATACATACATACACATACATACATATATACATACATACAAATTCCTCTGTGCAGTGCCAGGAGTGATCCCTCAAAACAAGGAATCAGGTGTGAGCTCTAATAAGAGTCAGGTTTAGTCCAAAAACCAAAAAAAGAAAGCAAAAGACTAAGTCTATTTAAAATTACTATAATCAACAAAGAGTGAGCACTTGAAACAAGTTACTTTGGTCTATTATTTCACTGCTTTAAAACACTCCTAATTAATAGCTTGTTGTTTTCTCTGAAAGCAAACATTTTACTCCAAAAAAGAATGGAGGGGAGACCGATGGGTGGCAGCAGTGGCAAGAGAGCAATGCACAGCCTGATAGGACCCCCAAAGAAGGAACTTTGGCCTACCCACAGGTCAGAGGCCACACCAGAGAAGCAGCTGCTTAAGTGGATACAATATAATTTCTGTCACCCATAAACTTGACTTATATTTACCTGGCAGCAGGGAAGAATGGCAAGATTTAGGAAAAGCATCTTCAGTCTATCAAGAAACCATGGTAAATTTACACAAAAACCCATCACACCTTCTGGGTGAAGATTGCAATTTCTCAGACCCAATCAGTAGTAATCACCTATATAACCTGTTGGGAATAGAGTTCAGAGTGAAAATGCATCAGATGTTCAATGAACTCAAAGAAACAAAGGATCATATTGCCAATAAAAATGAGAATAATGTAAATCACAATGCTTTAAATAAAAAATTAAGTCTGTGGATATGAGAGCAGAATTGAGTAAAATACAAACAAAAATGTCAGAACTTAAAAAGCTTGGTAGGTGGAAGTCAAGGTGGCCAAGTGGTTAAGGCATTGGACTCGAAAAAGCTTGGTAGGTGAAATAAAAAGTTCATGGGAAGATCTCATCAGCAAAGTGACAGCTGCTGAAGACCAAATCAGTGAGCTTGAAAATGTCAGTACCTTGTATATTTTTTATATTATCCCCTTGTCTGATGGGTTTTGGGTGAATATTTTCTCCCATTCTGTGAGTAGCTTTTGTATCATAGGCACTATTTCTCTTAATAACTGAAACACAACTATAATCATGCTTGTAATCATGGTGCTTAAATAAATATTTCATATATTAAAAAATAAATTATAAAAATAATTTTATAATTAAAAAAATAAATAATCTAAAAATATATAAATAAGTAATTTTGATTCGTAAGCTACAGAGACAAGAGCTGGGCCCTCGGGAGAAGCCACACGCCAGGAGTTGGTCCCTTGCACTGGCATGTGGTGGGCACTGGGCAGGACAGCTAACCAAAGAATCCCTGGACAGCTAGCCAAAGCAGATTTATCTCAACCTTTTTCAAAAGTACGCGGGCGCATTTGTGCCCGCGCGACTTATACCCTTTTTAACATAGTCCAAAAATATTCTAATTCTTGACTGTTTGTAGGTAAGGAAATGGAATATCCTATATAGAGAGGATAGCACTCAAATAGATCTCTGATGTCAGTGTCTAAGTAAATGTTACTTTCTATACAGTTGTCCTCTCTGACTACCTTGCCTTAGCCTTAATCATTTTATCTATACAATGTATAGAGCCTTTCTTCTATATTGCCTTTCCACACCCAGAGACCTTTCTACCCCCCACCCCCATGTCCCAACTTGGATTTGTTATCTCCCCATTATTTAACCCTGTTTACCCTCAGTTTTTAACTCGTTAGGCACCAAGACTGACCTCTTTCCCAACAGACCACCATCCAGCTCCTCAATGAACGACACCCTCTTGATCCCTCCTCTTGTGTCTCAGCAAGAAACCACAACCAATAAGCCTCCTGAATCAAGCTTGTGACCCCTCTCTCCTCCTTCAAATCATGGACAGTTGCATGATACTGGATTCAACTGCCGCAAAACCCCCAGATCAAGGACACTATAGGATTCTGAAATAACACAAATCATATCTTAAACTCTAGACCAAAGTATGTGATATGAAAAAGTACCTTGGG
Source organism: Suncus etruscus (assembly GCF_024139225.1). Lineage (NCBI taxonomy): Eukaryota > Metazoa > Chordata > Mammalia > Eulipotyphla > Soricidae > Suncus > Suncus etruscus. Next base: position 59,442,823 of record NC_064855.1, read on the forward strand.
TTTCGCTCCTCACAAGAATATCTCAGAAGACCTAATTGGGAGGCCTATATTGCCTACGTTAGCTTAATACCTTTATAAAAATGTATCTTAAGATATGTATTCCTAAACATACAGATAGCCTCCCCAATCACTTTGTTTTTTTCAAATACTTTTTCCCTTTTTTTCTCAATTTCCTTTTTTTATATATCTCAATTTTATCTATATATTCTATTTTTTATATATACATATTTTTTTCTACCCTCACCAGTTTTGGTGCTGCTTGGTCAAAAACCAAGAAAACGTCTTGCCTGGGATAAAAGCTCAGATCACACCACAGATACTGTACGTGTAGCCTGTCATCCTTAACCTGGAATAGCACCAGCAATACAAAAGGACACCATATGTTTTTGAATAGAAACAGTAAATAAGGGGAAATCATGGACTCAGGCACAAGATCTTATCTTCTAGGATAAGAACTCACACTTTTTATACAAGGGTGCCTCCCATCCTGGACATATGTCATGTGGATACAACTCAGTTTCCACGAGATTGGACAGTGTTAGTTCATTCTCAAATCCCAGATCCCAGACGTAAAACTGAAACAAACCCATGCAACAACACCAGGAACTAAGCTGCTTTGGGAGATATACTTGTGCCAGTGTTAATATGACAACGAGGACAGCGAGGAAATGAAAACTTGAGCTAAAACCAGGAGATCCTATCACATCACCTAACACTAAGTGGAAATCAGAAGATGTATCGCCCTTTGAACTATGAAAAATAAGAGCACTAAGTACAGAAAACTGACTTTGACAACTGTGACTAAACAGAATGTACCTTGAGACCATTAAGGAAAACCCTACCCTACCCAGGTCTTTTACAAAAACCAAGACTTCTTAGTACAGAGGCCCAATTCTGACAACAGAGACTGAGCAGAACCATTGGAACCATAATTTCCTAGACTTCAGCTTAGGGAAAGAGCAAAACATGAAGAACATGATACAGAAAACTGAACAGACCAACAATGGTGGAACAGTACCTCTAGAACCTTAAAGACTCTATCCTAGGCCCTGACTTAGGACCTGTGCAAATACCAAGATTGCTTGCTATAGTGGCCTTATTTTCTCATCTATAACAGAGAAGAAAGGTTCCTGACACCAGAGGAAAAAAAAAAAACCCTGGGATATGGCAATGAGAAGGTATGGAGCCAGTGGTTATTCCCATGACGATATGCTTCAAGAGTGGAGAAACCCTGAATCTCTTAGGCCACAGGAATTTCCTTCCTACCCCAATACTTGCTGTGCCTATACAAAAAAAAAGGTGGGGTAACACAAACCCTGCCACTGCAGCACTTTTTCTGGTGTTGTTTTGTTTAATTTTATTTTTATATTACTTTTCTTCTCCTTTTTCTTCCACTCTTTTCTTTCTTTTCCACTTTTGTAGATATTATTCAGTGATTTTTTTTAGTAATTGATACCAATTTTTTCTCCTTTTCCTTAACCTTTTTACCTCCAACAGAATAGCATAATTTGAATCATTCAGCCTCATAAATTGAGGGGGGGAAAGAATGATACCAGGACCAGTCATATGAACATGTAGTGTAAATAAAAAATGACCAGATTGGGACACCAAACAGAATAGATACCCAACCTTTAACAAGCTGTAAGGCAGAGACCATTTGCATTAGGATTCTGGGGGTGGGGGGGGTAAAGGAGGGAGATGTGGGAGACATGCTGGGAACAAGAGTGGAGGGAAGATAACATTGGTGGTGGGAATGCCCTTCATTCATTGTCACTATGCATTGTAAATAATTCTGTGTAAATGAACTTCAGTCACAATAAAAAAATAAAATAAATAAATATGTAATTTTTTAAAAAATACAGTAAATTACATACAAAGGAGCATCCTTAAGATTAAAGCATATTTAGGGCCCAGAGAGATAGCACATGGGCGTTTGCCTTGCTAGCAGCCAATCCAGGACCAAAAGTGGTTTGTTCAAATCCCGGTGTCCCATATGGTCCCCCGTGCCTGCCAGGAGCTATTTCTGAGCAGACAGCCAGGAGTAACCACTGAGTACCGCCGGTTGTGACCCAAAAACAAGCAAAAAAAAAAAAAAACCCAACAACAACAACAAAAAGATTAAAGCAGATTTAGCAAAAGCAACCCCTCAGTGTTAAAGGCAGTGAAGGGTATAGTGAAAAACATCAACAAAATGAATGCCTCACCAAGAATACTACACCCACTTGAACTCTTATTAAGATTTGAAGTAAGGATGCATAACTTCACAAATAAACAAGTACCCAAAAACTTTACATTCTCAAAACAAACTTTAAAAGAGCTACTGAAGAATGTAAGCATTTTAGGACACAAGCAAATAAAACTTTTATGAAAAGATGGCACAAAATTCTATGGCAATAATTACTCTCAATGTCATGGACTAAATACACACATTAAGACCCACAGAGTCTAAAAATAGATCAGAAAATAAATCTAGTATTCTGTAAGATGCAAAAAATACATTTGAGTACCCAGAGAAAATACAGACTCAAAGTCAAAGTTTGAAAGAGAATCCTTCAGTAAACAACTCCCTGCAAAGGGCTGAATTGGGCATACTAATATTAGATAACATAGACTTCACAATCAAAAGGTTAGAAGAGACAGCTTGGGTCATTTCTTAATAATCAAGGGATATATACATCAAGAAGTAATCACTCTGAAAAACATATATATATCCAATGAGGGGCAAATAAAAGTTTAATACATCTGCTAATTAGGTTTGAGTAAAGACGTAAATAGCAACACCAAAGTAGCTTGGAGTTTTCAACACTTGCCTGTCGCATCTTGAGTAGATCAAATCAGGATAAAAACTCAACAAGGATATACTGTATTTAAAAAGAAAATAAATGGAAGATAAAAGGATTTTCATTCTCCCCCCAAAGCTAAACACACATTCTCCTCCAATGCAAATTACCACATGCCTAGGGCCACAAAACATAACTTCACAAAATCAAGAGGGCAAAAAATTATATAACCTAGCTTCTCACATTCATTAATACTAAAATTAGAAGTGAATTAAAAACAGCTAAAGGGAGAAATAACTCTAATATCTCATCAACTAAACAGCCTAGCTACTGGACAACCAGTGGGTCATAGAGGAAATTAAACAACTATCAGGATTTGTGGGGACACATCAAAAGCAGGCAATAAGAGGAAAAAGTATAGCTTTGTAATCATTTGTCAGGATGGAAGGGCCTAACATAAATAAACTTAATAGCACAGCTTAAGAAATTGGAAGATGGGCCAGAGTTATAGCTCAGCATTTGCCTTGCAGCATCTAACCCAGGACTGACCCTGGTTTGATCCCTGGTATCCCATATGGTCCCCCAAGCCTGTCAGGTGTGATTTCTAAATGCAGAGCCAGGAGTAAACCAACAAACAATCTCCATATCCATCCATGTATAGGAAAATTTCATGACTTTATCTCTCCTGACAGCTGCATAATATTTCCATTGTGTAGAAGGACCATTATTATGCTGCATGAAATAATTCATAGGGAGAGATAGACCCAGAATAGTCTCAGTCATCTATGGTATTTAAGAAAAATATAAAATATGATTGTAATAATGCCCAAAGACAAGAGATAGAGATGAGAGCTGGAAGGACCAGCCCACGATATGAAATTTACCACAAAGAGTGGTGAGTGCATTAAAGAAATAATTACTCTAACTACTATCATGGCAATGATAACGAGTGAGAAAAGTAGAATGCCAGTCTCGAATACAGGCAGGGGGTGAAGGAGAAGGGAGATGGGGGCATTGGTGATGGAAACTATAATCACACTTTTCAAGCTCTTCTAGGAAATGAAGAAATTGAAATACTTGCAGTTTCTACGATGCTAACATCACTGTGATACCAAAAGCAGACAGAACACCACACACACACACAAAAAAAAACCCCAGACTGATACCCTGATATACACAAATAAATAAATAATGTACACAAATAATAAATAAAGATCCTCAACAAAATACTATCAAATAAAATTAAACAATGCATCAAAAAGATCATATGTTATGACAAGTAGAATTCATTACAGAGATGTAAGAATGGTTTAAGACAGGGGTCTCAAACTCAGTTTACCTGGGGGCCACAGGAGGCAAAATCGGGGTGAGGCAGGGCCACATAAGGGATTTTGCTTACCGAATATTCGCAATAAAAAATCGCATTAGTAAGAAAAAAATTGCAAAAAATCGCATTAAACATTTGCATACCCCCAACAGAACTGCTCGAGGTATGAGGATATGATTATTGCGATTTTTTTCTTACTAATGCTATTTTATAATTGCGTATTATTTGGTAAGCGAATAATCATGAATACTGTGATATTTGAAGGCCGGTTGCGGGCCACAAAATGTTGTACGGACAGCCGCAAATGGCCCACTGGCCGCGAGTTTGAGACCCCTGGTTTAAGACATGCAAGTCAATCAGCATAATACACCTTATACAAAAATTATATAATAATATCAACAGATGCTAAGAAAGCACTTTACAAGATACAGTACCATTCATTGATAAAAAAATACTCAACAATATTTATTGTGCCTATGCAAAAACGAAAACAAAAAAACCTTGCCACACCAGCCCTCCTTTCTTTTTACTTTTCTCTTTTTTTTCCCCCATTCTTGTGTTATAGTTTGGTTGTTGTATTTGTTGCTGTGGTGCTTTTTTGTAGTTGCTGAGTTTTTTCTTTTGTTTGATTTTGTTTCTTTTTGTTGTTTTGTTTATTTTGTTTTTGTTGGGTTTTGTTTTTTGTGGGTTTTTTGTTTTTGTTGTTGTTGTGTTTTTTTTTCTTTTTTTAACTTTCTTCTTTTTAAATTGATATTTATAACCCCTAGACAGACTCCTCCTGGGTTTTTTGGTTGGTTGGTTGGTTTGATTTTTGTTTTTGTTTTCTTTTCTTTTTTTTCTTTTTTTCTTTTTTTTCAAACAGAACCATATAACTTGAATCAACTTGTTCTGCCTCATAAATTGAGGAGGAATAGATGGATGGTACCAGAATCAAACAGTCGGTTATGAACATGAGTAGAAATACAAAAAGGATAAGACTTAAACACCAAACCCAAAATCAACAACAGAATTGATGCCCAATCTTCAACAAGCTATACACAGGTGGGACCAGTTATACTAGCCGGGGGGGAGCAGGGGACAATTGAGAGGGATGCTGGAAATGGATGGACGGAGGTCAACACTAGTGGTGGGGATACCCCTGATTCAATGTCATTATGTACCTCAAATATTATTGTGAAAGATTTGTAATTCACGTTAGTCACAATAAAAATTATGGAAAAAAAAGAAAAGAGAAAAAATATCTGGGAACCTAGTGGAGGGAGGTTGTTACTGGTGATAGAATTGGTGCTGAAACATTGAATGTCTAAAATTCAACTGTAAATAACTTTGTAAATCACAATGCTTCAAATAAAAATATGAATTTAAAAGAAAATACTCAACAAGATGTGAATTGAAGGAATTTTTCTCAATATAGTAAAAGCCATGAAGCCCATAGAAAACTTTATCATCAATGAGGAAAAACTAAAAGCTTTTCCTCTAAGATTTGATACAAGAAAAGGTTGCCCACTTACTTCTATCAAATATATTAATGTAAGTACTTGCCATGGTATTCAAGCAAGAAAAAAACTAAAAGGGTATCCAAGTAAAAAAGGAAGAAGTCAAAAACTCTCACCATTTAAAAATACTATGATACTATATTTAGAACTTAAAGATTCTACAAATAAACTTCTAAAAACAAGAGAATTTTACATTAAAGTAGTAGGCTGAAAAACTAATATATGTATCTATGGCCTCTCTATATTCAAATAATAAAAGTAAAGTGATATTAATAGAACAATCCCATTCATAATTTGCCTCAGAAAATAGTCAATACTTTGGAATCAAACTAACTAAAGAATTAAAATACCATTCAAAGAAGACTATTAAACACCACTTCATAAAATAGAGGGCACGAAAAATAGAAAACTTTCCTGCTCATGTATTAAGAGAATTAATATCACTAAAATGTCAATATACCCCCAAAGCATTGTAGAAATTTAATTCAATCTCTATAAGAATACCCATGACATTTTTTAAAGACATAGATCAAAGACTTCTGAAATTAATGTGGAACAATAAACCTCCACAATTAGCTAAAGCAATTATTGAGAAAAAGAAGATGGGAGGCACAAAAAGTTAAATAAAACTGGATTAAAGACCTTGATATCAGATCTGAGAACCTAAGATACATAGAGAAAAATGTATTTTCCATGACATTGATGCCAAAGTATTTTAAAGGATGAAATGTCACTGCCAAGCAAGTGAGAGCAAAGACAAACAAATGAAACTATATTAAATTGAGAAGCTTCTGCACCTCAAATAAAATGATGACCTAGATACAAAAACTCATCAATGATTGGGAGGAATTGTTCACCAAGTACCCATATAATAACGGTTTAATATCTAAGATGTATAAGGCATTGGTAGAGCTTAAGAAGAAAACAAATCTAAACTCATCTCAAAAACAGGGAGAAGAGATTGAAAAAAGAAAACTTCCTCAAAGAGGACACACAGATGGCCAAAAGTTACATGAAAAACTGCTCCACATCATTAATCAACATGGATATCCAAATCAAAACAACAATGTGATATCATCTCACACCACAGAAACTGGCACACATCACAAAGAACAAGAACAACCAGTGCTGGTGTAGATGTTTAATAAAAAAGGGGGGTCTCTTATTTCTTATTTAGTGCTAGTGGAAATGAAGATTGGCTTAATCTTTTTGGAAAAAAAATATATATTACTCAACAAAATTAGAAATCAAAGCCCCATATGTCCCAGCAATACTGCTCCTGAGAATATATGCTTGGGGCCCAAAAACCACAATACATGTGGTCTATTATTTATTAACATATTATTCACAATAGTCAGATTCTAAAAATAATCCACGTGGGTGTGGCCCAAAATCCAAAAAACAAACAAACAAACAAACAAACAAAACACAAACTATCTCACTACTTAACACCATATACAAAAATGATCTCAATTGAATTTAAGAGTTGATTAAGACTTTAAAATATATAAAATAAAACATAGATTCCAGGACCTCAACATTATAGATATATTTGATGACTCAAATCTGATGCCAATGAAACCATAAAAAAATAAAAAGTGGAATTACAAAATATTTCAAGGAATTACAAGCAAAATATATTACCACAAAGCCAAAACACCACTTGAACATATTTCATCATACATTATTCAATGATAATCTAATATCTAAAATATATAAAGAACTCAATAACGGCTTGGTATTTCTGGAGAGATACCAACTTAATCAAAAAATTAACAAAAGATATGAAGATACTTCTCTAAAGATACACAGACCTACACATGTGAAAAATATTCAATATGACATTCATGAGAATTGCCAATGCTAAAACGACCTGGGTTGAGGAAAAATAGTGGATGAGTCTGAACATATGTAAGGCAAAAAAGAATCAGAGAAATGGTACAGACTTTAGGATACTTGCCTTGAATGTGGTAGTCCTTGGGTTGATTCTGGCATCACATATAGTTTCCCAGGTGCCACCAGGAATCAATATTGAGCAGAGAACCAGAAACAGCCTCTGAGCACTCCATGTATGCCAACCCACGCAACCCCACTTTCTACAAAAAAACAAAAAACAAAACAAAAAAAAAAAAAGATTGAACTATTCCAATTACGTTCACCACTAAAACTTTATTTAAAAAATTGAACAGCTTTGGGGCCGGAGAGATAGCCGTGGAGGTACGGTGTTTACCTTGCATGCAGAAGGACTGGTTCGAATCCCGACATCCCATATAGTCCCCCGAGCCTGCCAGGAGGGATTTCTGAGTGTAGAGCCAGGATTAAGCACTGAGCGCTGCCGGGTGCGACCCAAAAACAAAAACAAAAACAGACCAAAAAATTGAACAGCTTTATATATTATATATTATATATTATATATTATATATTATATATATATCTTTATATATTAAGAAATAGTAACAAGATCAAATACACTATTAGAAGCCAGATTTATAAAGTATTGGCTCCCTAGAAACGTGTAGAGTGATCTCTAAGTCTTAAAATTTATTTCATAAATAGGGGCTGGAGTGGTGGTTGCAGGGAGTAAGGCGGTCTGCCTTGCACATGCTAGCCTAGGATGGACTGCGGCTTGATCCCCCTCATCCCATATGGTCCCCCAAGCCAGTATCAATTTGTGAGCATATAGCCAGGAGTAACCCCTGAGCGTTAACGAGTGTGGGCCAAAAAATAACAACAAAAAATTTTATAACTAATCTGTAAATACATAAATTTAGAACCAAATTTTAAAAGTCTTAGGTCTGGATTTATTTAGACTTAAGTCTAATATTTGATTCCATTTCTAAGACACTAGCCCCCCCCCCCAGCTTACACCTTTTGCCTCTTTTAATCACCCAAAATATTTGGAAACTGACAGCCTCAAATGGTTTAAAAAGGAAAAAAATAACTTATGAATGTCTAAGTGTGAAATTCTTGGTGAACACAAACCAGACTAATAAAATTATTTCTCCATTCTTTGGGGAACTTCAATAGCATAAAATACTTATTCTGTAAAAACAAATTTGGTTCAGGTGCCCAATTCACCATTCTTGTTTTATTTTATGTAAAGTAACTTTCTAATCCTCAGATAAAGTAGAAAGAAAACAAGTTTAAAAGTTCTTACTCAGAGGGGCTAGAGCAATAGCACAGTGGTAGGGCATTTGCCTTGCACGTGGCTGACCCAGGACCAACCTGGGTTCAATTCCCTGTGTCCCATATGGTCCCCTGACCTAGGAGCAATTTCTGAGCACACAGCCAGAAGTAACCTCTGAGCATCAGCAGGTGTGGCCCCAAAACAAACAAACACACAAACAAACAAAATAAGCAAACGAAAAACTTTTTACCCAGATAGAATTTATATCTTTTAGGAAACAATGACAAATTGTACTATAAATTTATAAATATAAATTAATTTTTTTCTCCATAACTAGAACAATTAGTTGGTGACATAATGGAAACACTCAGCAGTAAATAAAAATATCCCAATATTGTATAAAGTATAAAAGAAAAGAAAAAGATTCAAATCTTTATTTTTTCTTTTTTTTGCCACTTAATTGCAGGAATTGGTTTTTAATGAATTCCTGCACTTTTATTTCTGTGTGTTGCTGACTGCTTGGCTTAAACACCTAAGAAGTTAGAAAAAGTAATAATTACAAATAAAATTACTTATTTTGTTAAAAATAAAGGATGTGACATCTGAATATATAGTTACAGTATATATATATACACACAAATATATATGGATATACACACAAAACCTTGTCATTATAAATTACCTTTGATCAAACGAGATATATGTACATCTTTTTAAAGAATTTTCTTCCATTTAAAGCCCAGAAATGTCTTTCTTATGGACCTAAGAGTCATCAGTTTGGCTCTCATTAATCCTTGAGGAATACCAAAGGCCTCATCTTAGTGAATACCTCCTTTAAATTGCAGAACTGCTTCATGACATAAAGGTATGAATTTATTTTTCATGTACATGAACCCAATTAGATAACACATATGGTCAACCCAATTACCAGATAAATTTAGGATGAACTGATTTGAGGACTAGTTATTGTTTATCTTGGCAAAGTGGAAAGTATGTTCTCTTAGACTATTTAAGGTGGTGAGGTTTCTTTTTCTTGTTCAATTTCTCAGCAACTACCTATTGTAAGCTTTATATTCTGGCTTAATATTCATTCAATAACAAGAACATTTTGGTTTTTTACTGCCTTTGTAAACAGATTTCTGAGTTGGTAGTTTTTTTGGCTTTGATTGCTTTTCCCCAACAGTAAATTTTTCATCCTAAAATCATGATCCCAATCCAGTTTGGAAACCTGGAATATAAATTAAAAATCCCACAAGAAAAAATATATAACTTTCTTAGAAAATTATATGGAAACTTCTTTAAAGCAATGAAAAATTACTTTCCATAATAACCAGTAATTCTGCTTCTGATTCTACACACAGACCCAAAAACTCTATTCAGAAAGGACCTTTGTATTCCTATATTCACTGCAGCACTAATAACAATAGCCAAAATCAAATAATGACTCGAGTTTTTAAGAACAAATGACTGGATAAAGAAGCTATGGTACATATACACAATAGAATACTACTTGAATATTTTATTGTTCACTTACTTAATCTCTGTTAACCTAGAAAACTATTATTTGTAATGCAAAACTTGTGAGCCCTTCTGGAAAGAAATCTGTCTGACACTTCCTTCAGCAGGGAAGGTATATCTTTTCCTTTGGAGAACATAGCTTATAGTCACACATAAATCAGCAATGGGGATATGACCTAATAAATCTATCCATAAAGGATTTTACCACTGTGCTATTATCATACAGTACATATTATTTCCAGTATAACTCTATTTTACACAATTTGGAGGGTATCTTTGAAGATGAATTGTACTCTGTGAATTCTAGAATAAGAAGATATTGATGCTCTGTGGTGTGTTCTGTAGACATTTTAGTACATAAAGTACATGTATATTGTATATTCTGTAATCCATTAGCAATGTGTCTTATGATGGCACTAGGCAAAAAGAATTTATACTATATTGTGGTTCATGACCAAAACACTATCATTGAGCACATTACTATATTTAAAATTTCTGTGACAATTTAATGTCATCAAAGGGCATTTGCACACTATATTATTATTATTTATTTATTTATTTTTAGGGGCCACATCTGGTGATGTTCAGAGGTTACTCTGATGACTCTGCACCAGGAGTTACTTCAGGTGATACCCAGAGAACCATATGGGATGCTAAGGATCAAACCCAGGTCAGCTGCATTTAAGGAAAATACCTACATTATGTTCTGTCATTCCAGTCCCATTTTTTTCCTTTTAGGGCCACACTCAGCAGTGTCCAAGGCTTACTTCTGTCTCTGTGCTCAGGAATCACTCTTTACTGACTTGGGGACCATATGGCTCTGATGTTATGATGTCAGCTTTACTTAAACAGGTAATATCAAGTAGCTATTTTTCTAAATTTTATGAATTACTTTTTAGTGCTCACTGGATATTTTATTTGATAATTCTTTCTGTATTGTTGTAGTGTTTCAATTACCTTTTTCCTGTCCTCTCTCAAATTGAGGTTGAAAGCCTCTAGAAGGACTCCGCCCATTTTCGCTTATTTGATTTTTTACCTTATTCTATTGCTTTTCTTTCCTTCAAACAAAACCACATAACTCTAGCTATTTAGCTCCACTTCCCAAATAAAGGGGAAAACAAGGGAGGGTACCAGGACCAAACAGATATATGATCACTAGTAGTAAGCTAGACACAGAGGGGACCACTTACCCTAGCAGCCCAGGGGGTGATGGTGATGGTGGGGGATATGGGTTGCAGAAAGGGAACTGGGGTGGTGGGAGGACAAATTTGGTGATGGGTATTTCCCTGATTCAATGTTAATATGTACCTAAAATACTACTTTGAAAGATATGTAAGCCAATATGGTCAAAATAAAATTTTTAAAAAAATTTATGAATTACTTTTAATATGTCCATTATTTTAATATTCTAGAAATTGTATGTGCTCTAAAGAAGAAGCAGTGGCTTCTTTGCTTGTAGATAGATACTTCAGTTTTGGAATTAGGGCATTTCCTGAATAAGTGCTCTTTGTTTCATTTGTAATTCAGAATTTCTATCCCAAGAGATGTACTCTAAATTCATAATTATCATCCTGAAGACCTATGCTTACTTACTAAAAAGCAAAATGACCTCAAAAGGGAAATGGAAGACCCTGGATATTATGATGTATTCTGTGACTGACCTACAGCCATTTACCAAGTCCTAAAGCTGTCAGAGCCTGACCATAGCCCTCAACTTCTCTGCTATACTTTGCTCTGATATTGCAAATAGATAACTAGTATATCTAAATTAGTGTGAATATCTAAAATATATGTGTTAGTGCATAAATTCTAAATATTATGTCAATTTTAATTTTCACTCATGCAATCCAACAAAGAGCCATCATCTACAAAAGATTTTCAAATAGCATTATTTCTTTCAAGGCCATTTTATTATGACATTGATGAAGAACAAAAATTGATGTGCTCTCCATGTCTGCATGGTTTTTCTCTAAATACTCTGGTTTCACTACACACTTCAAAGGTGTGCATGTCTCATGTCTCTATTGTCACACTCTGAGGTAAGTGTGTGTGAATACAACTTGTAATGGAAGGGCATTTTTTAGAAGGTTGGTAATGCCTGCCTTTTGTCCTGAGCTGCTAAGATAGGTTTTGATCCCTCACAACACTAACCCCGAAATAAGTAGATTAGGGGATGATTTATTGAATGAATGACTGCAAATGACTATCTAATAGTACAAAGTCCAAGAGATTTTCACCAACTGTCCAAAAATTCACCATTATCCTGATATAATGTATAAGGATATATTATATATCATATATAACACTCTTATAATGCTTCCCAATTTATCCAAGTGTGCCAGAGCCTTTTTATTATTTTCTGTATTTGCAGAGATATTTGTGTAAAATATTTATTTTACATTTATCTCTTTTTCTATTTATCTCTTTTTATCCCATCTGATTTGAGCCTGCCATGTTTCTGGTAGAGCATTTTGGTAGAATCTGAATCTTCTCTTTCTGGCCTTATTTCCTGCCAGTCAAAATAATTAGAAGATTTATCAACCCCTGACCACATTCATTTGTGCAAAAAATATGTGGTTTTGGAGCTGGAGAGATAGTACGTCAGGTAGGGCACTTGATTGCATAAATCAAACCCAAGTTCTAATCCTGACACCCTTTATATATGGTCCTCTGAGTTTTGTTAGGATTGATTCCTGACCAGAGTCATTAGTAAGCCCTGAGTACTGCCAAGAGTGGCCCCAAAACAAGACAAAAATATTGGGTTATCCACTTTCAGAATCTTTGTGATTCTCTAGTTACTGGTCAACTTAGAAAAACATGGCCACTGGTCAACTTAGAAAAGCATCGAGATTGTTAGGTTACACCTTATTTTACCCAAAACAAAGATCACCCCTGGTTTCTTTGTATCTGTTTGTTATGACTTGATTTTACCCCAAAACAGATATTGTAAACCTGGGTGGGACAGGCTCAGGATAGCCTGAGCTATCTGCCTTTACTCTACTCTTAATCCCCCACCTGGGGGTAGTCTCTGTACTCAAAAAAAAAAAACAGTTCAATAGGCAGCGTGATTTCTGTACAAGGTAAAAGATTACCATACTATTCATGTTTAACACTCAGAGTGATTTAGATTATTTTATACATGACCCTGCTTTACCTGGGGTTGAGATATGGCACGTGGGATTATTTTACACAATAAAAAATAAAATAATGGAAAATGCCCTTTCTTCTGAGGCCTGTTATGTCAATGTTCAGGGTGTAAGGTCTCTTTGCACTACAAGATTTGTGTGTTCCAATTTCTATTAGATAGGATCTTATTTGTATGTATAGTATTTTCCCATTTTAATGTGCCTATGCAAAAAGGAGCAATGCCACGTGGCATTATTGGCGCATATGGGGGCCATAAGAACAAGTCCAACAATCCCCATGACATGGTTCGATCATATGCATTAAACTGGGGGACTCTTTCAACAAAATTCCTTGTTGAACAGCTCATAAAGGGAAGATAAAAAGTGGTTAGAAACATCACTGTATAAGAGAATATTTAGTAAGACTTATAGCTGTCAGAGAAAAAACACAAAATATTCTAAAGAAATACATGTCCATTTTATGTCTTTTGAAACAGTATGGGGTTGTCACACACAATGCACGGCTTTGGTCTGTGATTAGGATTGTGCAGTACTAAAGTTAAAAAGAGTAATGTGGGTTAGTGATGTTTGGGTGGGGTGAGAGAGTTAAAGAGTAAAAATGAGCTTTGTAGGGGTGTGGGAAAGGGCAGAATACAAAATGGACATTCTGGATACTTTATTCTCACCTTTAATGGTGAGGTGAAACAAAAGGATGCTCCACATCCTGACTTCAATGTAGGATATGCAGATTCCAGGATATTTAATACAGAAACATGATACCAACAACAGAGACTGTGTGAAAAATAAAAGTGTGTTGGCACTACAGACAATGTCTTGGATTGGACGATCTAGCTTGCCTAGAGCCTAGAGTTGGTCTGATGCCAGGAAACTTCAGGGGTCGGGTCTCTGTATTTAGGTCAAGGTTATTCCTTTCCATGTCCCTCATATTTTGGTGGGCCTATGCAAACAACAATTGCCACTCTAACACCGTTTTTACTGTGCTCCTTTGACTCTAATCCTTAAAAAAAATCACTTAAAATTTGAGGTTAATTTAAGCTAATATGCATGTACATGGAAATGTAAAAAATACTATGCCTCTAGTGTTTAAGGAGTTATGTAAATTTATGGCTTTAGATTGCCTTGTGTGCTGTTAAGAAATATTATAATGTGTTACAATCTGGGGACTTGAGGGACAAAGTAATTGTACATGGATTCTGTTTTATTTATCTTAATGGTCTTTGGCTGAAAGTTCAAAGTTAAGATATCAGCAAGGGGACTTCTTCTGAGAATTATGTTATGGGTGATTGTCCTTCCACTGTAACTTTACCTTGTCTCTTTCTTTGCATCTTTGTTCTCATAATTAAAAATAAAAAAATGAAATAATGTACATATAACATAAGATGTGTGTCTTTGTGTGTCTTGTTTTGTATAGAATTTAAAAGAAAAGGAAAAATCTTTAGGTTTTTCTAATAGGTGGGCAACAGAATGGCACTGAAATATCACACAAGGATACAATTATGTTTCTTGACTAACAAGCCTAGAGCTATGTGCTTAACTGCAAAAGACCAAGAGTATCTGAAAGACAGAATCAAGTTAAATGTCAAAAGCATAGAGTTGCTGAGGGATGCCATAGAAGGACCTACAAAATAATTTCTCACCATATTTCTTGGTCTAATTTGAGCATCAAATTCCTTCTTCCTTCTAAATAACATTCTCCCTGCCACAAAGAACACTCACGAACAGTCATAATGTTTTCTTTTGGTTTCGGTTCCCTTCATTGTTTTTTGTTTTGTTTTGTTTTGTTTTTAGTTTTGTTTTTATTTCGGGACTGTGGTTATTGTTTGGTTATTGTCTTTATTGCTGTGGTGCCTTTCGGGTTTTGTTTGTTTGTTTGATTTTTTAATGTTTTTTGTTGTTGTTGCTTTTTCTGTTGTTTTTGTTTTCTTGTTTGTTTTTTTTTGTATTTTTGTTATGTTTTTCTTTCTTTTTTCCCTATCTTCTCTTAAATTGATATTTATAACCTCTAGATGGACTCCTCCCAGTTTTTGATTGTTGGATTTTTGCCCCCTCCCCTTTTTTTTCTTTCTTTCAAACAGAACCACATAACTTGAATCATCTTGTTCGGCCTCATAAATTGAGGGGGAAATAATGGATGGTACCAAGACCACACAGGCATGTGAACATTGAGTAAAAATTAAAAAGTGATCAGACTTAAACACCAAATACAAAGCCAATGAAAATAGTATCAATACCCAATCTACAACAAACTAGACATAGAGGGACCACTTATTCTAGCAGCCCTAGGGGCAAAGAAGGGGGATTTGGGATGCATGCTGGGAACAGTGATGGAGGGAGGACAACACTGGTGGTGGGAATGCCCCTGATTCAATGTCACTATGTACCTAAAATATTATTGTGAAAGATTTGTAATTCACTTTGGTCAAAATAAAAATTATTTTTAAAAAAATGACTCTCACATTTAAAAAAATTGCTTTCTGGGAGAGGACAATCTATTTTCCAAATAGGCTTTTATACAATGTAAAGCACATAGTATCCTTTCCTCATGTCAGCTCCCATTCTCCTCTGTGTTGAGATAAAAAAAAAAAAAACATAATCTTCCATAAAAAGGAAACCAATCTCTGCAGATTTATTGTGAGGAATGACTGACAGATTGACTGTGTGGTTCAATCATCACTTGACAAAATCAAATGCTCAAGAATTTTGAAAGTGCAGTAAAGTTCTCTAGTGCTCTTTAGACCATTGTGCCTTCCCATGATTTAATCAGAACAGCAAAAACAGGTGTGCACTGCAGTTTCAACTAGAGTAGCTGTTTTGAAAAGTTCTTCATCAAGAACTACAAAAAAAAAAAAAAAAGAATACCAGCCATATGACAGACATCTCACTGGTTAGCACCATAGAAGAAAGTATCCTGGAGTAAAGTCAAATGTACTTTTTGATATCCACACAGTGTTGAAATTTTCTAGTAAAAGGTAAAATCAAGTTTTAGCAGGTCTGTGAGTCTTGAATTCTTTAGACATAGAATGTGGAAATTATGTTTGTTAGTGCCTTCTTTAAAAGGAAAACAAAACATGAGAAAAATTACAGCTATAATAATTCAGAAAATTCAAAGTTTCAAGTGAAAATTTATTCATCCTGAGAGATATGAGGGATATGAGCTCAAACTACTTTTAACTTAATGTTAAACTTCAACCCAGACACAAAAAGGCATAATTAAAAACAAATCAGAAAGTAAGATATATCCTAGAATAAAAAAAATTGCTAGAACAAGGTCTAAGTAAAATTTCTAAAAAAGTACATTTTTCTTGAAAATATTTTACATGTGATCATTAAATGAAAGCTTTTTACAACTTATTTTCTAAAGACCACCTTTTTACTTATATAACTAATCAAATTGTTAATCACAATTTAGTCCACTATTCCAAATGCTGGTAAAACATCTCTTGAAAATAACTATGTAGTATATCTTTTACATTCATTTTTTGTTAAACAACTTTGTCAATATAGAACA
Source organism: Suncus etruscus (assembly GCF_024139225.1). Lineage (NCBI taxonomy): Eukaryota > Metazoa > Chordata > Mammalia > Eulipotyphla > Soricidae > Suncus > Suncus etruscus. The sequence continues at coordinate 59,459,725 of NC_064855.1, forward strand.
AGAGTCTATATGTGTGTAAATAAATAGCATTATGTATGCCAATAAATCTTTATTTGCAAAATAAAGAGAACAGGTTAGAGAACACGTTGGACTTACTGTGCAAGTTGTTACAGAGCCCTAAGCTAGACAAACTAAATAAAGAAGACTTATGGCAGTAACACCAGAAAATCATTTTAAATATTAAATTTATGCCACTGTTCATATTATTAAACTGTTTGCACACCTTTTACTAAGAGGTAATTTATCCATAGCTTCAAAACATATAGAAATTTCCACTTTTTTACATATTTACAATGGAAACTTAATTTAAGTTCAGTATTCTAAGCAATATGAAATCTTGGTGACAGGTGCACCGATTGAGAGCTTAAGTGATGGTTGATTTTCTTATGCTACAATGCATGATTGAAGATTCTGTTTACATAATGAAGTCTAAACTGGAATTTGCAAAGCTTTCCATTGCATCAGTATTGTACATGAAGAACTGCCCCCCATAAATAAAAAAAAAAGCCTCTAGGCTCTCTGAATTTGGGATGCTCCTAATAGAAATCCTATTATGGTATCATTAAGTGTGGCTCAAAAAGTCACAATTCTAGCAGGTAAAAAAATTCAAGATTATCTGAAAGAAAGAGAACTGAAATTACATAATAGGTGCAGATATTTGACACCCAGAAGTTCTATTAGTGTATGAATGTCCTTGACAGAAATTGATAGTTAAGTTATAACTTTATATGTTGTTTCTTTAAGTTTATCATATGAAGGTTCCCACAAAGGTTGGTGAGTGCAGTTAGAGAAATAACTACACTAACAACTATCATGACAATGGTAGTTAGTGAAAGAAATAGAATGCCTGTCTCGAATACAGGCTGGGGAGGTTGAGAGAAGAAGGAGATGGGGGCACTGTGGTGGAAAGGTTGCACTGGTGAAGGGTGGGGTGTTCTTTTTTTATAACTGAAACCCAACTGCAAACATGTTTGTAATCATGGTGGGTGCTTAAATAAAGATATTTAAAAATATAACTCATAGTTGAAACATTTTTCAGGAATTTTTGTCATTTTAAGATGGTTGCCTCTGTGTTACAACTCAGTGTTACTCAGTGTTACAGCTCCTCTCTTGGCATAATCCAAATCAAATGACTGGGTAACACAGTCCTTTTCCTCAGTAAAGGACAACTTTAGATGGTCATCACAACTGCAAAGCTCTGCAAAAGATAACTGAAATTATTGAAATTGCATGGCAGGTCAACTTGTTTTCAGTCCAATTCTGCTCCTACCCATACTTAGTAGATATTGCTCTAGGAATATTCACCCACAAATACTTTTTTTTGTTTGTTTGTTTGTTTTGTTGTTGTTTGTTTTTGGGCCACACCCGTTTGACACTCAGGGGTTACTCCTGGCTATGAGCTCAGAAATCGCCTTTGGCTTGTAAGAACTATATGGGACGCCGGGGGATCGAACCGCGGTCCGTCCTACGCTAGTGCTTGCAAACCTTACCTCTAGTGCCACCTTCCTGGCCCCCGGTCACCCACAAATACTTAATACAAACATTTGCACATGAAATCCTTTCTTTTCTTTTTTTTTTTTTTGTTTTCTTTTTTGTTTTTTTTTGTTTTTGGGCCACACCCGATGATGATGCTCAGGAGTTACTCCTGGCTCTCTGCTCAGAAATAGCTCCTGGCAGGCACGGGGGACCATATGGGACACCCGGATTTGAACCAACCACCTTAGGTCCTGGATTGGCTGCTTGCAAGGCAAACACCGCTGTGCTATCTCTCCGGGCCCATCCTTTCTTTTCTTAAGAAAAAAAAAAAAAAAAGTATTGTAAGTCAACAAGTATATGTGAACAGTCTTTACATATAAAAGGGGTTAATAATTTCTAGCTCAAAGCACTGTTGTTAGTAGCCAACATGCTAAATCAAGAGCAATAAAATCCATATTGAAAATCACAGCAAAAATTTAACATGAAATATTACAATATTTTGCTATTATTTTTATGCCATTGTTTGTTTTAACAAAAAGAACTTAGTGATTTAACCATGTATATCTGCAATAAAGAAATTTTAAAATCAGAGTTGACACATTTGAATTTAGCACACAAAATTAAATCATTGAAAACTTTACCCCTTTTAACAATATTTTAAACTTTTAGAAATATTTTATTAACTTAAAGCAATGTTAAGTGTAGCCTCTTACAGGCTGCTTTTTATCTATTAAGCATTTTCTCTTAAAAATAATAAAAGAGCAATTTAAATTTAATTAGCCAGAGAAACTGAGGCAGACAGACAGAGCAGCTGCAGAGTCCTTTTTGTGACTCAGAAGTGCCATTTCTACACTGAGGTCAGTGCAAACTGAAGGAAAGAGAAACACCAAAACAAGATGAGAAATATTCTATCCATCCAGCTGGGCTCCACCCAGCCACACAGCCCCAAGTAATATGCAGACAGAGCAGCCATAGTATCCTCTTTGTGACTCAAAATAACCATGTTCACTCTCAAGTCAGTGCACCCAAAGAAGATCATTGCTGGTTGGGAAGGGGAGAATGGGATGGCTACACATTGTCTAGTCAATGAGACTTATCATAGAACATAATATACACCTCCCGACTGCAAAGGTCACAATGAGAAATAGAAAAATCATCACACTGAGTGAGAAAAGATGGTAGCTCTGAGGACCCAATCAGTATCAGCCAGCTTTATAACCTCTCTAATGAAAACTTCAGAGAATAATATTCTAACTATCTTTTCTTCTCTTTCATTATTTGTGTATAGAAAAGCCATGAATTTTTTGCATATTACTTTGTAACCTGCCACTTTACTATACATATACTATATATATGGTATATATACTATATGTACATTTTACCATATAGGCTTTATATATATTATATATACATTTTAATATATAGTATATACTATACCACTATTTCTAGAAGCTTTTTGTGGAATCTTTTGGATATTCTAGATACAGTATTATGTCATCTGCAAACAGCGTGAGCTTTCATTTCTTCCTTTTATATGTGGATTTCCTTGATGTCATTTTCTTGCCTAATTGCTATGGCAAGGACTTCTATCTAGTACTATATTAAATAAAAGTTCCAAGAGGGGGCAGCCTTGCCTTGTGCCAGATCTTGGTGGAAAGGCTTTTGGTTTTTTTTCCATAGAGTGTAATGGTTGCAGTGGGTTTGTGATATAAAGTTTTGACAATACTTAGAAAAATTCCATCTTGTTGAGAACTTTTATCATGAATGGGTGATGAACCTTGTTAAATCCTTTATCATCATCTATTGATATAATCATGCAGCATTTGTTATTTTTTTATCTATATGGTGTAATATATTGATGCCACTCACAATTGTGCCTCAGAAAAACAAGTACCATAGAACAACTTAACTAAAAAGGTGAAACAGCTATATCAAGAAAACCACAAAACACTGTTTCAAGAAATAAAAAAGGACTTGAGGAAATGGAAAAATATGCCCTACACATGGATTGGGAAGAGTAAGATCATTAAAATGTCAATACTTCCCAAAGCATTTTATAAATTTAATACAATTCTTATAAAAATACCCATAAAATTTTTTCAAAGAAGTATATCAGATGCTCCTGAAATTCCTATGGAAAAATAAATATCCACAAGCAATCCTTGGCAAAAATGATGGAAGGCATCACTTTCTGTAACTATAAACTATACTATAAAACAGTAATCATTAGTACAGTGTGGTATTGAAATAAAGACAGACCCTCAGATCAATGCAATATATTTGAATATTCAGAGATGAACCATGCATTTATAATCAATTAATTTTTGATAAAAGAGCAAAAAAGAAAAAGTGAAGCAAAGAAAGCCTCTTCAACAAGTGATGCTGAGAAAACTAGACAACTACATGTAAAATATGAACTTAGACCTCTCAACACCATGCACAGAGGTCAAAGAAAAATGGAATAAAGACCTAGATTTAAGACCTGAAACTACAAGCTACATAGAAGAAAACATAGACAGAACACTCCATGACATTGAAGCTAAAGGCATCATAAGGATGAAACACCACTGTCCAAAAAAGAGGAGAAAATAAACAAAAGTTACTACATTACACAGGGAGCTTCATCACTTCAAAGGAAATAATTATGATACTAGTCAATAAGACACTAGTCATTAATGACTAAAAAATAGTAACAAAGAGTACCCAGAAAATGGAGGAAATTATTCACCAAATTAAGATGTTAATATTTATGATATACAAGGCACTGCTGAAACTTTTCAAGAAGAAAACTAAGTCCATCCAAAAGTGGGGAAAAGAAGTGAACAGAATTTTCCTCAAATAAAAAATAAAGATGACAAAAAGCACATGAAAAAATGTTCCACGCCACTAATCATCAGGAATATGCAAACTATAATAACAATGAGATAGCATCTCACTACAGAGATTGGCACACCTCTCCCTCTCTCACACACACACTCACATACACTCACACACACACACACACACACACACTCTCAAAGATTAACCATTGCTGGCATGGATGAAGGGAGAAAGAAACTCCCATTCACTGCTAGTGGTAATGCAGAATAGCCCAACCTTTTTGTAAAACAATATGGATATTCCTAAAAGAAAAAAAAACTTAGAATTTCAGCTCCCATATAATCCAGCAATACTGTTCCTATGGATGTTCCCCATACCACGATACAAAGATGCCTCTGCATGGCTATGTTTCTTGCAGCGTTATTTATATTAGCCAGAATCTGAAAACAATCTAGATGAGGGGCTAAAGAAAATGTAGTATATCTATCCAATGAAATGCTATGCAGCCCTTATAAAAATGAAGTAATACATTTTGTTTATATATAGATGAACATGGGTTTATTGTGCTGAGTGAGATAAGTCAGAGAGAAAGGGAAAGATATAAAATAATCTCACTCATTTTGTGGATATAAGAAAACAAGAGACAGTATGGTAATACTATCCAGAGACAATAGAGATAAGGATTAGAAGGTCTAGCCCAAGACAGAAAGAAGGCTTACCAAAAATAGCAATGAAAGCAGTTAGAGGAGAGAAGGGTCTACTATAGAATGATATTTGGAACTGATCCCTCTGAACAAAAACTCAGTTTTGAAAGTGGATAAAGTAACCTGTAAGTCACCCTTCCTTTAACAATTGTGAAAAACCACAATATCAAAAAGCAAAGAAAGAATTGTGAAAGAGAAGTAAATTTCTTCTCCTAAGGACACGTGGGGTGGTGGTGGAGGTAGGAGAAACATGGGTGACTTTGGTGGCAGGAAGAGTGCACTGTTGAAGGGTGGTGTATATTTTATAACTGAAACCCAACAAAGAACAATTTTGTAACCATGGTACTTAAATAAGTCCATTAATAATAAAATAAAATAAAATAAAATAAATATTGTCTTAAAAAAGAACTTCAGATAAGAAATTTGGAGGATATTTAAAGAACTCAAGAAACCATGCAATGTACGGACAAAAGGACTGAGAATATGAGAGCATAAATTAGAAAACTTAAAACATGGGGCCAGGAGGTGGCGCTAGAGGTAAGGTGCCTGCCTTGCCTGCACTAGCCTTGGACGGACCGTGGTTCGATCCCCCAGCGTCCCTTATGGTCCCCCAAGCCAGGAGCAACTTCTGAGCACATAGCCAGGAGTAGCACCTGAGCGTTACCGGGTGTGGTCCAAAAACCAAAAAAAAAAGAAAGAAAGAAAACTTAAAACATAAATAACATAACTGAAAAATTTGGTAGTCAAAATGAAAACCTCACAGGGAGTCCTTAGCAGAAAAGTAACTCCTGTCGAAGACAGAAACATCAAACTCAAAAATGATCTACATAATACATTCAGACAGCAGGAGATGAAAAAATAGCCTTGAAATAAATTAGCAGCTAAAAAAAAGAGAACATTGGGATCAATTTAATAAGAGCAACATAAGATTTATTAGTGTAACAGAGGGGCAAAAGGAAAGTCCTAAGAAGAAATAAGAGCAACATAAGATTCATTAGTGTAACAGAGGGGCAAAAAGGAAAGTCCTAAGAAGAAATAAGAGCAACATAAGATTCATTAGTGTAACAGAGGGGCAAAAAGGAAAGTCCTAAGAAGAAGTAACAGTCATATATATCATTACTAAGAAGTTCCAAGAACTAAAGAGCAAATGCACATGTGCTCACTTTTTGGGCACCAGAAGGGTACCAGTTAAAAGAAATCCAAATAAATATACTCCAAAATACATTTTAATCAGAATGATGAAAAACATTTATCATAATAGAATATTGAAATCAATGTCATCAAAGAAGGAAATAACATATCAAGGTGTGCCCTTAAGATTTAACACAGATGGTGGGAATTGTGACTTCTCCAAACCCTATGGGAAAAAAAGTATGAAGGGTTCTCAATAAACTCAGAATTTGACTGCAACATGATCCATAATACCTGCCTTTGAATATCTATCAACAGTATAGAAAAACATCATCCAAAAAGATGTATGTACAGCACTATTCAATGTAGCACTCAGTAGAATAACTAAGAGTTGGAATCAACCTAGATGTCCAGCAACAAATGAGTGAATCAGGATGGTGTAGTACATATGCACCATGGGATACTATATATTTGTAAGGAATTATGTAGTCATGCAATTTTCTGTAACATAAATGTAACTGGATGAAAATATATTAAATGAAGTAAGCCAGAAGAAAAATAATAAACACAACATGATATCACTTATATGTCATATTTAGAATAACTATGAAGAAATTCAATGGTTTAAATAGTGTTGTCAAGGACACTCTAAGAACTAGAATACAGTGAAGGGAAGGAAAGAAATTGAGTAGAGGAGGAGAAAAACACATATGAATAAGAAATGATGGGGATCATCATCACCTAAGGGATCCTAGGTGTATCAGTTGTGTTATGAAAGGGCAAAACTAAATGTTCAAGCCAGAGTCAATATAACAATGAAATCGTGAGATCCAAATCTTCTAAGCCAAACTTTAAAAGATGCCTATTGTGGGCCCGGAGAGATAGCACAGCGGTGTTTGCCTTGCAAGCAGCCGATCCAGAACCTAAGATGGTTGGTTCGAATCCCGGTGTCCCATATGGTCCCCCGTGCCTGCCAGGAGCTATTTCTGAGCAGACAGCCAGGAGTAACCCCTGAGCGCCGCTGGGTGTGACCCAAAAACCAAAAAAAAAAAAAAAAAAGAAGCCTATTGTGATGGAAAGCTGGGACAGGTGGTGATGGCATGGGATGAGCTCTGGGAATATTGGTGCAGAGAGGTTGACATTGGTGGTAGAATTGGTCTTAAAACATTGTATGCCTAAAATTCAACTATATATAACTTTGAAAATCACAATGGTTTAAATTTAAAAAATTTTTAAATTATTTCCAGAAAATTTACCAAAGAACTGAAGGTAGTTGTGGGATGTCATTTTTAGAAAACAAGAAAATGAATGCATTGCTATGAATACTTTATCCTGCCAGGTTCTTGTTCAGATTTGAAGGAACAATGAATAGTGTCACAGATAAACAATAGCTTAGGAACTTTATAGACTCAAAACCAACTTAAAAAAATGGGTAGTTTATGAATGATAAACTCCAAAAACTCACCAAACTTCTACAAAAATATGGGACATAATTCTGTGATAATCATCTCGCTCAACATCAATGGACTGAATGCATCAGCTAGAGACCCTCAAAGTGGCAAAATGTATTAGAAAATAGAATCCAATCTGCCTGAAAGTAAAAACACTTGTGAACAGTCAAAGCACACAGACTTGTAGTCAAATTTTGGAAAACAATCCTTCAAGCAAATAACTCGCTTGAAAAGTCTGAATGGTCATACTAATATTATACAACATAGACTTTAGACTCAAAAAGGGTATTAATAGACAAAGATAATTTTATAATAAACAAGGCATATGTGCATCAGGAAGAAATTACATGCCTATGTATATATGCACCCAATGAGGGGCTATCAAAATATTTACAATAATGGCTATAATACTTGAAGAAAAACATCAATATAAACACAATTTTAGTTGGAAACTTTAACACTATTCTGTCACCTTTTGATAGATCAACCAGACTAAAAGTTAAAAAGATATACTGGCTTTGAAAGAAGAAATTGAAGAGTTTTTTTTTATGCCCCAAAAGCCAAATACACATTCTTCTTAGGTGCACATGGAACATTCTCTAAGATAAACTACATACTAGACCTGAAATCATGCCTTAATAAAATCAAGAGTATAAGAATTTTATTAACTATCTTCTCAGATTATGATGTACTAAAAATGGAAGTGAATTATAAACAAAAATGGAAAAATAGCTTGAACACCTGGAATTTAAATACCTCACTACAGAGAGGGTCAGAGAGGAAATCAAAAGATTCCTGTAAACAAACAAGAATAAGGATATGAACTATTAGAGTTTGTGAGATATAGCAAAAGCTGTGTTAAGAGGAAAATTTATAACTTTGCAAGTACTCATCAAATACTTGGAAGTAAGATAGATCATTAGTAATGGTGGCACAGCTTAAGAAGTTGGAAAATGAACAACAAAATGAACCAAAATCATGCAGGCAGAAGGAAGTAATAAAACTAAGAGCAGAAATTAATCAGAAACCAAAAAATCCAAAAATCAATGAAAGCAAGAGTTGGTTCTTTGAAAAAATAAACAAGATTAATAAATAATTAGCAAGACTCACAAAGAATGGAGAGAGCCCTAATACAATGAACCAGAAATAAAATGGGATGTGACCATAAAGTACAGAAAGTACAGAAATTCAAGGATAATTAGAGATTATTTTGTCAATATGCTATGAAATATGAGACACTGGAAGAAATGTGCAAATACTTTATTTTAGGTTTGAAAAGTACTTTATTTGAATGCTGTGGTTTACAAACTTCTTCATATTAGAATTTTCCCAAAGTTACAAAGCTGTTTATATTAAAATCCAATTATACAATGCACAATACAATTTACCATTGCACATTTCCCACCACCAATAACCTTGTTTTCTCTCCCACCCTCCCTCTGTCCTCTCCTTTGCCTGTCTCTGTGGCAGACATTTTTATTCTCTCTTTTTTTATGTATATTCTTTTTAAATACTGTGGTTTTTAATATTTTTTCTGAATGGGTATCATGCATATCACTTTACCTCCCTTTCAGGACACAGTTGTCCTGAGTAATCATTTCCAACTATCATTATCATACTGGTCCCTTCTGTACTCCCTAACTGTACTCCCTATTTGTGGAAAGCTTTGAACCATAGACTGGTCTTCCTAGTCCTTGTATCTATTGTTACCATATTATCCTTTTTAATATTCACAAAATGAATGTGCTTATTCTATATCTATGTCTCTCCCTTTGATTTATTTTGCTCAGCATAATACTCTCTATATCCATGCATATATATATAGAAATTTCATGACTTCATTTTTCCTAATATGAAGAATTTTTTAATGCAAAAGGCACATGAAAGAATGCTTTGCATAAGGAATCCTCAGGAAGATGAAAATCAAGACAATGAGATATCATCTCACACTACAAAGACTGGCTCACAACATATAGAAGACAAACAACCAGTGCTAAAATGGATGTTGAGAAAAAAGAACTCTCATTCACCACTGGTGAGAATGTACATTGGCCTAACCTTTTTTAGCAAACAATATGAATATTCCTCATAAACCTAGAAATTGAATTCTCATATGACTCAGAAATACCACTCCTAGGAATATACCTCAGAGGTCCAAAAACACAGAAAGGCCCTTTTCACTGATTATTACAGCATGACTCACAATAGCCAGTATCTAAAAGAACCCAAGTGCCCAAAAACAGATGAATGAATGAAGAAATTGTGGTACATCTACAAAATAGAATACTATGCAACTGTTATGAAAAATATATTGATATAGAGATGAGGACTAGGAATATTGGTCCATAGTAGAAAGCTTGCCACAAAGAGCGTGGTGGTGCAGTTAGGACAGAGAAGGGACTACTATGACAATGATAGCTTAGTCTTTTGAACTGATCACTCTGAACAAGAACTGTGTGCTGAAAGGAGGTAAAGTGATATGCATGACATGATACCCTTTCAGTAACATTATTGCAAACTACAGTGCCTAAGAGGAAAAAGTGATATGTTTACATATTTATACGTATATAGAGAGAATAAAAATGCGTGCTATAAAGAGCTCCATGGAGGAAAAATAAAAAATGATCAGACCTAAATACCCAATCCACAGTCAATGACAATAGAATCAAGAGACCCAAACTACAAGTTATACACGAAAGAGACCTGTTAACTCTGGCAGTCCAGGGGCCTAAGGGTGAAGGTAAAGGAAGCACGCTGGGAACAAGGACAGCGAGAGATTGACACTGGTAGTGGGAATTGCCCTAGTTCACTGCCACTTTGTACCTTAAATATAACTGTGATAGACTTGCAATTCACATTTGTATCAATTAATAAAAAGAGTAGTGAGAGGACTAGAGTAGAGATGGGTCTACTAGGACAATGATAATTGGAGCTGATCGCTCTGGACAAGAACTTGGCACTGAAAGGGGAAAAACTAATAGGCAAGACACCCCTCCATTAACAATAACTCAAACCACAGAGTTAAAAAGAAGAGAGAGAGGAAAGGGGAGGTGGAAAGAGGAAGAGTGAGAGAGAAGGGGAGAGAAGCAAGGCAAAAGTGGGGGGTTAAGGAGTGGGAGGAATGGGAGACATCATTGATGGTAATGGAAGGGTGCATTGGTGAGGGATGGTGTACATTGTATGACTTAAACCCAACAATGAACAGATTTGTAACCATGGTGCTTAAATAAAACAATTTAAAAATGTTGAGGCTTAAAAAAATGCCTGCTATAGAGGAAGGTGGGTAAGGGTGGGAGGGAGTATGGGAAGAAAACTAGAAATATTGGTGGTGGGAAATGTACATTGGTAAAAGGTTAGGTGTTGAACATTTTATGACTAACAATAATGAATGATTTTGGCCTGTGTATATCACCGTGATTAAATAGTTTTATCAAAAATAATTAGCCATGATTTTTTTTACCACAGATCACTTTTTATCAACAAAATTATGAGTGATATAAATTTATTCAAGTCATTCCAAGCCTTTCACTATAAAATTTAATTCAAATTCCCTTAAAACTCTGAGTCACCAGAAAGAACACGATGCACCATTTTGTAAGGAAGCTATGAATTATGGGTACAGCACTATCCTTGCCCATTCTACAGAGGTAGACTTCACTAAACAACAACTTTGGGAAATACACTGGATTATAGCTACAGCACTATCCTTTACCATTCTACAGAGGTAGACTTCATTTAACTATAAATTTGGGAATGATGCTAAATAAAAAAGTTCCATAGCTGCCTCTAGAATTTTCATCCAAACACTTGGCACACAGTCTGTATCTTCTTATCTTAGGATTCTTGGCAGATATGATAACCATGAAGACCACTAGTTGGTTAGAGCTACTGTAAAAATCAATGTTAAGATGGGTCTCACTATGTGAAAAAAAATCATATCTAAAAGAAATACTTCTATAGAATCAGTGAAATACAGGAACATCCAGCTTTATATGCACCCTTTAAAGACTAAGTAAGAGAGCTTATAAAGAGAAATAAGCAGTCCCTAGATATAGTGGACATGTAATACAATATTTATTATTTTTATTACAATTATTAGCCTCCACTGTGAATACAATGTATTATTGGACTTAATAGGTCAAAGATTGTCATTGAATGACTGATTTTTTTCTCTTCCCAAACAAAGAAAGAGGCTGTGTTCTTTTTCACTTTTGGTATTATATTTTATTACTGATCGACGTCATTCTCTTCCACTCCTATAAGAATTAAAATGCATACCACTACACTTTCTCAAAAACAAAAACAATGAAAATATCTAAGTGTAGTGGAAATCTTATGCCCCAGTCTTGGGGAGATTGGGTAATGTGGGTCTGAAAGCAATGCTGACAAAGGAAATTATACACACGAGGTGGGGGAGATAAAACATGTTCATGAACTTTCACCACAACTATTTGAGAGAAGGCAAAATCTACTGGCAGGCAGACAGGCTAGCTGTGGAGCCTAAACCAGTCTTTCTGATTCGAGGTCTTTACTGGGAAGAGTAGGACCATCCTTATGGGTGGAGAACAAGGAGGTACTTGTTCAATTCAGAGGTACTTCCAGTTCATCAGGGACAAGCACAAGCAAAGAAGAATTATCCTGAACAGAGTAAAAATCAGTTACTCCAACAACTAAGCATAAAAACCAATATACATAAATTAATGGTAGAGATGCCCATTTGAGCACTCTTCATTAGCCATTATTATTTAGTAAAATTATACATCTATGGCTCTCATTGATGTCCTTAGCTGTCTGAGGTCTGGATTTGAATTTCAGTATTATGTTATATAAAATTTTTATTAAATACAAATTCTCAAAGTACATTCAAATTATGACATGGTTCAATTATTTTTAAAATAGTCAAAAATAAGTATGAGTTTCTAAGAGAGGGGAAAGTGCAATTTTTGTCTATATCTCTGTGACTACCTCTAAACCTATTGATGTTCGTATAATTTACAGAAACAAGAAAATGTCAGATCTTACTTTTTAATTATTGGAGTAGTCAGAAAATTCTATATACTATAAAAATAATTGTTATCTTTTAAAAATTATAAACATAAATTGAAGGCAGAGAAAGAAGATAAGAGAAGTGAAGAAGAAACAAGACAAGATAGTTCAGGGAGAAGTACAAACCACAGACTCAACAACACTGAAAATATAAGATCTGAATTACAATAACTAAACTTTAAAATGTGCCTGTCAAGGTGGCAGTCTAGGAAGGTGACAAAGAACTTTGAAAAACACTGGTGGAAAGACATTGACACTGGTCTTAAGAATGGTGCTGGGTGGGGGGGGCGGAGAGATAGCACAGCAGCTTTTGCCTTGCAAGCAGCCAATCCAGGACCTAAGGTGGTTGGTTCAAATCCCGGCGTCCCATATGGTCCCCATGCTTGCCAGGAGCTATTTCTGAGCAGATAGCCAGGAGTAACCCTGGAGCACTGCCAGGTGTGGCCCAAAAAACAAAAAAAAAAAAAACAAAAAAAAAATTGTGCTAGGACATTAAATGTCTAGAACTGAACTATAACTTTGTAAAGCATGGTTCTTTAAAAATATATTTACTTTTACTAAATAATTAATTTAAATTTATAAAATATAAATTTCCAAATATTAATTAAAATTCTTAAAATAATTCAAATACCTTGATATTAATAATAATCATCAAGCCAGATCATAAAAGACAAATACAAACTCTTATAAACGTATCTTAAAAAGAAGGAACTTTTTGACAGGCCTCTAACATTGTATACACAAAACCAAATTTCAAAATTTACAAGTGTGATTTTTGTAGGTAACCAATGTTAATCATTGAATGGAATATCAGATTCATTTACTACATATAGGATTTTACTTGCCAATCAATTGAAGAAGTATGTATGCTACAGTAATGCTTATCAGCTCTGATTTGAAAATAATGAAACTAAATCAATAAAACATGCACAAAATAAGATCATATGTGGATTGATATATATAAACATGTTAGTTGTATTCAAGTTTCACATTTTCTTATTATTAAATATGGCATGAAATATGTAGATTCTTGTCTTCCTTTTCCTAATCTTTCTCTTACCTTACTAAATATAGTAGAAAAATATCATTTAATTTGTGGACTATAGAGGAATCATCTGACCTCCTCATATCCATTACAGTGTTCAATTATTAGTGAAATAATTATTCTATTTCTACACACATATGAAAGGATAAAAGTCACAGATTGATATTTACCAGAAGTAATTTGGTTAATATTTGAATTTTAACAAATCAGTATATGAGAAACTCAACAGACACAGTATCCGATTGATACTGTCCCACAAATTGTCTCACAAATCAATTGAACTTACCACATTGTACTCATAATATGCTGCAGGAATTACTTGCCTGAACAATTTCTGCTTTGAACATAGGGACTTAGCAAGTGGAACAAGTTCAGGCTGAATGAATGAGCTCAACAACAGCTCCCTAGAGAAATTATCTCGCCAGCAATAGAAGGGCTAAAATTGACTTGAAGGTCTTGAAAGGGAAAACTAAACTTGAATTATGAAGATAGCATGAAAGAAGGGAAAAAAAAGAAAACCTGACCATGATAAGAGAGAAGGAAATACAATGACAAAATGTCGCTGAGAACACTGAGAAGATGATTCTAGTCTGATAGAAAAAAAGGGGGGTCTATTTTAAGAGCAGATGCTGCCATAAATGTCAGATGAAGATATTCATGGTAGATAGAAAAGAGGAGACTCAATCAGAAGTTTGCCAGAACTTAAAATTATATCTACTAAGTGAGCCCGTTTCTTTCACAGGCTCTGAATTACATAGGTCTGATCTATTCTTTAAACTCAAGGAAAGCATAAGATAACAAAAAAAGTTAAGAGAAAGGGGGTCTTGAGGGTGTCAAAAATTAAATCTACTAATAATTATAGAGATTTAATATATTGTATTGTACTTTTGTTTGTTTTTGGACCATGCCCAGTGCTTCTGAGGATTCACTTCTTGTTCTGCATTCAAGGATCACTCTTGGTGTAACTTGGAGAACCATATAGGGTGCCAGGGATCCAACGTGATTGCATGCAAGACAAGTGCTTAACCTTCTACTGTAGCTTCTGCTCATTTCCCAAGATTTGTTGGGACATAAAAATGTCTAATGCTCCCTATGGAATATTGTATTAATGTATGTTAATCATGAAATAAAGTATTTTATTATATAAAGTGCTTCTTTCTAATATAAATTTTAATTTTGTCCATTAAATGCAAAAGCTTTATCCATATTTCAATTTGAACTTTTCCCCTGATATGTACCAGTGAAAAGTTAAATCTATGGTGACTTATTTTCTATATTTCTATGTAGGAATTTACTATGTTGTTCCTGGGAGTTTTATATATATATAATCTTTATTTAAGCACTATGATTACAAGCATGATTGTAGTTGGGTTTTAGTCATAAACAAAACACCCCCTTTCATCAGTGCAACATTCCTACCACCAGTGCCCTCCTCCCTCCTTCCCAACCCTTGCCTGTATTTGAGACAGGCATTCTACTTCTCTCACTCATTAAGATTGTAATGATAGATGTTAGTGTAAATATTTTCCCAATTGCACCACTACTCTTTGTGATGAGCTTCATATTGAGAGCCGGCCCTTTCGACCCTCATCTCTATTGTCTCTAGGAATTATTACAATAATGTCTTTAATTTTTCTTAAAACCCATAGATGAGTGAGACTATTCTGTGTCTATCTCTTTCCCTCTGACTTATTTCAGTCAGCATAATAAATTCCATGTACATCCACATATAGGAAAATTTTATGACTTAATCTCTCCTGAAGATTGCATAATATTCATATTCCATTGTGTATATGTACCACAGTTTCTTTAGATATTCATCTATTGAAGGGCATCTTGGTTGTTTCCAGGCTCTGGTTATTGTACTCCAATAAATATAAGTGTGAAGAAGGGATTTTTGAATTGTATTTTTGTGTTCCTAGAGTATATCCCTAAAGTGGTATAGCTGAATCATATGGGAGCTCAATTTCCAGAATTTTTGAAAGATCTCCATATTGTTTTCCATAAAGGCCGAATGAGATGGCATTTCCACCAGCAGTGAATAAGAGTCCCTTTCTACCCAGATCCCTACCAGCACTTATTGTTTTTGGTCTTTGTGCTGTGTGCCAGTCTCTGTTGTGAGAGATGATACCTCATTGTTGTTTTGATTTGCGTCTCCCTGATGATTAGTGATGTGAAGCATTTTTCATATGTCTTTTGGCCATTTGTATTTCTTCTTTGAAGAAGCGTCTGTTCTTTTCTTCTCTCCAGTTTTTGATGAGGCTATATATTTTTTCTTGTTAAGTTCTGTCAGTATCTTGTATAATTTCTATATTAGCCCCTTTCTGATGGGTAGTATTGGGTAAATAGTTTCTCCCATTCTGTGGGTGGCTTTTGTATCCTGGGCACTATTTCCTTTGATGTGCAGAAGCTCCTCAGCTTAATATAGTCCCCTCTATTTATTTCTGCTTCCACTTGTTTGGAGAGTGCATCTTTGAAGATGCCTTTAAGTCTCAATGTCATGAAGTGTTTTACCTACATGTTGTTCTATATAACTTATGGTTTCAGACCTGATATCAAGGTCTTTAATACATTTGGATTTAAAGCCACAAAATTGACCTTTGTGCATGGTGTTATGTGGGGGTCTGAGTTTGCTTTTGTCCAAGTGGCTAATCAGTTGTGCCAACACCACTTGTTGAAGAGGCTTTCCTTGCTTCATTTTGGATATCCTTCCCCTAAATCAAAGTTAATAGTTAATTGTATATCTGGGGATGTTTATGGAAGTTTTATTGTGAGTCATGATCTGAGTAAAGCTAACTCTATGTCCCTTGGAGAACAGAAAGGCTATAATTGTTGGTGACACTGTCTTTAGCTTACAGTTTTATTGCTTCCTATAATATGTACTTGAATAAAGTTACAGTCTAAGTCTTTCTCATGAGTGCCACAAAAACCTCAAAGCAATAAAATAGATAATGTATAATGAAAACAAAACTTTAACTTTGAGGTTATGAAGCAGAGTTAAAGAGAGGGTTTTGGGGAGTGGGAGAAAGTGTCCTATGTGTTGTTATATAAATTATAATGACACTCTAATGGTGAAGATGGTTTGTAACAATGTATCCCTACATCATATAAACATTTACACTTTTTTATCAGTCATATTTCAATAAAACTTTAATAAAAAGATTTTACATATTTAGTATAAAATAGACATTTTATGATATAAGACAAAGAAAGTAAAACTTCCCATATAGAGCTAAAAAATTTGAGACATAAAATAAAAGTATAGAAAAACAACCCATAATAAATAAGAAGAAAGGAAGGAAGGAAGGAAGGAAGGAAGGAAGGAAGGAAGGAAGGAAGGAAGGAAGGAAGGAAGGAAGGAAGGAAGGAAGGAAGGAAGGAAGGAAGGAAGGAAGGAAGGAAGGAAGGAAGGCCAAACTAGCAATATTTGTGCCCTGGCCCATCCCATTAGTTTGTGATTTTGAGGTTTAGGGGCCAGAGCAATAGCACAGTTGGAAGGGTATTTGCTTTGAAATTAGCCTACCTTGGTTCAGTCCCCAGCATCCTATACAATTTCCTGGGCCTTCCAAAAGCAATTTTTCAGAGCAGAGCCAGTTTAATTCCTAAGCAACACTGTATGTAGCCCCCCCCCCCCCAAAGAACAAAAGAGCTTTATTCTTCTGATCTTCATAAAATAAATAAACGTATATTTAAAAAATTGGGGTCAGAGTGATATTATAGCAGGCTGAGTACTTGTAATGCATGCAGCCAACCTGGGTTCAATTTCCCCACAGACTCTATGGAACCCCTATCATCACCAGTAGTGACCCTAGAGTGGAGAACCAAGAGTAAGACCTGAATGTCACTGGATGGAGTTCCTACAAGAAAAAATATATACATAATGAAAAGGAAACATATCTAAAAATAGTTGGTACTATAATTAAGAACATCCCTTATTTCAACAGGTTTATAAAAACAAAAATATTGCCATTTTAATGATGTTAATCATGCCAATCCATGAGCAAGGTACATGTGTCCATTTCCTTGTGTCCTCTTTTATTTCTTGAAACAAGGTTTTGGAGTTTTCCTTGTATAGGTCCTTCACATCTTTAGTTAAGTTAACTTCAAGATATTTGAGTTTGTGTGACTCTAATGTGAATGAGATTGTTTTTTTTAATGTCCATTTCTTCTCTATCATTATTGCTGTATAAGAAGGCCATTGATTTTTGCATATCAACTTTGTAGCCTGCGAATTGCTATGTGAATCTATTGTTTTTATAAGCTTTTTGGTAGAGTCTTTAGGGTTTTCTAAATATATTATGTCATCTGCAAACAGTAAGAGCTTGACTTCTTCCTTTCCTATCTGGATGCCCTTGATATCTTTTTCTTGCCTATTAGCTATGGCAAGAACTTCCAGTACTATGTTGAATGTTAGTGATGAAAGACGGCAGCCTTGTCTTGTACCAAATTTTAGAGGAAATGCTTTTAGTTTATCTTCATTGAGAATAATATTTCGCCATTGGCTTGGCTTGTTAATATCATTAAAATGGCAATACTCCCCCAAAGCATTGTACAGATTTAATGCAATCCCTCTAAGGATACCCATGACATTCTTCAAAGAAGTGATTCAAACACTCCTGAAATTTATTTGGAATAATAGACACCCACGAATAGCTAGAGCAACCTTTGAGAAAAGGAGTATGGGAAACATCACTTTCCCAAACTTTAAATTGTATTACAAAACTATAGACATTAAAATAGCTTGGTACTGAAATAAAGACAGACCTTCAGATCAGTGGGATAAACTTGAGTATTCAGAAAATGTGCCCAGATATACAATCAATTAATCTTTAATAAAGTGGCAAGAAATGCAAAATGGAGCAAAGAAAGCCTCTTAAACAAGTGGTGTTGGAGCAACTGGTCAGCTGCTTGCAAAAAAGAACTCAGAACTCTATCTAACACCATGTACCAAAGTCAAATCCAAATTTATTAAAATCTGTATATTAGACCTGAAACCATAAGGTATATTGAACAACATGTAGGTAAAAAAAACTTCATGACATTGAGACTAAAGGCATCTTCAAGGCAGAAACAGCACTTTCCATACAATTGGAAACAGAGATAAACAGAGGGGTCTATATTAAACTGAGAAGCTTCTGCACCTCAAAGGAAATAGTGCCTAGGATACAAAAGCCACTCACAGATTGGAGAAACTATTTACCCAATACCCATTAGACAAGAGGCTAATATCTAAGATATACAAGTTACTGACAGAACTTAACAAGAAAAAAACATCTAACCCCATCAAAAAATAGGGAGAAGAAATAAACAGGAAATTTCTCAAAGAAATACAAATGGCCAAAGACACATGAAAAAATGCTCCACATCACTAATTATCAGGGAGATGCAAATCAAACCAACAATGAGGTACCATTTCACACCACAGAGACTCGCACACCACATAAAGATCAAGAACAATAAGTACTGACTGGGATGTGGGGAGAAAGGAACTCTTGTTCACTGCTGGTGGGAATGCCACCTAGTCCAATATGGAGATTCTCAAAAAAACTGGAAGTTGAGCTCCCATATCATCCAACTATACCACTCCTAGGTATATACCCTAGGAACACAAAAACAAAATAGAAAAATCCCTTCCTCACACCTATATTCATTGCAGCACTATTTACAATAGCCAGACTCTGGAAACAAGAAAAATTAAAGACATTATTGTAATAGTGCCCAGAGATGAGGGCCAAAAGGACTGGTTCACGACATTAAGCTCATGTCAAGGAGGTGCAGTTAGAACACTAACAACTACCATGACTAAAACCCAACTACAGTCATGTTTGTAGTCATGGTGTTTAAATAAAAATAAAAAATGTAAAAAAGGATAAATAAGAACAAAGATATTTATAAGAGGTGATCATTAGCTGCAGTATTAAATAAGGTTCCAGTGAACATTTTCTTTTTATAATAAAATAAAAACAGATTTGTTTCTTGCTCACCTGCTAAGTTCAATCATTATACGGAGAAGAGGCAGTTTTCTTAGGGGAATCTCTCTAATACACCTATTCTCTCTCCCAAGCCTGCATAACAATTAATGGGTATATTTACTATTGACAACTTAAATGATCAAAACAATCAGCTAAAGTCACATTCTTGCCAAGACACCTTCAGAAATTCTAAAGTTCTCATTAAAAATGAGAAAGTCTTAACTAAAAATACTCTTTAAAATTCTACTCACAATAGCTGAGGAATATCTGATGTGCCTACTTGTTCTTTAGAAAATTACTGCAATTAGTATGCATAAATAACTAATAGGATTGAATCTCAGTAAGTACATGTTCTACCTACCTGAAATTAATATAGCAAATTGTCAGTTGACAAATAGGCAGTTTTGAAAGATAATATGTACATAAGATCAGTTTGTAAATAAGAAACTCATCCAGATTCTCAGTCTTCTCTTGACATATTCAATTCTTTCCCCCATAACATTTCCTCCTCTAAGTTTGAAAAGAAGAAACCTCTAAAAAATATGAACATGCTTCACCTTGTGTTTTTTGATCCACCTCCCCAATAATCAATTTGTCATTCCTTCAACTCATTTATTTTAATTCAATAAGATTATGTCTTTCCTTTCTTGTTTTGTGCCCATTCAAACACATATTTCTCAAATTTTTAATATGAAATGGAAGTTACAAACACATTATTAACCATGATCTTTACATATGTTATAAGATCTATAGCTGTTCTCTAATTAATCTAGCAATCAGATATTTAACTCAAAATCAGAATGGTGCTTTCCCACCACTTTTTTTTAGTATTGCAAATTTATACTAACCACCTAATGTAGTAACTCTATTGCACAAATAATAAATATATTCAACAAAATATGCTCTTGTGATTTCACTATATTTTAGTATATCTAAAGTATTGGTCAATACATATATTCTCAGAAAATAACATAAGAAGTAATTTAAAAGTATTTCCTAGACATGGAATGGATAGTTGTATTATAAGTAAACTTTACAATAATCCCAGTAATTATCATAATGTAATATTTAATTAATTTTTTAATTATGAGAACAAAAATGGAAAGAAAGAGGATGAGGTAAAGTTACAGTGGAAGGACAATCACCCATAAACAGAATTCTCAGTAGTCCCATTACTGATATCTTAACATTGAACTTACAGCCAAAGAACATTAAGAAAAATTAAACAGAACCCATGTACAATTACTTCGTCCCTCAACAATGTAATTTTTTATTTTTGAACACTTTGTGGTCTGATATCTCCTCATTCACAGTCTGTCCCTCTGATGCTTTAAGGAATTTCAGGGTTTCTTTGTACCAGAGCAAGGTATGCTAATCCAGCCAAGGTTTTCACCCTAGCTTCTGTGTAATAAGATCATATTCTTTCTTTCTTTTTTTTTTTTTTTTTTTTTTGGTTTTTGGGCCACACCCGGTGGTGCTCAGGGGTGACTCCTGGCTGTCTGCTCAGAAATAGCTCCTGGCAGGCACGGGGGACCATATGGGACACCGGGATTCGAACCAACCACCTTTGGTCCTGAATCAGCCACTTGCAAGGCAAATGCGGCTGCATTATCTCTTCAGGCCCATAAGCTCATATTCTTCAGACTCATATACCAGCTCTGTTGTTTGGGGATCATTTGGTAAATACTATATTGATCTTTTTTTCACTATATCTGAAATCCTTAGTGTTAGAAGCTTTGGAGAATTTATCCTATGTGATCAGTTTCACGATTTAATCTTCTATTCTAATCATAAGGAGTAATAAAATTCACAGTACAATTCCAGAGATACAATTACAATGATAAAATACAATTTCAGAATTAAATATTACAAAGGGTCCCACTGATTTTGGCCCATCAGAACTTCCCATTCTTTCAACCCCCTGCTGACAGGAGTGTTGGCTCATAACTACATGCTTTTTCATAAATTGTGATCAGTCAAGCAAGATTACAGCTCCTGCTCTCATTCTGAAAAAGCATTCAATATGAGAATACAAAGGCCCAATACCCTAGTTTCAATCTAGGGCCAGGCTAACCTTTCAAGGCAAATTTATTACAGCTTAGCATCTTCTTCTACTTGGCCCTGCTTTCATTACTCCCTTGCCTCCTACATTGTGTGATTCTGATAAAAATTTCCCAAGAAAACTCTTCAAAGCAAATCTCAGAATCTGTTTCCAAGCAACTTGACCTAAAACCAAGGAAGATATGTGAGGATTCAGCATAAATGTAACAATATCTTGGTAATTTCTTGAGTCTTCTGTTCTTTAGCTTTCTCTCTCTCTCTGTATATATGTATATATATATATATATATATGCATTTATATGTGTGTCTACATATATTGGGTTAACACAAGTGCAAATTTGCTTATACATATGCTTATATAGAGATTTTATTATTTCCTACATATAAAATACTATTCTAAATATTTTAACACTGAACTTTTATATTACCTAGCAATTCTATTTCTTAGCATCAACATACTTTTCAAAAATGTCGCCACTAATATCCTATCTCAAGGTAATAAATTTCAATTAATTATCTATTATATAAACCAAAACAACATATTTAACCATAAGCCAAAAGACTGCTACAATCATTTATGAACATTGAGAAGCCAAAAACTAATATATTTTGCTTTGTGTGGTCAAAATGCTACAACTTCTGTATGATTAAGAGTCCTGTAAATTTCTTTATACCTGCTTTCTCTTCTACATTCCCAAGGGAATCCTTTTAATTAAGGTAAAATTATACATTTTCCAACTGATTCAATGACTGTCACAATCATTGTTTTTCACTTGGTAATAGTTGACTTGTTAATTTGTGCAATTCTTGCTAATGGGACAAAAGGAAGAGTCTCTTGGGACTTTCAGGAAAGCATTAACTGGTCACATAAAGACTAAATAAAGATATATCTTTCCTTTTTGTCCAAATTGTTTTATGATATGGCAAGTGAAACTTCAAAATCCATTACATCACCCTTTCTGACTTTTTGATTCACAATAGCAATTATCATTATAAAAGGTATATATATATTCTTTATGTGTAACAAATTTCCCAACTATAAACACGTATATAATATTGTTCACTACTGGGGCTGGAGTGATGGCGCAAGCAGTAGGGCATTTGCCTTGCACTCCTAACTTAGGATGGACCACGGTTAGATCCTCTTGTGTCCCATATAGTCCCCCAAGCCAAGAGCAATTTCTGAACTCATAGCCAGAAGTAATCTCTGAGTGTCACCAGGTGTGGCCCCAAAAAACAAACAAAAATATTGTTCACTACTGTATATTTCCTAAAAGAATGTCTTTCAAATAAGAATGTCAAAAAAGACTGAAACTGAGATAGCACAGTGGCGTTTCCCTTGCAAGCAGCCAATCAAGGACCAAAGGTGGTTGGTTTGAATCCCGGTGTCCCATATGGTCCCCTGTGCCTGCCAGGAGCTATTTCTGAGCAGACAGCCAGGAGTCAACCTTGAGCACTGCCGGGTGTGGCCCAAAAACCAAAAACCAAAAAAAAAAAAAAGACTGAAACTAAATCATAAAATATTTATAACTGTTATCTCATGGTAATTCAATTAAAAAGCTGATTTATTAAAAAAGTAAATGTCAGGCTTCCTCAGAGGTCTAGGGAGCGCACCCCCAAAAAGCTGCATTTTGAAGCTGCTGAGTAAGTACATTCTGGCTGCGGGGGTCGCTGTCCAATAAGCTGAGGTCTCTGGCCTGTGTAGGCTCCACCCTGCTGTGCCTTTGTTCACTCTGAGGACTTCAGGGGAAACTTCTACATCTGTCTGCCTGTGCCTGTGCTTCTGAATCTCCGAAGGTTTCCTCAGAGGCCTAAGGAGCGCACCCCCAAAAAACTGCATTTTGAAGCTGCTGAATAAGTACATTCTGGCTGTGGGGGACACTGTCCAATAAGCTGAGGTTTCTGGCCTGTGCAGGCTCTGCCCTGCTGTGCCTTTGTTCACTCTGAGGACTGTCAACTAGAGGCAGCAGAAGAGCGTGGCCACTTCACTTCGCAGCCACGCACTATTTCTAACCAATGAACCCCACCACAACATGCAGGGAAAACCACACTACAAGCGTGACAATGGGGAAACCTCGCAGGCAAACACCATCCACAGAGAATGAAGATGAAAGCTCGGATGACCTAATAAATTCCAACCACCTGATTAACCTTTCAGATAAGGAGTTTAGAATAGAAATATGGAATATGTTTGTAGAACTTGAAAAAAGCATAGATCGATCTAAAGAGAACACAAAGACAGAAATCAGAAAACTCCAAACTGAAATAACAGATCTGAAAAACACGGTTGCTCAACTGAAAACCTCAATGGATAGACTCGAAAACAGGGTATCAACAGCTGCGGAGAGAATTGGAGTACTGGAAGATGTGATGCAGAAAAACTCAAAAAAAAAAGAAGAAATTGGAAAAGAACCTTAAGACAAATGAACAGGCAATGGAAAGTGTACTCAAGGCATACGAACAGATGAAAATAGAAGTCTTTGATAAACTCAACAGAAATAACATAAGAATCATTGGAGTCCTAGAAACCCAGGAAGGAGATCTCCAGGAAGAATCAACTGTCAAATACATCATCAAATAGATATGCCCAGAGTTAAATACTACATGAAATCAAATCCTGCATGCCAGAAGACTACCAGCTAAAAGAGACCCAAAGAAAAACACCCCAAGACATATCCTCGTTAAAATGACAAATCCCATAGATATAGAATACTGAAAGCAGCAAGATCAAAAAGGGAAATTACATTCAAAGGAGCATCCCTAAGACTTACAGCAGACATGTCACAAGAAACTCTCAAGGCCAGAAGACAGCGGTGGGATATTGTGACAAGACTGAATGAAATGAATGCCTCACCAAGAATACTGCATCCAGCCCGACTCATGTTCAGATTAGAAGGAAGAATACACAGCTTCATGGATAAAAAAAACAGCTCAGAAATTTCACAGATGATAAACCAGCCTTAAAGGAAAAATTGACAGGTCTACTTTAAGACAAGAGAGACCAACAAACACAGCAAACTTATCTACAAAGATGACATTAAATCCTACGACAATCATCTCCCTCAATGTCAATGGACTAAATTCACCAATTAAAAGACACAGAGTGGCAAAATGGGTCAAAAAGATGAATCCAACCTTCTGCTGCCTACAAGAAACACATCTGAATAGACAGAACAAACATAGACTCAAAATCAAAGGCTGGAGGAAAATCATCCAAGCAAACAACACCCTCCAAAAAGTTGAGGTGGCCATATTAATATCTGATGATACCAACTTTATCAGAAAAGTGGTAAGGGACAAAAATGGACACTATGTACTAATCAAGGGCTATGTACAAAAGGAAGAAATCAGACTATTAAACATATATGCACCAATGAGAGACCAGCAGATTATCTAATAAAATTATTGACAAATCTGAAGGAAGAAATCAATAATAGCCGATCATTGTGGGAGACTTCAACACGGCCCTATCAATACATGATAGGTCAACCAGACTGAAACCCAACAAAAACATACTAGCCCTGAAAAGAGTTATGGAAGAAAGAGGACCTGTAGATATATACAGGACACTCCTTCCAAAAAAAATGGATACACATTTTTTTCCAATGAACATGGGTAATTCTTTAGAATAGATTACATGCTGACACATAAAACAGACCTCCATAAAATCAAGAGGATAGAAATATTGCAGGCTACCTTTGCTGACCACAAGGCTCTGAAATTAGATGTGAATTACAAAGCCACAAAGAAGTAAAACTTTAACAATTAGAAATTAAACACCCTGCTACTGAAAAACCAGTGGGTCCAAGATGAAATCAAAAAGGAACTCAAAACTTTCCTGGAAAAAATGATAATAAAATACAAACTGCCAGAATCTATGGGACACAGCAAAAGGGATCCTGAGAAGAAAATTTATAGCTCTACAAGCACACATCAGGAAGAAAGAAGGAGCATACCTGAATAACTTAATGACGAAGCTCAAAAAATTAGAAAATGACCAACAAAAAAAAACAAAAATAGGGAGACAGAAGGAAATAACAAAGCGAAAAGCAGAACTCAATGAAGTGGAAAACCAAAAAGCAATCCAAAAAATCAACGAAAGCAGAAGCTGGTTTTTTGAAAAAATAAACAAGGTTGATAGACCATTGGCAAAACTCACAAATAAAGAGAGAGAGAGAAATCTGATATCCCGTATTAGAAATGAAAAAGGGGAGATCACAACAAAAATTGCAGAGATCCAAAGGGTAATCAGAGACTACTTTGAGAAACTTTATGCTACTAAACATGAGAACCTAGAAGAAATGGAAAAATTCTTGGACACTTATAACCTTCCACATTTAAGTAAGGAGGATGTAGCATATCTAAAAACCCACAAATCTATTGATGAAATTGAAATTGAAATCAAACGTCTGCCCAAAAAGAAAAGCCCAGGCCCAGATGGTTTTTCTAATAATTTTTTTCAAATCTTTCAAGAGGAACTACTACCAATCCTAGCCAAGCTCTTCCATTAAAATGAAAAAATGGGAACACTCCCAAACAGCTTTTATGAAGCCAAAATCACCTTGATACCAAAACCAGACAGAGACGCTGCCAAAAAAGAAAATTACAGACCAATATCCCTGATGAATGCTGATGCAAAGATCTTCAACAAAATTCTGGCAAATAGGATCCAATGCATCATCAAGAAGATTATACACTACAACCAAGTAGGTTTTATCCCAGGAATACAAGAATGGTTTAACATCCATAAATTTATCAACATCATACACAATATCAACAACAAGAAAAATAACAATCACATGATCATGTCGATAGATGCAGAAAAAGCATTTGATAAGGTCCAACACCCATTCTTGATCAAAACCCACAGCAAGATGAGAATGGAAGGAACCTTTCTCAATATAGTTGAAGCCATCTACCACAAGCCAATGGCAAATATTATCCTCAATGGAGAAAAACTAAAAGCCTTTCCTCTAAATTCTGGTACAAGACAAGGCTGTCAAATCTCACCACTCCTCTTCAACATAGTACTGGAATTTCTTGCTATAGTGATCAGGCAAGAAAAAGATAACAAGGAAATCCAGATAAGAAAGGAAGAAGTCAAGCTCTCATTGTTTGCAGATAACATGATACTATACTTAGAAAACCCTAAAGACTACCAAAAAGCTTCTAGAAACAATAGATTCATATAGCAAGGTGACGAGATACAAAATCAACCTACAGAAATCAATGGCCTTTTTATACACCACTAATGATAGGGAAGAGATGGAAGTCAGGAAGGCAATCCCATTACAATAGTGCCACACAAACTCAAATAACTTGGAGTCAACTTGACCAAAGACATGAAGGACCTATACAAAAAAAACTATAAAGCCCTGCTCCAAGAAATAAGAGTGGACACACGGAAATGGAAACACATACCCTGCTCATGGATTGGCAGGATTAAAATCATTAAAATGGCAATACTCCCCAAAGCATTGTACAGATTTAATGCGATCCCCTTAAAAATACCCATGACATTCTTTAAAGAAGTGGATCAAACACTTATGAAGTTTATCTGGAACAATAAACACCCTCAAATAGCTAAAGCACTCCTAGGGAAAAGGAAAATGGGAGGCATTACTTTCCCCAACTTTAAACTGTACTACAAAGCAATATTTATCAAAATAGCATGGTATTGGAATAAAGACAGGCCCTCAGATCAGTGGAATAGGCTTAAATACTCAGAGAATGTTCCCCAGACATACAATCACCTAATTTTTGACAAAGAAACAAGAAATACTAAGTGGAGCAGGAAAAACCTCTTCAACAAGTGGTGCAGGCAGAACTGTTTAGCCACTTGCAAAAAAGCGAACATAGACCCCCATTTAACATCATGTACGAAGGTAAAATCCAAATGGATTAAAGACCTTGATATCAGACTGGATATCATAAAGTATATAGAACAACACGTCGGTAAAACACTCCATAGCATTGAGACTAAAGGCATCTTCAAGGAGGAAACTGCACTTTCTAAACAAGTGGAAGCAGAGATCAACAGATGGGAATACATTAAACTGAGAACCTTCTGCACCTCAAAAGAAATAGTGGCCAGGATACAAGAGTCACCCACCGAGTGGGAGAAACTATTCACCCAACACCCTTCAGATAAGGGGCTAATATCCAAAATATACAGGGCACTGACAGAAATTTACAAGAAAAAAATCTAATCCCATAAAAAATTGGGGAGAAAAAATGAACAGATACTTTGATAAAAAAAAAGAAATACAAATGTCCAAAAGGCACATGAAAAAATGCTCCTCATCACTAATCATCAGGGAGATGCAAATCAAAAGGAAGATGAGATACCACCTCACACCACAGAGATTGGCCCATATCACAAAGAATGAGAAGAATCAGTGCTGGCGTGGATGTGGAGAGAAAGGAACTCTTATCCAGTGCTGGTGGGAATGGCGTCTAGTGCAACCTCTATAAAAAGCGATATGGAGATTGCTCCAAAATCTGGAAATTGAGCTCCCGTTTGACCCAGCTATTCCACTCCTAACGATATACCCTAAGAACACAAGAATACAATACAAAAACCCCTTCCTCATACCTATATTTATTGGAGCACTATTCACAATAGCCAGGCTATGGAAACAACCAAGATGCCCTTCAACAGACGAATGGCTAAAGAAACTGTGGTACATATACACAATGGAATATTATGCAGCTGTCAGGAGAGATGAAGTCATGAAATTTTCCTATACTTCGATGTACATGGAATCTATCATGCTGAGTGAAATAAGTCAGAGGGAGAGATAGAGACTCAGAATAGTCTCTCTCATCTATGGGTTTTAAGAAAAATAAAAGTCATTTTTGTAACAATCCTCAGAGACAATAAGAGGAGGGCTGGAACACCAGCTCACTCCATGAAGCTCTCCACAAAGAGTGGTGAGTACAGCTATAGAAATAACTACACAGAGAACTACCATAATCAAGTGAATGAATGAGGGAATTGGAAAGCCTGTCTGGAGTACAGGTGGGGGTGGGGTGGGATGGAGGGAGATTTGGGACATTGGTGGTGGGAATGTTGCAGTGGTGAAGGGGGTGTTCTTTACATGACTGAAACCTAATCACAATCATTTATGTAATCAAGATGTTCAAATAAAGAAGAAAAAAATAGTAAATGTCAGGGGCCGGAACGGTGGCACAAAAAGTAAGGCCTCCGGGAAGCCACTGAATTCTGCTGGAACTCGGGTGCCAGCACCCCTATCTGCCTGTCTTCTGTGCTGTGCTGCATTTTTGACCTGATTTCATCCTGTGTGTGGCTCATATGCGGACAGCTCACCTCCCCTGGAGCCTTCCTTGGAGCCTGATTTCATGCTGTGTGTGGCTCATCTGTGGACGGCTTGCCTTCCCTGGAGCCTTCCCTGGAAGTGAGTCTACATGCCCAGAAAGGGGAAGCTACTGAACTCTGCTGGAACTCAGATGCCAGCACCCCTATATCCTGTCTGCTGTGCTGTGCTGCATTTTTGGCCTGATTTAATCCTGTGTGTGGCTCATCTGTGGATGGCTCACCTTCCCTGGAGCCTTCCCTGGAGGTGAGTTTACACGTCCAGAAAGGGAGGAGCCAGAAGAGCACGGCTGCTCCTCTTCGCTTCACAGCTGTGCACATCATTCAGCCAATGAATACAACCACAACATGTAGAAAAACCCACAATACAAGTGTGACAATGGGAAAACAACACACACATAGAGAATGATGCTGGCAACTCTGATGACTTGAACATGACCAACCAACTAGTCACTCTTTCAGATAAAAAGTTTAGAGAAGCCCTGCCCACCCATGCCAACCACAAAATGGCCCTAGCCCCCCACCAGCCTGGTTTTCTCCATATGCTTCAGGTAGGGAAGCCCCGCTGACCCACGCCAACCATACGAAGGGCCCTAGCACTGTCCCAACCTGATTTTCTCTGTCTGCTTTAGCCTGGTTTTTTTCCATCTGCTTCAAGTAGTGAAGCCCCACCCACCCACACCAACGGCCCCCAGCCTGGTTTTCTCCATCTGCTTCAGGTAGGAAAGCCCCGCATACCCATGCCGACCGCGCAAATGACCCTACCCCCCCCTGGTTTTCTCTGTCTGCTTTAGGTAGGGAAGCCCCACCTACCCACACTGACACAACATATAGGTCTAGCCAGCTCAGACCTAACACCCAAATTTCTTAAATAATTAAGAGCCCATAAAATTGGAAGCAAAATACCAAACAAACCAACAATACCTATATCAAACAAGACAGGTGGCAAAAGTGTGCTATAATTGAAAGGCCCTGCAAACCAGGCAACACCAAGAATTGCAAAGAAATATGGGTAAACTAAGGAAGACTGTAACATCTGGAGATATGGAAGGAAACACAAACAAGTTTCCAAGTCCACCAAAATGAACAGATCCAAGAGATGAAGATCTGAAAACAACCATGAAAAAAGAAATGCAAATCATGGTAAATAAAATGAAACAAGCACTAGCCAGTGAGTACAAGAAAACCATGGATGAAAAAATAAACCAACTAAGAGAAGAAATGCTAGGGAATATGAGAAATTCCATACAAAAGGAATTTAAGGAGATAATAAATAATGTAAAAAGCTATACAAGTAGAATCTCACAGCTGGAAAAGTATATAGAACAACTCGAAGAAAAACTGCAGTCAAAAACCGTCCAGGAAACCAACAAGGAAATAAAAGGCAAAGCACTGGAAGAGAAAGTCCAGTACTTAATAAACAAAGACAAAATAAATAATCTAAGAATTGTAGGATTACCAGAATGGGAGGAAACAGGGAAAGGGGAAGAACAAGTGGTCAGGGAAATAATAGCAAAAATTTTTCAAACCCTCTGTAAAGACACCTTGATGCAATTCCAGGAAGTAAAAAAGAGTCCCTAATAAAATAGACCCTAATAAGCCAACACCAAGACATATAGTAATTTAAATGGCAAAAAACAAATAGAAAGATGGATTCTTAAGAGCCATAAGGGAGGGAAAAAATCGCAAGTACAAAGGAAGGGACATAAGAATCAAACCAGATCTCCCATTTGAAACAATTCAAGCAAGAAGACAGTGGAATGACATACTTAAACTACTAAATAAAAGAAATTTCCAACCTAGGGTCCGATACCCAGCAAAACTCTCATTTATAAGGGAAGGAAGACTAAAAACATTCTCAAATAAAAACGATCTACCAATATTTGTGCAAACAAAACCATTTTAAATGACCTACTCAGAGACTAATTACACAATCCAAATCCCCGATTATAACAACAACAATAACCCTACACAACACAACTACACAACAGCCCTCTCTGTCAATAATCTTCCTAAATGTTAATGGTCTAAACTCTCCCATTAAAAGACATATGCTAGAGAACTGGATTAGAAAACATAAACCGGACTTCTGCTGCTTGCAAGAAACACATCTACTAATGCAGGACAAGCATAGACTTAGAATAAAAGGATAAAAATCAATTATTCAGGCCAATGGAAAACAAAAAAGAGCAGGAACGGCCATCCTAATAACAGATCAAATTGCATTCAACCTCAAGAAAGTGATCAGAGATAAGGAAGGTCACTACATACTGATCAGGAGAACAATAGATCAGGAAGTACTAACCCTGGTCAATATTTATGCACCTAGTGTAGACTCAGCAAAATATGTGAGGCAATTACTCACAAACCTGGAGAAACACATGAAGGGAAATGTGATAGTAGTAGGGGATCTCAATACTCCATTATCACCACTGGATACATCAAGCAATCAGAAAAAGTAATAAGAGCCTTAAATGAAAAATTAGAAGATCCTGGGCTAGTAGACTTATATAGGGTCCTCCACCCCCAAAAACCAGAATACACATTCTTCTCAAACCTACATGGAACCTTCTCCAGAATAGACCATGCCTTAGAATATAAATCTAACTTATATAAAACCACAAGTGTAAAGATTATTAGAAGCACCCTATCATATCACTATGCAACAGAGGTCAAAATTGATTGTAAG
The DNA here is from genome assembly GCF_024139225.1 of Suncus etruscus. Taxonomy (NCBI): domain Eukaryota; kingdom Metazoa; phylum Chordata; class Mammalia; order Eulipotyphla; family Soricidae; genus Suncus; species Suncus etruscus. The sequence continues at coordinate 59,491,456 of NC_064855.1, forward strand.
AAGAAACAATGGAGAAAATTAAACACATGGAGATTAAACAACATGCTACTCAACAACAGTTGGATCAAAGAGCAACTCAAGAAAGAAATAAAAAAATTCAAGAGACAAATGATACTGAAGAGACAACTTGTCAAAACTTGTGGGACACAGCAAAAGCAGTAATTAGGGGAAAACTCATACAATACAGGCTTATGTCAGCAAAGAGGAAAATAACAAAATCAACTATTTAAGAGATCACCTTAAGGAACTGGAACAACTGCAGCAAAGAAATCCAACCACAACGAGAAGTCAAGAAATAATAAAAACCAGACAAGAAATAAACAACATAGAAACCAAGAAAACAATAAAAAAAAATCAATGAGTCCAGGAGTTGGTTTTTTGAAAAAATAAACAAGATGGACAAACCACTGGCAAGACTCACCAAAAAAAAGAGGAAAATCACCCAAATTAATAGGATCACAAATGAAAGGGGAGAGATTACAATAGAACCCCAAGAAATACAACATATCATGAGGTCATATTACGTACAACTATACTCAGTTAGGCTAGAAAACCCAGCAGAAATCGACAGATTCTTGGAAAAATACCAACTACCAAGACTGGAATCCGAAGATCTAGAAAATTTAAACAGGCCAATCACTTCAGAAGAAATAGAGGATGTAATTAAGAAACTCCGTAAGAATGAAAGTCCAGGTCCAGATGGTTTTACAGGTGAATTCTATCAAACATTTCGAGAAGACTTACTACCATTGATCCACAGGCTCTTCCAAACCATAGAAAAGACAGGAACCCTCCCCAACTCCTTTTATGAGGCTAATATCACACTCATTCCCAAAGACGGCAAGGACAGCACCAAGAAAGAAAAGTACAGACCAATCTCACTAATGAACATAGATGCAAAAATTCTCAACAAAATTTTAACAAATTGAATCCAGCACTACATCAAAAAGATTATACACCATGATCAAGTGGGTTTCATCCCAGGGATGCAAGATTGGTTCAACAGACGTAAATCAATCAACATTATACACCACATCAACAACAAGAAAAGCAAAAACCACATGATCATATCAATCAATGCAGAGAAGGCATTTGACAAAATTCAACACCCATTCATGTTGAAAACACTCAGCAAAATAGGCTTAGAAAGAACCTTTCTCAAGATAGTTACAGCTATCTATGAAAAGCCCACAGCCAACATTATCCTCAATGGCGAAAAACTGAAAACATTTCCGCTAATGTCAGAAACTAGGCAAGGCTGTCCACTCTCTCCACTCTTACTCAATATAATCTTAGAAGTCCTAGCAATAGCAATCCGACTAGAGAAGGGAATCAAAGGAATCCAAATTAGGAAAGAGGAACTCAAATTATCCCTCTTTGCAGATGATATGATTAAATACATAGAAAACCCTAAAGAGTCCACAGTAAAACTTCTAGAAATACTTAACCAATACAGCAAAGTGGCTGGCTACAAAGTAAATAAACAGAAGACAGTAGCATTTCTCTACACAAATAATAAAGTAGAGGAGAGAGAGATTAAGAATTCAATTCCATTTAAAATAGTAACAAAAACATTAAATACCTAGGGATCAACCTTATAAGGAAAGTGAAGGACTTATATCAGGGAAACTTCAAAACACTTCAGAACGAAATCAAAGAGGATCTAAGGAAATGGAAAAAAATTCCATGCTCATGGTTAGGTAGAAATAATATAATCTAAATGACCATCCTACCCAAACTCCTATATAGATTTAATGCAATCCCCATTCAAATTCAGACATCATTCCTTAAAGACTTAGAACAATTAATATAAAATTCATCTGGAACCACAAAAGACCCAGGATAGCCAAACACATACTAAAAAACAAGAAGCTGGGTGGCATCTTGCTACTTAACCTGAAGATAAGGAGTTTAGAGTTGCAATATGGAAGATATTCAAAGAACTCAAAGAAATTATAGAAGAGAACACTAATAAGAATCAAGAGAATATGAAGATAGAAATGAGAAAATTCAAAATGAAATTTCAGGTCAAATAACATGTCTGAAAAACTCAGTAGATGAATTGAAGAAAAACATGGTTGAGTTTTCCCATGGGTTAACAGCAGCTGAGGATAGAATTAGTACACAAGAAGATGAGATGAATAACAATTACATACAGCAGAAGAAATTGGAAAAAAGCTTTAAAGCAAATGATCAAACAATGGAAAAATTAGTCAAAGAATGGGAACAGATGAAAATAGAAGTCTATGATGAGCTCAACAGAAACAACATAAGAATCATTAGAGTTCCAGAGACCCAGGAAGAAAATCTCCAGGAAGAATCAATGGTCAAGAACATCATTAAAGAGAAACTACTAGAGCTAAAGAGTGCATGCAATCAAATCCTTCTTGCCTGAAGAGTACCAACTAAAAGACACCCCAGAAAGAAAAAAACCCAAGACACATCCTAGTCACAATGACAAATCATACAGACAGAAACAGAATTCTGAAAGCAGCAAGATCGAAAAGAGAAATTACATTCAAGGGAACAGCCTTGAGATTTACTGCAGACCTGTCACCAAAAATACTCAAGGCCAGAAGGCTGTGGTGGGACATAGTAATAGAACCCAATGAAATAAATGCTTTACCTCGAATACTGCACCCACCAAAACTCACTTTCAGGTTTGAAGTGAATATATGGTTTCACAGACAAACAACAGCTCAGAAACTTTACAGACTCAACCCATTCTTAAAATAAAAACTGAACGGCCTACTTTAAGACAAGACTGACCAACAGACATACCAAACTTCGATATAAAGATGGCACTTACTCCCAGGACAATTCTTTCTTTCAATGTCAATGGACTAAATGCACCAGTTAAGAGAATTAAAAACGAGAGATCACTACTGATATGGTAAAGATTCAAAGGGTAATCAGAAACTACTTTGAGAAACTCTATGCAACTAAAAATGAAATCCTGGAAGAAATGGATAAATTCTTGGACTCTTATAATCTTCCACGGTTGAATGAAGAGGATGTAACATATCTAAACACACCCATCACTATTCAGAAAATTAAAACAGTAATCAAATGCCTGCCCAAAAAACAAAACCCCAGGACCAGATGAATTTAATAATGAATTCTTTCAAACCTTTTAAGAGGAACTACTACCAATCCTGGCAAGAATCTTTCATGAAATTGAAAAAACAGGAAAACTTCCAAATAGCATTTATGAAGCCAACATCATCTTAATACCTAAACCAGACAGAGATGCTACGAAAAAAGAAAATTACAGACCAATATCGCTGTTGAATACAAATGCAAAGATCCTCAACGAACTCCTGGCAAATAGGATTCAATGCCTCATTAAAAAGATCATCCACTATGATCAAGTAGGTTTCATCCCAGGAATGCAAGGATGGTTTAACCAGTAAATCTGTCAGCATAATACACAACATCAACAGCAAGAAAAATAGAAACCACATGATCATATCAATAGACTCAGAGAAATCATTTAACAAGGTCCAAAACCCATTCTTGATCAAAACTCTCATCAAGATGGGAATGGAAGGAACCTTTCTAAATATAGTTAAGGCCATCTACCACAAGCCAGAGGCAAATATTGTCCTCAATGGACAAAAAGGGAAAGCCTTTTCTCTAAATTCTGGCACAAGACAAGGCTGTCCTCTCTCACCACTTCTATTCAAAATAGTACTGGAAGTACTTGCTATACTGATTAGGCAAGAAAAAGATATCAAGGGAATCCAGATAGGAAAGGAAGAAGTCAAGCTCTCGCTGTTTGCAGATGACATGATACTCTACCTAGAAAACCCTAAAGTCTCTACAAAAAAGCTTCTAGAAACAATAGACTCATATAGCAAGGTGGCAGGCTACAAAATTAACACACAAAATCAATGGCCTTTCTATAAACCAATAGTAATAAGGAAGAAATGGACATTAAGCAAACAACCCCATTCACAATAGTGCCACACAAACTCAAATATCTTGGAATCAAGGACCTATACAAAGAAAACTATAAAAACTCTGCTGCAAGTAATAAGAGAGGACACACGGAAATGGAAACACATACCCTGATCATGGATTGGCAGGATTAACATCATTAAAATGGCAATACACCCCAAAGCTTTGTACAGATTTAATGTGATCCCTCTAAAGATACCCATGACATTCTTCAAAGAAGTGGATCAGGCACTTTTGAAATTCATTTGGAACATTAAACACCCTAG